>NC_090932.1:1165824813-1166127844 GCF_040938575.1 Ambystoma mexicanum | reverse complement strand
CGAACAAAGCGGTGATACGAGGCCTAGTAAGAAACCTGTCAAGTACTTAATGTCACTTTCTGTCTTCCAGCAGCTCCAGGCTTTGGTTGGAGGCTTGCAACAGGGGTGTCATAGTGACACCCCACCATAGACTCCGTACCCTGGGACTGACTACTGTCTCCCAGGGCATGTAAAGTCACCATTGGCTTTACTAGTCCCAAATTATTAACAGAAACCAGTACAAACCATCATATTGTGGAGATACTGGTCAGGGCAATTTGATTGCCCTGGGGTCTGTTAGTCGAGGGGGCACGTCTCCGTCCCCCCTGATCGAGTTTTGGCTGGTGGCAGTGGATACTACTTTTTATAGTCGACCGCGAATATATCCCTATGGGATTTTCCCATTGTTCGAGGCTACCAACTTTAATTATTTAATTCTCATAGCCTCGAACATACCGCCGGTTTATTTAATTAATATTAATTCACTGGTTGGTATTTTTTGCCAGGACTCTATTCTAAAATGGCGTTTGTGTTCTCTTCTGTGACTCCAACCCAAGTCGGGCCCTTTGTTCCACTTTTGGCAGGCTTCTCCACAGAAGCCTCCAAAAGTGGTGCCACTCTGTCTGGGTACCACAGGGGGCGTGGGAGGGGGTTTAGGCACCCTGGACTGAGTTACCTTGGTAACTCAAGTCGCACTCTTGTGTGATTGGCCCGAGTGGTGAGCCGGCTGGCTCACCACTTAGCATGTTTGATTGCCAGCTAGGCTGAGTGAATGGGGGTGTGCTGCATAAAAGCAGGGCTTTGGGGACTGGAACTTCAGAAGTCGCCACAGGACCTGAGAATCCGACGAGGGAGAAGTTGAGCCGACCTACCACGACAACACCACCGGTGGAGCCCTGCGGAACCACTCACCACTTCCCGACGACAGAGAAGATTTCCCGGCTGGAGAGGCTTCTTCCCCTGACTGGTGGGCACAACCAGTTTACCTTCTTTTCTTCGCACCATAGACCGGTTTGTGGTCGAACTGCCCGTGCCAAGCACCCCGGCAGCCGGATTGCCACTCACCACTGAACCGCTAATCAACGGACCGCTCCTTTTTACCTGAGAACTCCGCGGCTGGTTTCTTCCCTGGCAGTGCAACGGACTCCTGTCTTCCTCCCCGATGAGATCTCCTCTTCCCCCGGACGAAGCACCGACTTGCATCCGCTGCCAGGAACAACTGCCCCCCGCTGGAGTATTCTCACCACTTTAAAGTACCGTGTCCACCAGGCCTCACTTTCTAAAGATTGCTACAAGGAAATAATAACCCCTTAACCTTCTGGACTGGGCTGGCCGCTTTGACCCTCTAACTTGCCCCTTTCTTTTGGTCCAACTCTTTTTGAACCTTTGCAAGACTCTTGTGCACTTCAACCGTGTGACCTTGGACACATTTCGTTCTGATCCTCTTAAAGTGGATCCGGCCTACTGAACTCTAACTTCACAGTTTTATTTGCCTTCCTCTCTTGCTTTGATCTTACGAAAGTGTTGGGATCTGTTTCATATTATTCTCTGTTTTTCTCTCCCTTTTTAAACGAATTATTAGAGTGCCATCTGCGTTAAGCGCTCACCGCTGTCTGAAAATAAGTGGGGCTTTACTTAAGACTTGTCTAATATTCTTCCAAGGGAGTGTATATCTTTTAGTGACCGTGTTTTTGAATTGCTTACTATTAGTGCCCGTGTGTTTTTCTAGATGTGGTTTTAAATAAATAATTATATCTCTTTTACACCAAGCTGTGGTCAGCGTTTACGTGTTCTACTATGTTCTTTTGACCTATTGTGAATACTCTGTATACTGCCTAACTCTTCTTGAGGGAAGTCTGACTGCTCAGCCACAGCTACCAAGTGAATCTGTGTGGTACAGACTGCTACCAAGTGGGTTTACTGCCAAACACCTGTAGTCCTAAATCTTTTGCAGTGGTCCCAGAGGGAACTGCACAGGTTTCTGCCTAACACCAGGGAAATCATAAATACAACAGATGTATTTATGATTGGGTTCGCTTCAGCTTTGAGTCGCCTGGACTCCCCCGTCGCGGGGGAGCCAGGAGACTCAAAGCGAACGACACCGCAGTCAGAAATACAGCGTTATAAATGCTGCGTTCTTCTTTCTAAGTTGGAAAGAAAATCGCAGCATTTATTTTGCAGTGCTTTGAAAAAATAATGAAATTAAAAGCTCTTACCAGCAGCAGCTTGTCTTAATCTCTGCTCTCCGGCAAAAATGAAGCAAAATCCACCTGCTGGTAGCTTTTGTTTATTACAGCTGGCTGGCTTTTGATTCATTAGTGCTGCAAGGGCAGAGATTAACACAAGCACAGGAGGCTCATACATTTCACAAAATGAATGCCTCCTAGTACATGAAATGTGTGACGTTGAGCCTCATTAGCTCAAAAGTTTACATAGGAACTTTCTTTAAAAAAATGTTTATATACATTTTTGATCATAGACCATCTTTTGAGCCAATCAAATCTTTAAACTATTCCTTTAAGTTGTCCCAAAGCTGTGTTCACATCATGGAGAATACACATCCTGACAACTTTTAGTTTAGTTCAAAGCCCCCCTATTTATTATTTTGGCCCTAAATTGTAATAGATACCAAATACAGCTTTACCTCTTTGTAAAACGTCTAGTGTCAACCTGGGTTGATCCCCGGTCTCACATAGGTGACATGACTACACAAAAACACAACATGGCACAATGAAAGCTTCTGAGACAAAAACTAAAGGTCAGCCATCATGTGATACAAAAGAGGCCCAAGCATGGTATAACCAACTTTATTATTACTGACATGCAGGACAAGCACAAAAGAGACATTATAGGACCACAGCCATATGTCATCAAGTCAGCCCATTAAGCCCTGCAATAACCATGCCAGTGGATGTTGAAATCAATATGTTCAGCTGGTCCTACAATCATGCTCAAGAGAAAGCAAAGGAGCCAGTGGATCCATGAGTCTCTGACTCGCCACAAGTAGTGGGGCATATGAACAACCGGAAAAAAAACATTCCACTTACAGGACTTTTATGGAGATGCCCTAAAACCATACAGGATGACAAAATAATAATAGCAGAACTAATCAGAGACTGCACAATAATAGCTCCATAGACCGGTATCATGACCACTAATGCAAATCATTCACTAGTGGAATGTAAACAATTACACCGACCACCGCACCAGCCCAGCACGTTGAAAAATGCAATATGATGCACACAACCACACTAATATAATGCCCAATCATACACACTCTTCTGAGTACCCATGCTAATTTGATAGACATACTATATCTCAAAAAAGCTCCTTAAAGGTATAATTAACCAGCACGTTTTACAATGTGGTTTGTCTCACAGTTAAGAGTAGCTGAAAACAACAATGATTGGACAAAGTAATAGTTTTAGCCAAAAAAACAGCATTTGTTTCGATTGTGACAATTAACATTTGATGGAAAGAACAAGTTACTTTCTTACCTGGTAACCTTCTTTCGATGGGATGTTCCGACGACGTACTCCCCATGTATGACAGGTGAGCACCACAGCTGTGCTGCTTCGGAATTTTTTTTTCGGTGTCTGCGTCCTGCGTCGATGACGTTGATACGCTGTCCTCGAGGGCCTCCGTCGAGCCGACATCACCGGATGTTATAAGTAGGACGCACGACGCCCGTAGCCTCAGTTGTAGTTTTTTCCCCAGAACGTGTGGCACCAATCTTCTGCCAGAATGACTACAGAAAGCCTTGCGGAAACGTAAGCTGCATTCGCATACGAAATTCTGTAAAGGGGCAGGGTGGGAGGGTACGATGTGGAATACGTCGTTGGAACATCCCATCGAAAGAACGCTACCAGGTAAGGAAGTAACTTGATCTTCGAGGGGATTTGTTCCTCCAACGTATTCCACATCTATGACAGACTCCCAAAGCAGTACCAACGTATGGAGGTGGGAAAAGAATCTAGAAATTTAGAAAGCCCAATCAAATTGCAGAATAGAGGACCGCCTTACCAAAGGCTAAGTCTTGCCCAGGTAAGTAGTCCAGGGAGTAATGTTTTACAAAAGTATGGACAGAGGCCTATGTGACTGCTTCACAAATGTTACGAATGGGAACACCCCTCTGCAGAGCAGTGGAGGCAGCCACACCCCTAGTAGAATGAGCCCTCAAGCCTACTGGAGGGTCCTTACCCGCCAGACGGTAGCATTCCGAGATGGTCAAGATAATCCATCTGGACAAGGTCTGCTTAGTAACAGCTTGACCCAAACGCCTTCCAGCGTATCCTACAAAGAGCTGATCGTCCACTCTGACCCGGGACATGCGTGAGATATAGAAGCTTAACGCTCTCCTAGGATCCAACCTATGGAGCCTCTTCCTCTTCCTTACCAGGATGCGGAGTAGGATAGAACTCCGGAAGAATGACCTTCTGGCTTAACTGAAATTCCGACACAACCTTCGGAAGAAAAGAAGGACGAACCCTAAGGACGCCCCTGTCCTTATGGAACACCGTGAAGGGTGGCTTGGCGGATAGTGCCTGCAACTCACTCACTCTGCGAGCGGTAGTAACCGCAACTAAAAATACAGTTTTAAAGGTCAACAGTCTCAAGGGACAAGAATGTAAATGCTCAAACGGAGCTCCCATTAGGAATTTTAGAAAGGTGACGGTCGGAACACATTAGTGAGCCCTTTCAAACACTGAGAAATCAAAGGCATCTTAAAATAAGAACACTCCTCTGACGAGCGCATAAATATGGACAGTGTTGCCAGGTTACCTTTAATGGTACCCACTTGCAGGCCCTTGTGGGCTAATGAAAGCAAAAAAGACAGAACCACAGGAATGTCACATGAAAAAGGATCCACATTATTAATCCTGCACCAGTCGTAGAACTTTCTCCAATGGCAACGGTACATGGACTTTGTTGCGGGCCTTCTGGCCGAAAGAAACACCTCCATCACGTCTTCAGGGAGGTCCCAATCCTTATACCTCAACCTTTCAGAAGCCAAGCATGAAGAAGATTGAGGGACTGGACCTCTGGATGGAGAACCTGACCGCCCTCCCGTGAGAGCAGATCGTCTCGGTAGGGAAGATGGCGTGGAGGGCAGATGGACATGTCGAGAAAGTCCAGGTACCACGTTCTCCTGGCCCATGCCGGAGCAAGGAGGATCATTCTGGAACCAAACCTCCGTAACCTCTGCAGCACTTGCAGAATGACAGGGACTGGAGGAAACGTGTACAGCAGTGGGAAAGACCACTCCACTACGAACGCGTCCCCTAAGGCTCCTCTTGGAGGAAATTCCCGCGAGCAGAATGTTTCGCACTTCCGTTTGACACTGGTGGCGAAGAGATCCACTTGTGGGGTCCCCCAAAGGGCGAATATCTCCAGGAGAATCTCCTGAGCCAGCTCCCACTCGTGAGAGACCGTGCTCTGTCTGCTCAGAGCGTTCGCCGCCACGTTTTTGTCTCCGGCCAGATGAACTGCCGAGATCGAAAATGTCCTGCTGGATGGCCCAGAACCAGAGCTGCTTCGCCTCTCTGCACAGAGGGAGAGACCCTGCCCTCCCCCCTTTTTGTTGAGGTAGTGCATGGCCACTGTATTGTCCGTCAGAATCAGGACATTCTTTCCCCGCACAGCCAGCAGAAAAGCCTTCAGGGCTAGCCTGACGGCCCTCAGCTCCAACAGATTGATATGGAGTCTGGACTCAGACGGAGACCAACGACCGCTGACTGTCAACTCGTTGGCATGATCTCCCCATCCCGTGAGGGATGCGTCCGTCACAATCGTCACCTCCGGCCAGGGTAGCCAAAATGGAGCCCCTTTCATCAGATTGCCTTCGACGGCCCACCACAGAAGATCCTGGGCGACCGAGGGCAGCACCAGAACTGGATCCGACATCCTGCCGGAGGCCTGCGACCACTGCATCTTGAGAGCCCACTGAAAAGATCTCATCCGCAGCCTGACCTCTGGCACCAGAAGAATGCAGGATGCCATGAGGCCGAGCAACCTCAAAAACTCGAACACCGGGAGACTCTGGGCACGTTGAAACTTGTCCACTATCTGCAGAATATGATGAGCCCTCATCTGGGGAAGCGATCACTGCCCCAGAGATGTGTCGAGCACTGCTCCGATGTACTGGAGCCACAGGGTAGGTGTCAAGTGGGACTTCTTTAAGTTGAGGGAGAAGCCCAGCTTGTGAAGGGAGTGGCAGGTGACTGACAGATGATTCAGGACTTGAGAGCGCCCTGATCAACCAATCGTCTAGGTAGGGGTAGACGTGAATCCCCCCTTTCCTGAGATACGCTGCCACCACCACCATGAGCTTGGTGAAGACCCTCGAGGCGGAGGTCAATCCCAACGGCAGGACCCGAAACTGGAAATGCGAGACGCCAACTGCGAACCCCAGGTACTTCTTGTGCTTGAGATGAATCGGCACATGAAAGTAAGCGTCCTTGAGGTCAAGACACACCAACCAGTCCTGAAGTTGAAGGGCCTGGAGGACTTGAGAAAGAGTCACCATCTTGAACTTGTCCTTCCTGAGAAGCTTGTTCAAACCACGCAAGTCCATGATGGGTCTCAATCCCCCGTCTTTTTTCGGGATCAAAAAATATGGGGAATACCATGCCTTTTTCCTCTCCGCTACAGGCACCAGTTTGATGGCTCCTTTCTTCAGCAGGGATTTGATTTCCTGCCTAAGGAGCAGATCTGGACTCTTCAAAGAGAGATTCCCTGGTGGATTGTCGTGAGGCCTCTGCAGGGAAGTAAGACAGTAGCCGTGGGCAATGATCTCCAGAACCCACACATCTGAAGTAATGGCACGCCATTCTACAAGATGCTGCGCCAGCCTTCCCCCAACCGGCGAACCATGGGAATTGGCCTCATGACTGAGCTGAAACGGCAGTGTATGACTGCAAAGAGGCAACTGCCCGAGTGGCTTTGGCATCTCGAGTACCTTGTTTTCCACCTCTAGTACTCCTACGTTGGCCCCCTTTGAATGGCCGCTCCCCTCAATCTACCAAAAGACAAGTAGTATCGAAAAGAACCTCCCCTCCATTGCTGTCCCTTAGGACAAAAAGGGGAAGGTTGGCGGACTGCAGCGCTCAACGACTTCGCTGCAGCTTTGGAGGTCTGCAACCTCTCAAGGCTCTCCTCAGCCTTGCTGACAAAAAGATGTACACCATCAAAGGGCATGTTGAGAGGCAGGGCTTGTACGTCAGGAGCAAACCCCGACTTCCGCAACCACACAAATCTGCGCATCACGGTGCTCGCCGCCATGGAGCGGCTGAGACAGTCTGCCATATCCAGACCCGACTGAACGGATTCACACATGGCATCCTTGCCATCCTGAACGAAGGCAAGAAAACCATCCTGTTCCTCCCCTTTGGGAATATGTTCAGCCGCCAAAGACACACAATTCCACAGAGTGTGATTGAAACCTGCTAAGGCACACACAGAGGAGGGATGCTTTGCCGGGGCCATAGCCGCCTGCACCACCAAACTCTCCGGAGTGGGGTGCGTCGTCAAGTAGCAGGGGTCGCTACTGGCTGGATGGTGTTTTTTCGGCAACGACTTGCTCACTGCCGGGGGACTCTCCGGAGCAGTCCAAGCCGCTGCCACTCTTCTCTGTAAAGTCATATGAAATGGCAGCACCGGGTCATTGGGTGGATCTTGGTCAAGGATATCTGTCAGGTCATCCTGCAGAAAATCCACTGGTGGCGCAGACCGCCCCAAGTACTCCATCACCCTCGACATGAGACGCCGGTATGAAGACTCAGCGTGCGTGCCAGGCTCAGGCCTACCGAACTCAACCTCCGGAGAGGTGTCCAGACCACTGGCGTCATGCAAAGACTGACGCAGGTCTTCCAACTGGCTATGACCAGACACGAGTTTGTCAGGAACCAAACCTTCATCAGACCCTTCATCCACCTCAGATGTAATCCAGAGGTTGGAATAAATCCCTGGATGAAGGCACAGAAAAAGGTTCAAATACAGGCCTCACTGACTTCTTCAGGGCCTTCCCCGGAGTTTCCAACAATGCACGGGGTACCTCCGGTAAAGCCTCCACAAAAGGCGCTGAGGGCTTCGACGGAATCGGCATCGACGTCGAGCCGATGGCTTCGACACAGGCCTCGAGGGCGGTGCCCCCAGCGTGTCCTTCGACGGCCTCGGCGTCAATGGCGTTGACAACTTCCTCGGAGGCGGAGCCTCGAGAGAGTCCCTCGACGGACATGGCGCCGATGGCGTGGGCGTCTTCGTAGAAGACCTCACAGGCTCAGACGGTCTCGAGGGCGTCGAGGACTGGGACCTGTAGCAGGCATGGCTAGACCGATCTACCTTGTCCGATCGGGACCTTGATGGCTCCCGATGATCCCCCCGACTGCCCAAGCCCCAAGGCATGCGAGCGTTGACCCCAGCGCGTTCCTTGCCGGCTTCTCTCGAAGGCACGGACGGAACAGAGCCCTGCGATTCAAAAATCGACATCATTTCCTTACGAAATGCGTCCCATTCCGCAGGAGAGGAATGCTACATTCCGCAGGAGAGGAACAAGCTACCCGCCGTCTGGTGTAGTCCTCGGACGAGAACGGGTAAGGCGACCTGTGACGGCGCTTCTGCGAGTGCCTAGAAGAGGCAGAGGAATGGTGGGAACCATTCCGGGACCGAGACCCCCTGGAATTACGCCGACGAATTGTCAGTCGAAAGCCCAGCGGATTTAAACTTTCAGGGTTTGGAAACCCTACCTACAGATAGCTTCTTCTTCCGCTCCCGCAAGGCCTTTGACGTCAAAGACTGGCAATCGTCACAGTCATCCGTGGCGTGGTCCTCGCCGAGGCACCAGAGGCAGACGTCATGCGAGTCCATAAGCGACTTCTTGGAACCACACTCCCGACACTTCTTGAATCCCGACCATGGGGTAGAAGAAGAGGAAGACATGATTTCTTCACAAACAACCAAGTTCGAAGAACCAAGCCGCGCCGAGATCTCCGAAGCGAACACATTCGCGGAAAAAACAGAACTGAGGCTACGGGCATCGTGCGTCCTACTTATAACATCCGGTGACGTCGGCTCGACGGAGGCCCTCGAGGACAGCGTATGGACGTCATCGACGCAGGAAAAAAATTCCAAAGCAGCTCAGCTGTGGTGATTACCTGTCAGATGTGGAATACGTCGGAGGAACAAATCCCCTCGAAACATATTTAATATATACAAAAATCAAGAAACAATTTATATGCCCGTCTTCAACTTGATTTTGCTACAAATGTAAGATAATCAATAAAACAATACAATACAAATACATATTTGGTTCGTAAAAAACAAAAAGAAATAAAAAAAGGTAAAGGTGAAAATAAAACCTAATATTAACATGAGAAAAAAATAACTAATAATATAATATGTCTTGTTGGCAAACCTGAAAGTTGAGGTTTTAATTATTTTCAATAACTGCATAACATTCAGGATCATGTAGTGTGGTCTACCATAGTTTAAGTTTCTATGTTTCTTAAGCACTCCTGCACTCTTCATGAAGAGAACATGGATTTGCAAAGTACGAATAATCGAACCTAATATTTATTTGACCATGCATTTTAGCGGGAAATTAATATCATTACTTGGACCTGTGTTTAGATCCAGTTCTCCTCAGTGCATAAAGCTAGAAATGATCTGGCTGTGCTTGTTAGCAAAGAAAGGGAGTATGTTATATTATCCATTTCGTACAAAGGTAAAGCACCAAGGTACAGCACAACTGACACCAAAAGGCAACCTGGCGCTAATGATTGAGACAAACCCTAGGTAGAGGAGAATGAAAAAAGCAGGGTCACCAAGAGCAATAGGCAGGGAATTCGATAATTTGTCCGTTCTCAAAGAAAAGGAGTGGCCACCAACCCTAGCACGACAAAATCTGGTCACAGTAAGTAGAAAGCGCTCCTTGGACCACAGCAAATGGGTGGGAACATAAGGCCGAAATTTCCACTGCAGATACTCAGTGACCACTCAATGGAACGCTCTGTGCACAAGACAGATTTAAAATGCACACATTTTATCACTGGAAGCCAATGGAGAGTGCGCAGGACTGGGGAACATGATCCCTGAAAGAAGCACCGGCAGTAAACCGGGCAGCAGAATTCTGAACAATCTGGAGACGATGCAATAGATAGTCAGGTTGCTCCAGATAGAGAGTTACAATAATCGATCCGGCTAAAAACCAGAGCAGCAACCACCGGAGCGAAAAGATAGAAAGGAATAAACTTCAGTACCTTCCTGAGAATCATCAGCTGGAAATGACCAGCCTGAAACACTGAGCTGATCTGGGATGACATAGACAGGGAAGCAGACAGTTTAACTCCCAGATTCTTAACCACAGGGACAGCAGCAGGGATGGAATAAAACAAGGAGGGTTTGCACAATGGAAAAAAGAGTCAAAAGCTACCCCTATTCAGTGACGCATTAAAGCTAGGTGCAGAATGCAGCAAAAGCTAGGTTGAACAAATACTAGCCAAAGGGAAGGTCACAAAATAAGGATGATGAATCGGTAGAACAGGCTTTAATTAATATTAGACAGACAGCTTCATATCATCGTTAGGTCTTCAAGCACGGAGACCAAAACCGTCTGTGTACCCTGACCTGGGCTAAACCCTGACTGAAACGTATCAAACAGAGCAGTATCTTCACAAAACTGGCCAAGCAGAGGAGCGACTAATGATTCCAACAGCTTCATAAAAAAAGGGAGAAACAAAATGTGGCAAAAGTTCTGGCGTTCCTCGCGTGTCAATTGTCACGGCGTTTGGAGGATTACATGGTGGTATTTGAACCACTGGACCTGGCCGGAGTGATAAAACTTTGGACTTTTTTTCCTTTACGTATGGTGTTTGAAGAGTAAGATTTGAACACAGTGGCTGATCCAAGTAAAGACTTGCTACTCTCCTTAAGGTTTACCTTCGTTTGGGAACACACTTGGTTACCTCATTTTTCGAGTTTGTTTTTACTCTATATCCATTGAAAAGGATGACTATTGAAACCAGCTTAAATTCGGCCGATTGTGATTGTGTAATTGGCTACATTGGACTCTTGGAATACCCAGATCCCAAGATTGCATTTAAGGGTTAAGTTCAGAACCATGCCCACCAGGACTGGAGGGGACCATTATTGTAGAACTTCAAGAAGAACTACCCCTGATCAATGTCAGACATCTAGGAGTCAACAGACAGAAACATGTTGGGTTATACATGGAATGCAACGAATAAATTGTGCACTGATGTTTGTATGTTAAATGTTGTTTTTTTCAGTTGTTAATGTGGTATGTTTTTTTTTCATTTTACATTCATGTTGTGTATGTAATCGTCCTGTTATGAAAACCTGGTTTTAGAGTTTCTTTTTCAATCTGTTTATCATTTAACACAGCTTTTTAATCGAGAATTAGGTCTCTTTTTCTATAATAAAAATATTTTTCTTAATGATATAGTTTTTGTGTGCTACACTTTTACTTCCCATTAAAATGTGAATTTGATCTGTTTTCTTCTATACTATAATATATTGTCTTTGTGTCCCCAGACAGTGAAAACAGTAGGTTTATGCAACAGACCTGAACCGTGGGTATTGTGTTTTGATTTGGCCTCATTTGTACTGCTAAAAGTTAACAGGGACCAGAGGATCAAGGGAAGGCTTTTTAAGCAAAGGGATCACTGTACCACATTTAAGTGAAGAGGGAATGCTCCCTGTCGAGCATAAACGGTTAATCGCAGTAGTGACATTAGAACGAATAAGAGGCAAAATAGCTTTCACAGTTCTTAGAGGATTAGCATAAGCAGGAGAGGCAGATTTTATTCTCTCCACTGCTGAGCTAATATCGCCCACAGAAAAGACAGGGAAAGTGTCCAAGCAAGTGTCAGGCCCAGACAGAGACCTAACCGCCAGGAACTTGGCGGACAACTACCATGTTGGGCTTCTGAGCAGAAGAAATCTGCTCACGAATATCAATGACTTTATGAACAAAAAAAGTCAGCCAATTAGTCACAGAGCTCCTGTGAGGGATGGTGTGGAATCAGCAGGAGACCCCTTAGTAGCAACGAGCGAACAACCTTAAACAATTATTTCCGCTTTTTAATAGAATTCTCAATTTGAGAAGTAAAAAACACTTGTTTTGTCTGTTTTATAGCGATATGATAGCTAGAAGTAATGGCACAGAATACAACCCTATCAATAGCGGAGTAAGAGGAACACTATTTACGTTCCGCTTGCCTATGCTTAAGACGAAGAAGCCTCAGATCGTCATTAAACCAAGGCTCAGAAGGTCGATTACACACCCTAATGTCAGCCACAGGGGCCAATGAGTCATAACAGCAGTGAATATCTCAGAAAGAGCCGAGGTCCAAACCGGAAGAAGCCCGACAATGCTCATTAATCTGGACAGCCAGTAGAGAATTATCAACTGGACACCAATTTCGCTTCTTCGCTTTCTGAGTACAAAAAATAGGTGGGCAATACAGAAAATCATTAACAAAAGGAACAACAAAATGGTCAGACCAGATGATCCTATGGGCAGGGGAGACAGCAACCGAGTCACCCTTTGCAAATACCAGATTCAGGCGATTGCCCAGGATATGAGTGGGCTCCGTAACAAGTTGCACCAAAGATAAATCTTCCATAGCAACACTGAACTTTGCAGCAGTACTATCAGAAGGGTAATTGCACCTGTAATTAAAATCACCAGCAACAATCAGATTTGTGTATTGAAGCTGGAGCGAGGCTACAAAGTCAGCAAAGGAATCGATAAAGGTAGGGTCATAGTCTGGAGGTCGGTAACCGACCATGAAATGAAGGTGCCTAGAAGCAGAGAGGACCATACGCACCAAAAGTACCTCAATCTTACATTTAACAGAGAGAGGGATCACAATAGAAGCAAATCTAGTATTAAAAATAAATGCAACGCCACCACCAGGGTGATTAGCTGCCTGATCAGCTCTCAGTACGTTATAGGCATCGGGAAACATAGCTACCACTGCCTGATGCATCAGAGAGCCAGGGCTCAGTGACCAGCAAACAGCCGGGCTTAAGATCAGAAAACAAATCAAAACAACCAGCAGCATGGGCAACCAAGGACCTGCCATTACACAATAGGCAGTTCAATTGGTATGGGCTCAATACAGGCCTAAGAGCGAGATCTACCTGCTGCAATATAAAGCCTTGGGGCCAAAGAGTGTCAGAAGGGGCCCAAGAAATGAGCCGTGACTGCCTACAAAGGCTGGTGGGAGAGGATCCACCCACGCCAGAAGAAGGGGAAGGGACATTCCCACCCACCCTGCCCGGGATTTCCCTACCAAACCAAAACTAAGGAAAGTCGTAGTCCACAAGTCCAACTTCGGAATCTGTCTGTGTCCAAAACCTAAACTTGCCCTCACAACTGAGCTGATACAACGTGCAGGGATGTCAGTAATAAACAAAATAGTGCTCAGCATAATGTTCAGAGCCTGATCCAGCTCATGGCTTTCTTTTAACTCTGTGCCCCAAGTTGAAAGCAGTTCGAGAAAAAGTATTAAGAATTGTCCTGAGTTCAAAAAAAATACAGGTTTGCCCAATACTCGGGATTCCCTTCCCTAAATTCCAAAAACAGAGTTCAAACACAAAATATCCTGAGGCCCTTTCTCCAAACAATAAGTAGTTCTCACATCAGGGATTCGATCCCCAAGATGTAATTCCTGTGCCATGTTGATATTAGGGTGTTATGTTGGTGTTTCCCACTTTTCTTAAGATTCTGTGCCACACTTGTACCCTTGGTATTTAGCTGGTCTTTGGATCATAAAATGTTCGGGTTGAAAAAAGCAGTTCAATTAAATTCACCCTTTTTAAGTTTGTTTCCCAAAGTCTCCTTCACTTTAGGTAATAGCACACATTAGATTTGCTGGCTGTGTTTAAAGATGGATTCACTTAAAAGTTCATTAAAACGCTCGACCAATCCATCCGTCTTTGGGTGGTATATAGATGTTTTCAAGGTCTTTATGAGTTCCTTCATATCGGTCATCAATTTCGACATGAAGCTGGTTCCTTGGTCTGTCAACATTTCACTCGGGTGAAAAATGGACAATTACCTTCAGGATTGCCTTTGTCATATTTGCTCTCAGCGGAAAGGCCTCCGAGTGGCATAGTCGATGAGTACCAATATGTAGGGATGTACTGATTTTGAGGGTTCCAATGGGTCGATCTCATCCATACCAATACGCTGAAAAGGTACCTCGATGATAGGTAGCGGATAGAGCAGGGCTTTGGGTACATTGTCTGGGGAGGTCTTTTGGCACACTGGACAACAGGAGCAGAATTGTTTGACTTTCGCGTAGAACCAGCTGAGAAGTGTGTTCAGGGTCTTCTCAAGTTCCAAATGTCCTGCTCTCAAATTTTAATGCACCAATTCCAACAGTGCTTTCTGAAACTGGTGTGGTACCAGGAATTGATGGTAATTAAAATCAGCCGTCCTTGTCTATGAAGTAAGGGGCCTTTAGGGAGCAACACTCCTCCTGAGATGCCAGGTTTCGCTGTACTTGTTCCAAGAGGGGGTGGGGATCAGTCCTTTGTGCTTCTGCAAATTGGCCAGAATCAGGTCCGCGTTCTCATGGGAGCTCTCCATGGTCTTTCCAAAGATTCTATCCAAGGATGTTGTGCAGCGCGACTCCAGATCCTGCTCTGGCAGGTAAGGAGATCATGGGAGGAGGCCTGTCTACACATTCTCTGGCAGCATACATTTAAAGAGCGTTTTTGAATGGAGAGCCATCTAGTGAGGTGACCATAGGTACTGTTGGGGGAGGATCTGGGTCAGTTGAAAACTGTGCATAAAGAACATTTTAGGACTTTGTTTAGGGGAGCAAAAGAGTTGAGGGGTAGACCAAGGGACAAGTCTAGAGCAGTAGTCCAGTTTTCTGAGCAGAGAAGGATTTCAATAGTCATGCATGAGATCTGGACATATTTTTCTAATGTCTAGGAGGTTCAGTCTGGCTGAGGTGGCAGTAACCGTGATGAACTGGTAGAGGTTACGGTAGCTGTCAGTGAGAACCCCAAGGTAGGAACCTTGACTGAGGAGGTCAGGAGGAAAGATATGAGAAAGTGGGGTTGACTTTGGAGGCAGGGATAAAGATGAATTTGAAGAGTTTGGCATAAAGCAGCATACAGCCATCCAGTGGTGGATGGCAGTTACTCAGTTGCCCATCTGCAGATTGCAGGGCTGAAGGAGGGGGAAGGAGAAAATACCTGAGAATTGTCAGCCAAGAGGCGATGGTTAAAGCTAAAAGGGGAAATATGTTAACTGACTGACGAGGAATATAAGTTGAAGGGAAGCCAGCCCTGGAGGACCTATCCTTGGACACCCATGGAATGTGACGGCAGCGGTACATGAGGTGAAGCAGTGGTCAGAGAGAGACTGAGTAATATATCCTTTACGTCAAAGAGAGAAAGAGTTTAATGGAAGGAAGGAAAATCCACATCGTCAAAGACAGTGGAAAGGTCTAGAAGTATGAAAATAGCAGTGAGGTGAGAGTGGTAGACAGTGGTAAGATAATTGGCAATGTGGATAAGAAAAGTCTTGGTAAAATGTTTATAACAGACTTCAGATTGGAGCGGGTCGGTAAGTGAGTGAACCTCAAGACAGTTGATTATGCATTTGAAGACAACCCTCTCAAGGATTTTGTGTTAGGGAAGGAAAAATACAAGTCTATAGAATAAGGGTTTGTTGGGGTCAGCACTTAGTTTCTTCAGGAGAGGTCTATAGATGTTTAATGACAGGCTAGGCAGATACTCATTGAGCGAGATAAACTTTCGTTATGGTGGTGTGAAGGCATCAGGAAGTAGAGACAGACAACAGAGTAATGTTTGGGCTATAAACATTTATTAAAATCATCATGGTGAGGTGGGGATAAGGCCTACCATGCCCAATGCTAAGGTGGGATTTCCCTACCTAAATAAAACTAAGGATGGTCGGTGTCAGGAAGTCTGAAGTAAATGTCTGTCTGTGTCCAAAACATATACTTGCCCTCACATCTATTTCGATTTGTTCAAACTGTTTAGGGATGTCAGCTTCAAATTAATAAGTGTTCAAACAAAAGTTCAAAGCTTCTTACAGCTCTTGGTCCGAAAGAGGGTCCCTTCCCCAGGATTCCAAATAGTTCAATATCACTCAAAAAGGGATTTCCGTCCCCAAGCTTTAGAGTTCAATATCAATCAAAAGCGGTTCCCTTCCCCACGCTTACAAGTCTTTCACTGTTTTCGCAACACAATTCCTTGAAATGCTTTCAGGCTTTTGGCTTTTTCATCAAAATCATCACAATGAACAGGCTTTTCTGTATCTTCAACCATAAACTTATAAATGTTTCGAGTGGCTTCTCCTGAGTGAGGTATATTCGGTCTAGGCGCAGCTGTTGGACCACACATTATGTGTCACGCAACCGACACACCTGATTGGCTTCTTTTCCACAGCAGTACCACCCCTTCTTCAGCTCAACAGTGGTATCGGACTTCTATTCTGGCAGTCTTTTCCAATACTTGTCTTGTCACTATTCACTTGTTGAAGTATCACACCCTTTTCATAGTTTGCCACAACTTGTACAATTCCTCTTCTTAACTTCAACACTTCACAGTTCATCATATACATTACCAATGCTTGCTTTCTTCAATTTATCTGGTTCACAGTTCCTTTGTATCAGGGAACATTTTCCTCTGCTTTCCATGGCTGTAGCATTCACTCGATATGACGGTATGACTAGTGAACTGCGAGTGGCGACACCGGCAGAACTAGGGAGGGAGAACCTCGGTCCGGTGCCTGTGCCACAAGAAACAATTCTGCACTCATGATCTGACAATGAAATAATAAGGGTACTGGGTTCACAGGAGTGGGAAGAGGCTCTGAGAGGTTGCTTTTCACCCTCCTATTTGGTGGAGACAGAAGAGGGGCAGTGTTATCCGACTCAGCCACCTCAAATAGCTCTACATCTTGCCCGGCCTCGAGAAGAAGCTCTATGTACCCCCCCCCACCAACGACCAACATGTGGGGAATTAAGCTAATGCATATACCACTCTGGTTTATATGTATCAGGTGAATTACTCTTTCACCTCATTATATGCAGATATTACAGCAGAGCTGAGAACTCACATGATTATACTCAGTGTTCTTCAGAATAAGCCGAGTATCCTAGGAGATCGTGGTGTATTAAAGGATATGCTGCAAACCAGGTTCGAGTCTGAGAAATCTGACTTAACACAGGTGGTTTTGGCCCTGCAAAATGGTACTCCTGGTGTGTGGATAGATTTGGACAATGACTGTAGTGATCTCTATGAGCTTATTACCAGGAATTATGAGTTGCAATATGGCAATAGATATTACAGATAAACCGAGAAAGGCCAAAGAGAAATGGAATAATAATGCTGGGTTGCCAGACGAAAAAAAATAAAAACATGAGTAAAAGAAACATTTGAATTCATCTTCACCTTAATACCTGCAAAACTTCACTATCCCAGAGATTTTTGAGACAAAGAAGCAGGGGAAAATATCAGGAGTACAGAGTGGAAAAAGCCCCTTTGGTTGTTATAGATAACGTCTTTGAGGAGGAGGAGAAGCAGCAGATTCAAACTCCTGGGAGAGTGTTTGTATAACCTGAGGGTTGTTGGATGCGAATGACGCTTCCTATGGATGGTCAGACGGTTCGATCTGTACACACTCAATTTGAAGGGCAATAAAGGTGTCAACGGAAACCCAGTGAGAAGACTCTGGTTCCATACAAACAGTGCATGTGGAGTAGCTAGGGGCACATGGGGATATGATATATTTTAAGTCTTTGAGGGTTGGTGGAATCCAGGTGCATATAGTAGCTTCACAGGCTCATGAAGGTGTAAAAACAGCTTCCACAGGGTGGCAATGGGATGGCAGAGGATGTACACAAAAACAGAGCAAGAATGATTTGGAGGAGGGATCATGGGGGCGACTGCGTAGGAAGGGGTCTATTAGACTTGTGAGTTGAAGCGTGTAGTACCTTGCGCTTCACTGAGAGTGAAGTAGCTGTGTCCATGTCTAGAATATCTAGGGCTGTCTGACTTCCCTCTTATAGTTTACACAGTGCACTGCTCCAATTTGAATGAGAGGTTACCTATGCTGAAAAAGAGAGGCTTGGGGGTGGGGAGGTTCTCTTTTAGTGATATACAGTCACAGACTGTTATCTATCCTAAAAAACAACTCACACAAACGCACTCTGTTTTGAAGGGTGCCAAGAGTAAAGATGCCTGAGGTTATGATATGGGTAAAAGGCTAGAGAAGGATATGAAGGCTGTACAGTATCTACATGAAAAATGATAATGTCAAGGAGATCCAACAGGTGGTGAAAGCTCAGATCAAGGTGGACCTTACCGGGGGTCATGTGAAATTGGAAAATAAATTAATTTCCGTCTTAAAAGGAATGTAACGGGCACATTTGAAAATAGGTATAGAAACGAGGCAGATCAGGCTATGAAAGAGCGGATCCTTTTTTCTAATCCTAACTATAAGATTGTCATTGAAAGTATTCAAAGTTCCAGGCGCCTTATTTAAATTGTTCCGCTATTCCTCTATTCTTTTCAGAAGAGTGTGCTATCTCAAGTTGAGCTATTGAAAGAGTAAAGTTTGTGGAACAGAGGCGTACATATAAGGTTATTGTTACCCCGGACTCCCGAGTGGTGTATAAATTACTGCTCAAGTAAGGATATCTTGGTTTCTTGGTCTCGCCCTGGATGGTAGAGATGAACAGGATGGGAATAGAGGAGGCGACTACTAAATCATTAGAATGGGATACTAATGTATCCTTTGCAAATAACTGTAATGGCACCTCAAGGTTTGTGACAGCTGATGGAATGGAGTGGGGTTTGAAATCTCCATAGCAAGATTGGACCTGGATGGCATCTTCGCTTAACACCCATCATGAGCCCGGCAGTCCTTTTAGGAAACTCTAGCCTCGACCAGTATTCATTTGATGTCATGGAATTGTAGGGGACACTTTCAATTACTCTTAAACCCTGATGTAGGGTGTGTGTTAAGTAAATACAACTTAGTCTGTATCCAGGAGACTTGCTTATTAGAAAATACTGTTTTTGAAGGATATATCACCAATTCCCAACTAGCAACTAAGGTTATATACAAATGGTGGGGAGTGTCCTATATATTACGGTGGAGTAGGACAAATATCTAAACAGTAAGACAAAAAGGTTGCACTGTAATGAAAAACACGTTCTTAAAAATCACAAAAGTTTGTTTAAAGTTTTTCAGTGTTATAGTTATTTCACTGCAATTTGATGTAAGCCAAAATAAGGTTCTAGTAGCCTACAAGAAATTATATTTGAATGTATTCAAATGATTACAAAAGGAAAGAAACATCAGTATATATACAAATTGATACTCACAACGAAAAAAAGAAACATTATCACATAATTCAATCAATACATATTGTAAGAAAGTGAATAAAATCCCGAAATAAATGAAGTTAGGGACAGGAAAAAAGAGTGAGGAAAATATTTGTTAAGAAGAAAGGGAATCTGTGGGGAAGAAAGGTACAGGGACAGGAAAGAGTATATTTTTTCTTTCTTTCCAAGCTCATGAATTTCATGGGTTAATTGTCTTTCTTCACTCTTTATTCATAATTCACTGGGCAGGTCTGCTAGCAACTAAGGGCATTATGGGAAGACCAAAAGGTAGTATCGCCACAATGCTGAGAGCTGAATGTGGATATGAGGATGTTAAGAAGTATGACCTAGGAGCTGGCCTGCTGGGTGTTGAATGGGTTGTGTAGTCGAGAAGTGTTCGCAAGTATTTCTATTATGCACTATATATTGGCATCAAGGGATTTGTGCACTGGATGTTTTCCTAGACACACTAGCAGAATTTGTTGGGGATTGGATGGGAAAGCATACCAATGGGCACATTATTGTTTTGTGCAATCTCAACTCTACTTGTAACTAAAGTAATAACGAAATGACAACTAATTGCCCTGATTTTACTTTGGGTGATGACTGGAATGATGGGAACTATGTTAAAATGGGTAATGGTAACAGGTGGAGAATTTGCCTGAAAAACCTAGGTTTGCACTATTTGAATGGGACTATTGAGGGAGATTCGGGTGGAGTCCCACTTGAAATAGAGGCACCTCTCATTCAATTCCCGATTATATCTTAGTAGATCATTTCCTCTTAGGGAAGAGTAAACATTTTGAGGTTATTGGGAACAAGTGGAGTGATCATAGTATGTTGATATGTACTTTTGAATGGTACCCACCCTCTCAGAATAGGAATTACTAAAGCAAGCCTTTGACTACTAATGCAACCTCAAATAGAATTGTGTGGAATCAATGTAGAGTTAACCAAATAAATCTGTTGGTTGAGGAGTGGTTTGCTCAACTCCTTATGAGTGGAATATATTAATGTTCACTCATGATAACTTTAATCCTCTGCTTTCGGATTCAACACACAATTTAATGGGGGATTTAGAAAGTAGTAAAAAGAGACAATATACTAGAAACAACAAAAAGACACATAAGTATGATGAGGTTTTAGCAGCTCAGAAGAGGGAGATGAGAGCCGAGATGAGAGCTATTAAAAGCACCACTTGTTTTGGGGCAGACCTTTGTGAGAAAATAAGAAAGGCAAGTCAAAGATTCAAATATTGGGTGAAAAACCATAAGGTGCTTCTTGTTCAAGAAGATGCATTAGAGATGCTTCCGTGCCTGTATAATAAAGATACACGCTTGTTCTGGGTGTTGATAAATGTCCTAAGAAATGGTCATGGAGAACAAATCATCAACACAGTATTAGAGTCTGACGGGGTGAGCCATTTTGGAAGGTTATATGCTGCCTTCGAACATCAGGGCAATTTATTATGCTGAAATACGGGTAACCCTACGAGTATTTTGGGGGCTCTTAAAGTACTATGTGGAAGCTATTTATGACCATATCCGGCAATCAAGCAAATCGAGGGCACCTGGGCCCAACAGAACTTCAAATTATCTTTTTAAGGGTGTGCCGAAATTATGGGCATGTATCTTGAAAATTCTCTTTGATGACATGCACCAAACTGGTCATTTTCCAAGTACCTCGTCAACAGCCTTTGTCATCCCATTTATAAGAATGGCTTTAGATCGCACCCAATAATTACCACCCAATACCAATACTAGACTCAGATAGTAAGCTATTCGTGAGTTTTGTATTGAAACATCTTGAAAGTTGGGCTGAGGAAGTGGGAATTATAAAAGGTAAAATCAATCTGGGTTCCGTAGTGGCTATGGTACAAATCTTAATGGGTTTATACTGGCCTGCTTTCATGATCTGGTGATGAAGGGAAAATATGAAGTTATCCACTTGGCACCTTAGATTTATCTTATGCCTTTGACACAGTGCTTAAATTGAGGCTGTGGAAGAAATTGGCAGAATGGAGGATTCCTGAGGCACTGTTAAATGTCGTTATTAGGTTACATGATGATTCAAACGTCCAGGGAATTCTATCACAGAAAGAATTCTGATGTATAATGGTTTCAGGCAGGGGTGAATTTAGACCCCTTGCCTATTTAACCTTTATATCATGGACATAGGTAAAAGCCTAGAAAAGGCAGCTTTTGTTACCCCCTGAATGTGAAAATTGTCTTTGTGATGGTTTACATATGCTAACAATGTGTTGCTTGTGGACTGCACTGGTATTGGGTTACACCAGTTATAGTCAGCCTTTGGGAGTTATGCCTCTGAGAATTCTCTGAAAATCAACTCTGGAAAAAACGAAGATCTTAACATTTGCTAAGAAGAAATGTAAAGCTGCTACCGGTTGGAATTTGAACGGCTCTAAATTGGGGATTACAGATTCTTTAACCTACGTGGGCTTTCCAATTATTAGTTCATCTAGTAAAGTCTGTATATTTAATTAATTGAGAAGGAAAGCAGAGATCTATATTTCCCAAATGAAATTAATAAAAAGACACTATTGCAAATGTTTGTGTTCCCCATTGATTAAATATTATGAGGGGAAAATCTGTCCTAAACTCTTGTATGGCATTGAATTATTAAAAGACTGGGCATTAGATTACCTCACGCTGCTTGAAGGAGTTATCTGGCGTGTGTTCGGGATTCCAAATGTGGTTCCGACAGCAGCAATAAGATTTGAATAAGGTTGAGCTGCTAAAAATGAGAGGTCAGTGGATCATCTTGTCACTTTACCAAAAATGTCTAATACCTCGTGGCAACTGCCTATTTGGTGAGTTGGGATCCGAGATTGAAGGAGGTCAGGTCGCCACATTGGTGGAATTTGCTGAAAGGTGCTCGCTAATACTGTTGAAGAATGGTATCACAAAGAATGATCTGCTGAATGATCCAGTTGGAGCCAAAAGATCCATGTATAGGTTGGATTGGTGTCATACCACTGATTTAATGCATGGATATCTCAGTTTAATACACCTAAAGGGAGAACATAACAAGCTTGGGAGTCTTGCTCTCCATTTGAAGATTTTCCCTTGACCTAGCTCTAGAAAAGATTGTGTCAGTTTTCGATGGAATCTGTATCATACTGGTGAAAATCTCCTCAGACGCAAGATTATACAGGAGGATTTGGCCGTTTGCAGATTCTGTCGATAAATTGGCATTATAGAGACTTTGAAGCACCTTTTGTCGGAATGTCCTGCCCTTAAAACACAAAGACTTCCACACTTTTTTTTAGTTTCTCACCTTGTGCAAATATATAGACTGTGAAGCTTTTTGGAAGAAATGCCCATTAGGTTTACCTCCATCAATTGTAGTTTCGGTGGTAAATGTCTTGAATAGTTTGATGCTGGACAGACATAACAATTGATTTTGTATTTATTACTGTTTTGCTGTTTTCTTATTGATGAAATTTGTATTAATTGTGTTATCTGAATAAGTGAGTGTACTGTGTATTTTTTTATGAATTGTTAAGGTTGAATTTTTTTAACCAATAAACAAATAAAAAAATAAAAATATATCACTTTCCTTTGATTTGGTATTCAAAATGCTTTTCATTCATGTTCAAAACTATTTTATGGCAAATTCCCAGTTCACTCTCCTGCTGGGAATTTGCACCCTTGTTCACACGTTTCTCCTTCACTTTGGACTTTACTGCTTTTCTGGCCCTTCATGAAGCCTTTTCAATTACTTTACAGTTTGGTATTCTTAAATCACTCTTTTCACAATGTTTGTCAACCTTTACAACATCATAATTGCATCCTGCATCGCCGTTTTACATTTCCGAAGCAGCAATCACATTGCCTCTGCTTCCGCTTGCCCACCCGTGAGCGTTCCGACCTTCCTTCAGCACGCGGCTCGCACTACAGGGTCCCGGAGCCACTCAGTCTCGCTTGACATGCTGTCTTCGTGTGCCCTTCCACGCTCTGGTCGGTTCTTTGCGGCTTCTGCTCCCGTACCGGCAGGTTCCTCTTCTCAGGGCTCCGACACCTCGGGCTGTTGGAGAGGGAGTCCTCTCGACTCCTGGAGGTCGGCAGCCTGCCTCTGCCACTGGAGACCTTCTGACACCAGCCACAGTCTGCTTCTGCACCAAAGACTCTGCAGCTCCACTGCACCTCCGACACGCGTCTCCCTGCTTCTGCCTTCAGCCTCTCCATCTGTAAGCATTCCACACGAGTTTCTGCTCTCTCTCCCGTTCTCTACATTAACCTCACCTGCGCAGGCCTCTTATACCGCCCCTTTGGCTTCAGGTGCAAGCCATTCATGTTGATTACACAACAGTCTTGGTACTCAGAATCCCTCTTCCTCGTCCCAGTACCAGAGTGGTGTTTGTGTGTGTTCGAACTAGGAAAGAATGGATGTGTGTTCCTAAGTGGTCTCTACTTCGTTTCAGTATTATAGTGATGTTTGCATATGCCTGAGGTAATACAGACTGGATGTATGTTCCTAAGTGTTCTCTTCCTCATCTCAGTACCATAGTGGTATACATTGGGAGAGGGTTTTCTAACACCATAGCGAAGGGATTGGAAAACCCCATGAAAGCCTGGAGGACATCTGATTCCTGATTAAAGGGAAAAAGGGGGATACTGTGTCTCACCAAGGGTGCCTCAACCCCACTTCCAAAGTCTCCTCCTCCCAGGAGATCCTCCCTAGCATATCCACCTGCTTGGTCAGGATTGAAAAAGTGATGGCTTTTCCCTGGCCACCTGGGGGAAGGATATCTTGGAGAAAGAAGTCAGGATGCCCTGAGATTCATCACAGCGGAGAAGTGTGCAGAGGCAACAGGTATAGGTTTCTTAATTTCGGGTAAAATGGGTCAACTGGAGCGAGGGACGGGTTGTCAGAGCAAAGGATGGGAAGATGTTCCTTGGGGGAGGTGGAGAAGTTAGATCGAGAGGAGTGTGAGGGTAAAATGGGAGAAAATGACGGAGGCACTAGGAGGGATAGAAGGGTAGAGTAGGTGTCTCATAAGTGGAGGCAAAGTCATCGGCAAGGAGGAAATGGAGCAGTTCTTAGGGGGGCAAGCATGGCCTGAAGCTTCTTGGATAGTTTGAGACTGTGCAAGGGAGAGAGAGGAAACAGGATTAGTTCCATAGGAAGCTGTGTAGAGAGCTGTGGTGTGGGTCAGTAGGGCGTCTTTGTAGACAGTGAGAAGAGTGGGAGGGTGGTGTTTGTGCAAGCTGTGTAAGCAGTAGTAACATGTTGTTTAAGGTCTTTATAATTAAATGGTTCTGAATAATGACAACATGCCATCAAAAACTCTGGAATCAAGGGATTCTCCACACAAGAAAGAGAAGAACACTGCTTCTCTCCTGCAGGAGGCATCGCTCCCCCTTGACAGCCAGATGTCCCATGTGATCCACTCTCAGAATACCACCCCCAGGGTCAGGATCAGGTAGCGACTGCCTCCCCCTGGCCACATGGGAGGAGACTTTAGGCTGGGGATCAGAGATGACTCTGCAGGATTAATCACAATTAGCAGTGAGGAGGTGGACCGAGATGTTTAGAGGCGAAGGGAGTGAAATCAGAGAGGGAAAGTGGTGCTGATGTTGCTTCCTTGTTGAGAATGAAACCAACACCACTGTCTTTTACAGAGAGACTAGGGGAGTGAGAGGAAGAGGCTAAATTGGAGTGAAGGGCTGCGATGGAGGCAGTGTCATGACCCTGGACAACATTTCAGGTGGAGGCCGCAAAGCACTCCTTTGCGGGTATAGTTGATACCACAATGCAAGCGTGATTAAAACAATTCTTGTGTCCTAGTTTGCAGGCTGGACATTTCAAATACAAGGGATTTGCAGAGGATACAGTATCCATTGGACAAGGTTTTCTATTTATGTTTTATTTGATATCACACCCTAATTTCCTGAGGTTGATACTGGATATGTCCCGCTTACATAAGACACACATTACTCACTGTGATAGCATTTCTGATGATTGTTAGATTTACATGCTGTGCATATAGTCCGACATCTAGTGGAAATTGCAGAGTTTTGCATCTTTCTCACAAATGCCTCAACTTCACGGTACCCTCATACCTTTCAGAAACCGTATCCAGAACCACCTCCTCCCGGCCCATGCTACACGAACCTACTTAATATTCCACACATCAACAGGGCAAAATCAGGCAAGATAGGTTTCCCGTACATAGCCCCCAAGCTCTGGAACGCGCTCCCCAATGCCTTCAGAGCCGAGACCTCTCTCACTGCCTTCCGGAGAAACTTGAAAACCTCCCTTTTCAACTAACTCTCACCCCATGCATACTTCCACACCAACTTCACTCCTCCCGTCCCCTCTGCCTCTGTCTCTCAATGTAGAATGTAAAATATGTCTTCTGAATGTATAATGTAAAATATGTAAATTAAATTGTAAATATGCTCCTCATCTTGTAACTAAGCCTGCTTCACGCTCTGTAACAAGTGCCACGATGCCCTCGGGCTGTTGCACGCTCTACAAATATGAATAAATAAATAAATGTCGAATGACTAAAAATTCAGGACATGTGCACAGGTTGTAAATGTTGAATTTACAAAAATCAATAAACATACTTTTAGCATAGTCAGCACCAGAAAAATAGACTTTCCGTAATTGGAGAAGCTGTAGAAACAGTGACCCCTCCGTGAATAATTCTCTACAAACTTCCCAGACACCAAGGTTATGGTGGCAAATAGAACAACAACTTTTTTTCACACATAGTGCAGAATGTGCATTTACACGGTCTAAGAAAATCCCAACAGGCAACTATACAGCTAATGCAGCTATGCAGGTAGAACATACACAGCAGTAGGTTTATGAAGAGCAGCTGTATCATTTAAAGCTCTTTTTTGTAGAAAAATCTGTAGCATCGAGGCCGATTCTGTGCAAAACTCACAAAAGAAGGCACAGGACTCCAATGCTAGCCTAAGTCCTTCAGCCACATTGGTTAGGGAGAGAAGGACCCACAATGGGATGGATGGCCTGCATATTTTACTTTCTCTTTCACACTACTGTTGTGTCAATGTGCCAAACATACCTCGCCTGTGGACTAGGAAGCATTTAACGCATGTGAATCTAAGGAATATCCAATACTGGAGAATTAATTGCTCAAGAAAATGCAAGCACCTCAGCCCCTTTGCCTGTGTCACATCTGCTAGAAACAACCCGCCATGGTGTGAGGTGCAGGGGCTCTTGATTCTTCAGTGTTGAAGTCTTTTCATCTACCTAACAGAAGATTACTACACAGTAGGAGAGATTTCTCTAATAAAGGTTCAGGAGAGCAACTGCAAACACAACATTTAGACAGCGCTTCCAGTGTCAATGAACAGTTAATTACCGGCTCAACGTTGCAGTCTACAAACAGCTAAACACTATAGAACGAATGCCTCCTCACAAACTAAAACTGGAAGTAGGTGCTGTAATTATGCTACTATGCAATCTTATGCCATGACAACGACTCTTCAATGGAATAAGGTTGACAATTAAGCGTCTACAAAGACAAATATGAAGGCCAGTGTAATCAGTGAAACTTATACTGTTCTTATACTCTGCATACCATTCCCTATGATACAGATATGCCTTTCAAATTCAAATGTAGTCTTTTCAATGGCCATCAATAAGTCACAGGGACCTGTGCCCCCTTCCTGGAAGCAATCAGTGGTAATTTCAATATTTAAGAAGGGGGTTAGACGTGACCCTATGAATGACCCACAGATATTACCTTTAAGATCTGCTAGAACGGCTAATGAATATAAAAAAGTGTTAGAACATGCGTAACACTTAATGGCATGGGGTGGCTAGCCTCATGTCTCTTGCACCCGCAGAAAGACAGTGAATTATAGGATTTACATGGGGGGTAGGGGGAGAGGAAATGTGAGTGTAGAATTTGTTACCCATATTGTAGGCAACAATCACTCTGAATTGGCCACTGGGAATAGAGTTTCATGCACTCACAGACTATACATTGAAACATTAATGTAGACTGTCATTTCAGCAGATGTATCAGATGCCGCGCCTCAAAGGTTTTACCTTTTCATTCCCTGCAGAAATTGGAAAAAGATTTCTGCAGAATTTCAAATATTCGTCAGCGGTTTTGAACTGTTATGTTAACAAGTTTTATAGAGTGCTTGGTCACAGCAGAGACAACCTCCTAGTCCATTCTTAATTCCAGCTCTAACAGCACAGTCTCAGTTAAAATATTACAGATTGAATACAATAGTATTCTCCTAAACCTAAGATAATAAACATCACAAGGTAACCTAAGAGCATAATAGAAATCTCCCTGTCCCCCTGTACAGTGGTTTCACTTGCTGCACTGTAGACTGATTTGGAGACTTGGAGTAACAAGTCTCCTGACATGATCGCCAGGATTAGCATGCCACTCTGCATACCAGTCTGGAGACCGGATTCTTTTTTTTAAACTTTCTTTATTAAGTTGTATCTTCATACCACATACATCAAAACAAAAACTTAACCAACCCCCTACCAACACTCTCACCCCAACCCCGGGAGGGGTAGGGAGGATTGTATTTCTTTTCACTGTGTTTTTGTGTTCTAGGTGGAGAGCCACCCTGCTTATTATTTGTATGTTGTTGGGTGGGGGAATCCATTTCATATGCTGGACATTACGATTATGTTTACAAGTGCTCTCCTTTTGGATGGACCATGCTTTCTTGGCGTTTGGGGTTGGGTTATATGATATGATATTTATAACGCGCCTATACACAAGTGTTTCAAGGTGTGACGAGGCAAGTGCATGGGAAACCACTTTCCCTTTCCCCCTTCCCATGCACTTGCGCGATCTGAATGACACTGGGCCTAGTAAGATTGTTGTCGGTCTTCCCTCGTTCCCCCTCCCTTGCCTCGTCGCGCCTTGAAACACTTGTGTATAGGCGCGTTATAAATGCCATATCATATCATAATCCAACCCCAATCGCCAAGAAAGCATGGTACATCCAAAACGAGAGCACTTGTAAACATAATCGTAATGTCCATCATATGAAATTGATTCCCCCACCCAACAACATTCTAATCATAAGCAGGTTGGCTCTCCACATAGAACACAAAAACACAGTGAAAAGAAATACAATCCTCCCTATCCCTCCCGTCTACACCCAACCATTCCACAAAGCCTCCCCCTACTGCCCCTTACCCCATCTGTTCCAGCGGTCTAACGCGGCGAGGGACCCACACAGTAAGATTCAAGTTATTCACCTTCAGTGTCTGAGTTCGCAATTTCACTGCACATATGTGAACAAAGGGGACCCCAATATTCCAATGGCCTGCTTCTGTCAGGTAACGGACTCAAAAGCAGTTTCACGCCTTTGACAAGAATTTAGACAAGATAGCCATTCACTTATAGTTGGAGCCCTCTGCCTCTTCCAGGCCTTTGCTAACAGTGATCGCGCCACGGTAGAGGCCATTCCCAGCAACTACTCATCGGACCTAGAAGGCACCTCTAACCAGGCTAAGAGCCAGGCTTCAGGGGAACTAGGGGGACAATCAGTGATAATCGTAACCATAATCTCGTGGATTCGCTCCCAGAAGGTCCGTATATGTGCACACTCCCATACCAAATGCAAAACATCTGCTGGGTCCATATGACATCTTGGACATTTCGTAGCTCTCTCTGGGCCTATTAACCTATTCAATTGGGCCGGGGAATAGTATATCTGATGTACAAACTTGAAGTGTGTTAATCGATATCTATTATTCAGGGAAAGTCTCCGGGATAACATACATATCTGCGGCCTTTGTAAAACAGAGTGCCATCCCCAATGTAAACTCGCAGAAGCATCGTCACTGCATACCAGGCACCTCTTTCCTTCAGTACATCCCAGGGAATAAATCTGCCATCCTGTACCATATCCCAAAGAGTGTGGACGCCCAGCTTTTCAAAATGAGTCTTGAAGGCCTTCTCATGCGTGATTTCAATACCATGCAAAGCGTATATTCCAAATTCAGGGTTAAACTTTCAGTTGCTTATCTCCACCAACATTGCCAGTTCCCCGGCTCGACACATGACGTCCACTGGCTGCACCTCCCATGTAGTCGCGATTCTCCTCCTCGCCCATGACATCCCCTTCAAGTCATCCGGTCAAGTCATCGACCTCTCCAGTCCGACATGTTGGAGTTCAGGTGATGGGTGCCACCACCAGACGGTGTACTGCATCTGTGCTTCCAGATAATAAACAAACAAATCAGGATAGTCCAGGCCCCCCTCTTCAAATGGTACGGTCAGCGAATCAAAAGAGACCCTGGCTTGTTTCCCCACCCATACCAGCCTCACCAACAAACTTTTAACGCGTTTCAAAAAATGAAATTAAAGGAACACTGGCACGTTATTGAAAACATAAAATCTTTGGAACCACTACCATTTTGGCCAAAGAGATCCTCACAGCCTGCAATAGCGGGAGACGGATCCAGGCTTCCACCTTGCGCGTTATAGTTGCACCAGAGCCGTCACATAGTTATCTGTGTACAGTAGGGCTGGGGAAGTGGACACCCTCACACCCAGATATCGTATGCCCTTAAGGCACCATCTGAAGCCCTTTCTGATATGCCCCGAGCACACCATAGGTTTTAGTGGCAGTACCTCCGATTTCAACCAATTTATCTTTAGTCCTTAGAACTTGCCAAAATGTGAGAATTCTTGTACCAGTGGCCACAGGTTGTGTTTGGAGTTTTTAACATACAACATGCATGGGCATACAGCAATATAGTCGAGACATGCAAGTACATTTTGACTCTATGGGCATGGTACTCTCTTATGCTAAAGGCCAAAGGGGCGATAGCTAGTGTGAATAAGATAGGGGACAGCCCTGTCGTGCGCCCTACTAGGGTTGATGCAGTCAGACACTATCTGATTAGTTAGCACACTGGCTCGTTGAAGCAGTACACAAAAGCCAAATTCATTGGAGGTACGTCAACTCCAAACCAAAGTACTTCGAATAAGAATGGCCATTCGACAGAGTCGAAGGCCTTCTCAGCATCAGATGCCGCAACTACAATGGGAACCTCTTAATCTACATTGTGCATCAGTGCAAATAAGCGTCTTAGATTATTTTGGGTGGATTTCCCAGGGATAAACCCTGCCTGATCTGGGAGAACTAGGGCCGGCATATGTTGGAGACGCGTATCAGCAAGTAATTTAGCAATGATGTTGTCCATAATTATCAAGGACAGCAGGGTAAGAGGCACACTGACGGGGGTATTTATAGGGATTTAAGAGCAGTGTCACCAACGCCATTGTTGTAGATTCCAGCAAAGCACCAGATGAAATGGAGTGCTCATATATACGGTATTGATAGGGGGGCAGGAGCTGTGCACATTCTTTGTACATTTCCACAGTTATGCCATCCATCCCGGGAGCTTTCCCGTTCGGGAAGGACCTCATTATCTAACATATCTCTTCTTCAGACGGAGGTGCGTTTAATAGATCCGATTGTGAGGGATCAAACCAACCCAGGGCTACGTGATCCAAAAAATGCCCAATCTCCTCCTGTGTCACGTGTCTGGGAGGTATATAACCAATCATAATAATCACAGAGCACTGTGATAATCTTTCTAGAGTCTCTAACTAGGCCTCCCATGGGATCCTCAATCTCAAGGATAGTGCCTTGGCCCCCCTCTTTTCTAATTGCCAAGGCTAGAGTGTGGTTAGGCCTAGACCCTTCCTCATAAGTGGTCACCGTAATCGGGTCACCCAGATATTTCTCCTCCATGCCGGCCACCTCTGCGTCTTCCCCCCTCTTCTCTCGCAGAGTCTCAGCCACCCCTGGCTCCCTGCCCAGTGCTTGCCACTGCTCCAATTCATTAATCTCCACCTCTAGCTTAGTAAAATATCCATGTAACGACTGCAGCACCCCCCTTTCCTTAGAGATACAACATCCTCTATATAAACCTTGAATGCTTCCCATGTAACTGAGGTTGGGGACTAGCCCCTCATTCGCTAGGAAGAAGCTTTGTATGTCTTGTGCAATCTAGTCCCTAAACACTGTCCTGAAGGGTGCAGGCTTGAAAATGCCACCGGAGCGGGAGGGGCGTCTGGTTCGGGCACAACACTGCCGCCATCACCACTGGAGAGTGATCGGATAGTGTCTAGTGCAATATCTTGGCAGTCTGTACCGATCTAGCAAGGTTCTCTGTGATCATAATCAACGCTGTCATGGGCCCCTGAGAAGAACAAGTACTCCCTCGCCACAGGGTTAAGATGTCGCCACACATCCACTAGGCCATGGTATTCTGCTTTGTCCCCCCATGCTACTGCAGCCCTCGAAGAACCACCTGAGTAATGAATGAGCGATCCAGTGACAAGGACAGCGTGACATTAAAATCTCCTGCTCCCCCGGGCCCAGACAGCTACACAGCGGCCTTCTACAAAACGTTCACAACAGAACTAACCCTGGACCTGACATTTCTTTTCAATACATTTAGGTCCACAGGCAGAATAACCACATCCATGGAGGAGGCCAGACTAACCTTTATCCTTAAGCCTAACAAAGACCCAGAGGAGAGAACATCTTACAGGCCCATTGCATTGATAAACGCTGATGCCAAGATCTATACAAAGATCTTAGCAAACAGGCTACAGAATCATCTCCTGGACCTAATCCAACCGGATCAGGCAGGATTTCTAAGAGGCAGGCAAACGGAGGACAACATCAGGAGGGTGGCTCACCTGGTGGAAAAGGTACAAAAGATGGACACTCCTGCGGTGGTCCAATCTCTGGACGCAGAAAAAGCATTTGACCGCGTGGAATGGTCCTTTTTGTTTCAAGTAATGCAGAGAATGGGCCTCGGGATTTCTGAAAATGGTTCAGGCCAATTATCAGGCACTGTCAACGAGCGTGGCAGTGAATGGGGCTATGTCTGAGTAGAGGCACGAAACAAGGATGCCCGCTGTCCCCAATGCTTTACGCAATTTATCTGGAGCTCCTCCTACAGGCTATAAGGGAGGCAGATGGGATATGGGGCATTCCATTTGGGGGGGGGACACCAAAAGGTGGAGGCGTTCGCCAACGATATGCTGGTCACCCTGACAACACCAATAGTGTCTATCCAGGCAAGTAGAGCCCTGTTGGAGGAGTTTGGCGAGGTCTCAGGCTTAAAGGTGAATGGCGGCAAATCCAAACTCTTGAACTTAACCCTGAAGGCAGGGGACAGTGACACACTGAGGGCAGTCACTCCCTTTGTGTGGAGCCCGGGGGGAATCAGGTACTTGGGAGTGAGAATCACAGCGACACTCGCGGGCTGGTACGCAGCTAATTATCCCCCGTTACTGAAGCAGGATTTTCATAAGTGGAGGAATCTCCGGGTCTCGTGGCTAGGACGGCTAGCTGCAGTCAAAATGGTCACGCTCCCACGATTGTTGTATTTATTCCAGGCGATCCTTCAGGAGATACCAACACCTTTTTTCAGGGAGATAAAAGTCCTGACCAAGTTCTTATGGGAGGGAAAAAGAGCGAGGGTCAGTAGGCACTTATTGATGGCACCCAGACAGGAGGGAGGGTTGGCGCTACCAAACTTCCAGCAGTACTACAAGGCTACGCAGCTACTGGTGATTAGAGAATGGCTTCCGGAAGGGGAGATTACGCAAGATAAACAATGGGTGAAAATGGACAGAGCCGTATCGCACCATAAACTGGCAGAAGTACTGTGGCTACCGAAACATCATAGGCCAAAGCACTTATACGAGAGCACCATAACCAAACTAGTAGCGGACAATTGGGATAAATTGTTGCGAACTAAGGGGATAACGACCTTCCTGTCCCCCTTCACACCTATAGTCAACAACTGGGACTTTAGACCTGGGCAAGAAAAGGGGGCATTGAAGCAATGGCAAGACGGGGGGTGCAGGAAGCTGGGAGACATGTTCCGAGGGGAGGCAATACTCTCATTTGAGGACTGTAAAAGGGAATTTGCAGTGAAGGAAGGAGAAAGGCTCAGGTACGTGCAAATACGGCATTGGAAATAGAGAGGCAGAGGTCAGGAAAACAAAGCAGTTTGAAAAATTCCTCCTATCCAACGATGGATCCAAAGGGCTAATATCCAACCTGTACAGGATATTAGATAACGCAAATACTAGGCAACAGTGGCTGTATATGCAGAGATTGGAGCAGATCTTGGGGAGGGAGAATGGAGGGGAGGAATGGGAGAGGTTGTGGAGGAAGAGCCCGAAATTGGCAAGAGCATCCCAGTTGCAAGAAGCATGGTATAGGATATTACTCGGCTGGCACTACACACCAGCCCGTCTTCATAAAATTTACTCGGGAACCTCAGGGGACTGCTGGAGGGGATGCTGGATGGAGGGCACGGCAGAGCATATTTGGTGGAGGTGCCCAAAAATTGAGCCATTTTGGCAGGAGGTGCAGAGGGCGCAAGATCAGGCCTACGGGCCAGGAGATAGTAGACCACTGGAACAGATTCTATTAGAAATCAGAGGGGGTGCCGCAGTGGGGGAACCAAGAACCCGAGAAAAAGCGAGAGTAGTCCTAACGCTTGCAGCTATGACGATAATAGCGCAGCGGTGGAAAAGCCCAGAGGTACCCATGATGCAGGACTGGCTGCGGACGATATGGGAAATCATAGCCCTCGAGTTGGCAACGTATGCCATGAACAACAGTGTGCATAACTTTGTAAAAGACTGGGGAGAAACTTTAGCCTTTCTCAAAGCCTACTTTCGTGTAGTATGATGCCCACAGCAACTAAAATCTTAGGATCTACAATAAACTTCAGGGAACGGCCCATGAAAGGAATGGGCCAAGGACAGCACAGAAGTCGCCTCCGGGTGATGGGGTGGGACCTGTTGGGAATGGTTTAACATGTTGTAAAATCAATAAAAAGAGTTTTAAAAAAATAAAAAATCTCCTGCTCTCACCACTTCGTAAGAGGGACATTTGTGAATGTGTGCCGTGCACCCAAGAAAGAATTCTGGGGAATCTACTTTTGGGGTCCAGATGTTGACAATGAAAAGCCGTGTACCCAGACATTCCCCCGCCAGAAGAAGAAATCGTCCTTCCTCATCAGCAAGCTGTTTGTGCAGCCCAAAGTTCAGGGATCTGTGAATATATGTTGCGACCCTTCTAGAGTGCAAAGGAATAGGAAGATATATCTGTGGACCCCCACCCAGAAGCCCCAGGGAGTTTACCACCTTTAGTTAAATGGGTTTCTTGCAGGCATAGTACATTTGCATGTTGTTGCTTCGCCTGATTCATGACCAAGCAAAATGTCTTCCCATTTGTCAACCCCCGAATATCCTAAGTCATTAATGTTATTCATTCACCCTCCACCTCCCTATGAATATACCAGCAGCACTCTCTTCACCCTTCCAGATCGCGCAAACCTCCGAGCAACAGCCAAGTAGAAGAAGAGTGCCCTCCCTCCCCTTGGAACAAACCGTACATGAGAAATTCAAACATGGCGGTAATACTGTCCTCATACCAAACCACACCAGAAACTCCAACATACCGACTCAAACACCCCCAAGCAACTAGACAATGTTACTAACCACCCTCGAACGCAGTTACTCTGAAAAACATGTAGCCGTCAGTGACCACAATGACTCCATGTGACCAGCGACCCATACTGAATATGCACTAACCTGCAACCATCACCCACATAAGGAGAGTTGTGATCTGTTCAGGGCCCATCAACAGCAAGGCACACCAAAAGTATCAAAGTTTTGAATACATAGGATAGCGGTGTGTCCACAAGCAAGCTCAATGATTGGGTCCATGCGGTGAGCCCCCCGGATCAGGCAGCTCCGCCGCCTCTGGCGATGTGAAGAACCATGCTTTCCCATTGTGAACGACCATCAATTTAGCAGTGAAGAACATGGCGTAGTGAAAGTCCTTTTTCAGCAAGATATTTTTAACAGCCTGAACGGTTTTCCTTTGTTCCTGGATCTGGGGACTGAAGTCCGAAAACACTCGGATTGTAGCAGAGCCAAATCGCAATTCACCCTTCTCTCTTGCTGACTTGAGAAGCACATCCCTGTCCCTCTATTTGAAGATCCTGACTATATAATAGTCTACTCGGGGGCACACGGAGGAGGTTTAGCTGCCAGGGACCTATCGGCCCTCTCCACGAGGAACATATTGGAGACGGGGGACACCAGGGGGTCCAGGAGAAATTTCTCTACAAACGTCTCCATATTTCCGATCAGAGTGTACTCAGAGACACCTAGTACGCAGGTTGTTTCTGCAAGACCTTCCTTCAAGATGTCATTCTTGGCCACAACTTTCTTGACAGTCTGTTGTAACAGTGCCACCTCCCACTGTAATGCCGCCACGTTGTCCACTCTGAACCCGATCCACTGTACTGCCTCTGTCACACGCCCATACAGTTCATTTATCTGGACCGCAGATAGGTCTACCTTACACATAAGGGCATCAATCTTGGTTCTCAAGTTGTCGGTGTTGTCTTTCACCGCTAGGAGGGTATGGTTCAGAGCAGCTACATCAATCTGCGAAGGGCCCGGTAATGCTGCCGTCAGAGGCACTGGTTGATCCGATTTGGTGTATTGGTCCATCTTCACCTGCTTTTTCTGTTTGCGCATGCTGGGTATAACTATCTATGGACTGTTGAGGACCCCCCCCCTTACCGAGCGCCCACACTTTGTTCAGTAATCTCCAGCGGTGCGGGACCCCCACCCAGAAGCCCCAGGGAGTTAACCACCTTTAGTTAAATGGGTTTCTTGCAGGCATAGTACATTTGCCTGTTGTTGCTTCGCCTGATTCATGACCAAGCAAAATGTCTTCCCATTTGTCAACCCCCGAATATCCTAAGTCATTAATGTTATTCATTCACCCTCCACCTCCCTATGAATATACCAGCAGCATTCTCTTCACCCTTCCAGATGGCGCAAACCTCCGAGCAACAGCCAAGTAGAAGAAGAGTGCCCTCCCTCCCCTTGGAACAAACCGTACATGAGAAATTCAAACATGGCGGTAATACTGTCCTCATACCAAACCACACCAGAAACTCCAACATACCGACTCAAACACCCCAAGCAACTAGACAATGTAACTAACCACCCTCGAACGCAGTTACTCTGAAAAACATGTAGCCGTCAGTGACCACAATGACTCCATGTGACCAGCGACCCATAGGGAGCAGGGGATCAGCCTGTGTCAGATCCGGCACCCCCTAGTCCACCATCGACCAGTTGGGACCTCACCCCACAAGATCTGCTGCAATGACCGATGATCCTTTGGCTTAAAGCATTTGGCACATTGAGTACATTTATAGGTTACCTCTCTAGCACAGGCTTGATTGAGCTGTGACAAAAGGCTCTATCCTAATGAGTGCCACTCAGTAAATTGATGTGCTGGCTTATTGGGGCACTGAACTACGGAGCAGGCCCCCCCGTCTGTGGGTGAGGAGCAGTCACCTCACAACCCTCCACCTAGCTCACCCCCCAGGCCTCTCCACGTGGGCCACTCAGCCTCAAATCAGGCACGTAGAGCACCACAAGTCTGTTCCTCAGGCCTCCAAGGGGAGCAGGATCTCTTTAGATGGACCAAGGCCGTTTCTGCAGTGACTCAGGCACCTCCTCCACTACAGCAGGGATGCTGCTGTAAGACCTGCTGCCTCCACAGCTTTCCAGCACGACTTGTGGCTCTCTGACGTGCAGCTAAAACCTAGGTATGACACCCGGAGGGGGCACACACACATACAGTCAGCAAAAGTACCTCCTGTGGCCACCACGCCACGTGTTATGGCTACGGGGGTGTGCAGCCACTCCTTTGCTGGGGAGCTATGACCTGACGACACAGCTGATCGCTGCAACTGATTACCGCAAGGCGGGGAGTCACTGCTTGCATGGGGGCTCCCAACAAGCTTCTCACTGCCTCACCTGTGCTGCTGCAGTGATCTCAGGCACTGCTGTCCCCTGCTCTAGCAACCATCATCAGACCGGGGTGGGCCAGGCCCCAACACGCAAGCAGGCGCCAGTGTCCCAGGTGCCGCTGAGCACCGAAGTGTGGACCCCCTCCTCTGCAGCACAGGTTTCGTCCTTGGGTGTGCGCCTCCAGCCCCTTCTCAGGTCTTGGGACTACACAGTGCCAAACAGGAGCGAAAAAGCTTGTCTGCCCCTCGCTCCAACCGCAGTCTCTGCTTTTCTGGCGAGCAGGTTGGCCGTTCTGCACGGTTTACGGCTCACTGGATTTTTGTGCACCTAGGAGGGTGCTCAGCACTATCAGGTCGGCTCAGCAGGTGCCCCTTGCTTGTGGCACCCAGGGGCCACCGTTTTGCACTGGTCGCAGGCACAGGGAATGGAAGGATTATTCAGGACATTGTGGTCGTTGGTCGAAGCCTTTTCAGACAATGGCCATCTTGTAGCCGCGCTACAGCTCCCCCCCGTGGAGACCTGATTCTGTCTTGCTCTTTGATTTTCAGCATTTCCTGTCACTGGAGCGTAAAGCCTCTGGTTGGCATGCCCAGTTCCTCAAACTGAGAGTGGATTAGATAATTCAACAGGGATATTCATCTAATCTCTTATGGGGATACTTTTCACGCTTTTTGACTTCGCACAACATTTTTGGAGGTACAGTAACTAGTCAAAATTATTTCCCTATATATCATTCCCTTTATTTGGACCTTCACGTTTTTAGTTTTTATTTGTTGATATGGTTACAAAATTAAAACTTTCAATACATCCATTAACAAATTCATTAATCAAGTTTAGAAAAATTACACACTATAGACAATTACAAGCATAAAATAGAAAAATAGAAATTATTTTTATACTCACATTTTACATACTGCCACCTAAAACAGTAATTTCAAAATTCATAGTTAAAGTGTAAGATCATACATCAGCTTCTTTACTATTAGCTTCAAGATGAGGTATCATTCATTTCAAATGTACAGTTTAAAAAATAGACCGGAAAAGGAAAAGTCATACTCATAAAAGAGCACTCATTGACTCATCATAACTAGGATGGGATCTTGTAGACATCTTAAAGCAGCTAGGGTCAATGCAATCCATTCACCATTATACATTTCTGACCACATAAAATCATAGGTTAAAAGTCTATAGTCTTCAAATCATTTGTACAAATAAAATGTCCTTTGTTTCATAAGGGTTGGACACTGAGTCAGTATATGCTTCAATGTTTCTGGTACTGCCAAGTTTTGACAGTGTATACAGAATCTTCCATTCACAGACACATTTGTTCTTACTCCTATTACATCTTTCATGGGCCATAAATTTAGCCTCAATCTTAAGAATAAATATCTACATGCGGGTCTGGAAATTTTAGCATGTATATCTGTGTTGTATTTAGTGGTTTGTTCATTGGCACACCATTTGGAAAGCTTTTATATCTTAAACGCAATCAGACTTTGCTTTCTCTGGGATGGTATAAGAGCTGTTATGTCAGCATATTCCACGTATTGTCTGCCAGTCTTTATCCAAGGTTTCAATGATTTGTCAATGCAGCAATAGAACTTAACACAGATTTCGATTTGAATTCCAGAATACATTTTCTGAGCATTGATAATATTTTCCACACTTATATTTAATGATAGAAGTCCTAATTCATGTCTAACGATTCACATTGATTGACTGAGAGGAGCTTTAATAGACTTCTCCAATATAAACCTTCAAGTTTTGTCCAATACAACAAACCTTGGTAACCTTGTGATTCCGCACCGTATGTAAGGATAAGGACAGATTTTTGCTTATAATAAACTTTAAGAGATTTATATGAAACTTTATCATATTTCCGATGAATCAGTCTCACTTGAGATATGGCGGTCTGTAATTTATTTTTTAAATCAGTGCAGTATGGCAATTCAGTTGTGTTATGATTTACGATTAAGCCAAGATAGCGATACTCATTCAGCCTACACACTGTGCTGTTGTATACTTTCCAGTTAAAACCAACTCTTCTTTGCTTAGATTTAGATGGATTAAAAGTCATAACTTTAGCCTTTTCTAAGTTTATGAATTGGGCATTTTTTTTAGCGTACGTCTCAAGCACACTTAATACGTTTTGTGGCCCTATCTCAGTTTTTGAGATTAAACTAGATCGGCAGCGGGGGGTGCTAGAGAGCCAGCACAAGATGGCAGTAGGCTGACAGAGGTCCTGCCAGCATAGGCACAGAGCTGCAACTAACAGCACCAAAAAGATGATTTAGCCGGAAAATTAATGGAGGAATAATCAATCGCATTCAGCCGGAGGCCGGGGAGACAAAAACTGTAAAAATCAAAGCAGCGGAACCGAAGTTGTGAGGAGACGGCCTGATGCAGCAGACGAACGCAGCAGAGACAAGAGCCCACCATTGCCGCAGATCCAAGGGGGCGGGAGATTAGCCTTGCAACTTGTAACTGCCGACACAGGAGCCCCCAACAAACAAAGGGCAGGAAACCGAGACGTAATGAGAGCATCAAGGCAAGTCTGAACGAGGAGTGGCGAGAGCGCGAACCAAGCCACAATCCCAGCCAGCGGAGGATACGCGAAGCCTAATGGCTCCACGCAGGGGCGGACACCACCACCCACGTTGCAGGCGGAATGGGAGAACAAGGGACACCAACCCGCAACTCTGGAACCCAGCAAGGGCACAGCCGCACTTCTCAGGGCAGAAATCGCTGCAGGGTGTGCCGAGCCCGAGCCCAGCAAGCAGTTCGGACCAGATACGGAACACGTCCTGCGGGTTCCCGGCAAACTAACAAGTAAACAGGGGGTTATCAGGGGAGAAACGATGCCGGACGAGGGTTTGGGGGAAGCAATAGTGCCCAGCAACACTGCTAGGGTGCAGAAACATTAGGCGAGCATCACTGCATGGGTGCAAGAACATTAAGGCAGCTCCCAAGACACAGACACTCACTGGGCCACCCCTCGCATCCGCCATCTCCAGACAAAGCCCACAATCCACAACCAACAAGCAGCGGAGGAGGATCAACGGTCGACGGTGCAACAGCGCTCTGGTCGCGAGGGCACCCCCAGTGGGGATCCCAGCCAGGGATCCAACAAAGAACGTGAGAACAGGAGACAGATCCCACCACAAAGAAAGGCAATACAAGCGAGGCACGACACCCTGCGGCCCTCCCTGATGCAAGCACGAATTGTACACAGCACATGCGCAGCACCCGGGATCCAAGGGATTGGCCCGAAACTCAAGTACAGGCAGAGCGAACTACGCCCAAGGCAGGGGGATCACCTAGGATTACAACAATGACCACTGGCACACAGCAACACCTCCGCCTAGATCACCTCAACGCCAAGGACGCACCTTGTGGCAGTTTATCCCCACCCGGGTGGCCCTGCAGTCGGTATTAAAGGCAAAGATCAAGCCCCAGCACACAAAGAGCAGAGGAGTACCATAGCCCTCACACGTGAGGGCGAACTCACAGAGGTGTCAACCCCGAAGCAGCACTGCGCCTCACTAGCACAACTCAGGTTGATAGCACCGCAGGGTGGGGAGCAAACGTGGCCTAGGCCCGCAGCTCTAAGTGACCAGAGGGACTCCAGCACACAGAAAAAGCACTGCAGCGCTAGGGGACCCAATTGGATGCTGTGGTCCCCACTAAACGTGAAGGCCGCCACCAGACGCAACCCCCCCTGTAAGACACCAAGTTGGCAAGTGACTTACAATCAGCCCCACCAACACACAAGGTGTAACTGACCGGACGCAAAGGGGGCTACACTCACATCCACAGGCACCCTCACCACTCGGTACGCCCTGGTGAACCCGTGCAGAGTCGTGTCTAACTCAGCAGCTACATCCCCGAACCCTGCACCAAGGCCACAACCATCACGCAGCAAAGGCCAACCGGCCGGAGGGGCATGCACGAAGGAGACCAGACCCCAGACTATTAAGCCGCCATGAACCGCAAGAAACGCAGCCTGCCAAGGAAGCCCAACTGAAACAAAACAGAAATGGATGTACAATCACCGCTCCAGGCCATATTGGCAGAAATGCGGATAATCGGACAGCGGACCCAAGCAACAAATACTACTGTGTTGGACATTAAACGAGACCTACAAGACGTCCAAATGCACCTGGACGCCCAGGCGGAAATAACCACGGATAACGAACAGATCAGCGCAATCGAGGGCAATCAGATGACAATGGCGAAGGACTTAGATGGGGCCATCAGGGAACTGCAGAGACTGGGGGAAAAGATCGATGACCAAGAAAACCGCTCCCGTCGTAACAACCAGTGTATTGGGTCTTCCCGAGAACACAGAGGGGACGAACTGTGAAATATACATATATGACTTCCTTTGAGACTCTCTCTGGATCGAAAATGCGTGAGAACTTACTATAGAGCGGGTGCACCGGGCCCCGATCCCAAAGCCACAACCGAACGAACGCCCAAGGATCATATCTATGCGCCTCCTTAACACAAGATGGCTATCCTCAAAGCATATAGAGCGGCAAGCACCATCCGGCTGGAAGCAGCGGACATAAGGATCTATAAGGACTATTAGATGGTAGTCTCCAGGTGACGCAAGGGCTTTAATCCAATATTCGAGGCGCTAAAGTCTACGGAGCAGAGATACCATCTAAAATTTCCAGCAACATGGTGCATCCAGCTGGATAAGCAATGGCACACATTCGCCGATCTGTGACAGCATGGCGCTTTCTCCAGAAGCGCGATCTGGTCACCACCGATTATGAAAAACTACCAACAGCAAACCAGCGACCAGACTTCCCCCTGGGACTAGCCAGGACAGTCATCAAGCAAACGGCAGATGGCACAAAAGCTGCAGACGTCCCAAAGGCTGGGGCCGTAACCGCTGATGAGTGCGCTGCTGGATTGCCGATCACTTCTTGTCATCGGGCATCCCCCCATGCCCGATCACAACGCAGAAATGCACAGACTCCTTGGATTCACAACTACGACGCAAGGAACTTTCCTCCATTCGGCACATAAGCAACAGAAGACCGATCTGAATAGCAGCAGCTCCTGACCAACTGAGGCAGGCCGGCGCCTCAGCAGGAACTCTTGGCTGTGAAAGACACCCAACGATGGGTGCGACAGGAGCGAAAGGGGGCCACCCTAGGTTCTGGTACCCCAAACTGGCAGTTAGATGGGCCAACCCAACATTGTTGTTACAATGTTGTTTACAAGGTTAAATGTGGCTCACGTTTGAGCTCGGGGAAGAGAGAAGCTCCTAGACTGGAACGTGGTGTACAGATAGCTGGCCCCTACAAAAGATTCTACCATCACACAAATACTGAACATTACACCTCCACGACCCAGATCACATTGCTGACGGCCAACATACAGGGGCTGGGTCACCCTATCAGGCGTGAGGAAATACTTAAAAGCATGGGCTCATGCTGCAGCCCAGTTGTGTTGAAAGCCCCCAGGATTAGACAAGGGCAGTGCTCCATAGTCGATCACCCTTACACATGCACCTATCAGAGAGACAACACTGAACCCTGTGAAATACTACCCTATAAATTCACATAATGGCCCATATCACCCTAGTGACACTCAACATCCAGGGTCCGGGCAACCCCATAAAACGAAGAAGGCTTAACAACATACAGGACCTCAAAGGAGACATAATATTTCTCCAGAAAACCCACTTAGGAGAAGCAGAATCGGGGAAACTGCAACAGAGCTGGATGGGAACAGCAATCCACTCGCCGCACCACGGGAAAAGGGGGGTATCCATACTCATTGACAAGCGGGTCCCATTCCAGGTTAATCATGTATGCGCAGATACCGAGGGCAGGTATGTACTAGGGCCTGCTACACCAACATCCCATCACTGCTGCATTTGCACAATATACGGGCAATATCACGCTAATAGGGAGTGACTTCAACATAGCCCTCGACCGCCTACATATTCGCCAAGGCACAGCCACAGGGGGCCCCATCATCCTTAAGAAAAGGGCTGCCCTCCAATCACTGTCTGACCTACGCTTAATTGACATCTGGTGAAATACAAATGGGGAAAATCAAGACTACACGTTCTACTCACACCCACACAATAGTTACTCTCGCTTGGAATACTGGCTAGCCCCGGCCAACACACATCTGGTCACAGATTGCACAATACTCCAGACAACTCTCTCAGATCATGCCTGTTAGGCAGAATCCTATGTGGTGCCCTTAGGGACCACTGCACAGAGTTAAGACTACAAGTGGTAATACAAGTTCATCTTTGGTACAAGCCTGTACTACATAGAAAGAGTGGTAGCAGTGACTGAGCAGCCAGACTTATCTCATGTCACGCTCACCTGGGCTCCACGGGGGAGTCGCATGAAGCTGCACCGATTCAATGGAATCCTAGAAGAAAGCTGTCTCAGGGTGAGTATTGGCTCTTCATGCAAATACCTTCTTTTCTGTAGCTGCGACGATCCGGAGAGCAGCTCAAGGCGCAGCCTTTCGAAAGGACTGCTTCAGGTAAGGCCTCAATCGCTGTTCTAATTCCTGTTCCTTTCTTTCCCTTCTTCACAGATGCCGATGGATCGTGATCCCAGGACAGGCGTGGCAGTTGAAGATCGGGTACAGGAGATGAGCAGACACGTTGAGCGTTACGCTGCAGGAGTGCAGAATAAGTCCCTCAGCCAGCCCCATTAGGCTGGGCTGTATGTAGTCCCATGCAGTTTACCACCAGAGAGAATACTATGAGCCTGGCGCCAACGGTGCCAGGACTTAGTCCAGGAAGTCCTAAGACAACCTTTTGGGGCTTTATAAGCCCTTATGGGTGCCAGTAACTGGGGTAGGCCCGTTGGCGCCTGATGTTTGGGAGTATGCACCATGACAGCATTCCCCCTCCCAAGCCCCCTCTAACGGTGGGTTCTCTCGTGGGTCCAGGTTTGCTTGGATGATTATGATGGAATATTTTTAGCAACCGTGGAGCATGAATGTGATCACTAGATTCCCATGATCTTTCTTGTGGTCCATAGCCTTTCCAGTCTATTAGATAAAATAATTTTGATTTGATAATCTTTGAGTCCAGAATATCCTTAACTTCAAATTCAGGTTCCCCCTTGACCATGATTGGTTTTGGTGGTTTCAGTACTCTGGTCCCAGGTTGCACTGGTTTCAAAAGCGAGACGGGAAACACGGGATGAATCCGCATATGTGGAGGTAAGTCCAATTTCACAGCTACCAGATTAATGATGGCCTTTATGGTGTATGGACCCAAATATCTGCGATTGAAGTTATGGGTTCCTTTCACTGGTATGTGTTTCGAGGCCAGCCAGACTTCATCCCCAACTTGATACCTCGGAGCTTCACTTCTATGTACGTCTGCCGATTTCTTGTATCTTTCCTTAGCTTGCCTCAGATGGTCTGTCGCCTGTTTAAAGGCTTGAGTGATGGTAGTGTGCAAACTTATTACAGCTGGCATTTCTAGAAGTTAACGAGTCAAGATTGGCGGTTCGTGGATGCATCCCGTATATTGTATAGAAAGGACTCTGCCCAGTGCTGGAGTGTAAGGAATTGTTATAGGCATACTCGGTTATCCACAAAACATCTTTCCAACTGCTTTCCATTTGGTGTAACATACATCTTCGGTATTGTTCCAATGTGTGGCTGGTCCTCTCGGCCTGACCTTCGGTTTGGGGATGGTAGCTAGTGGAAAGTCTTACATCGATTTGAGCTAACTCGCAACATTTATTCCAGAAATGTGAAATAAATTGACTGCCACGGTCTGAAATCAGGATGGAACGAAATCCATGTATTCAGACTATCTATTCTAGTAATTCCTTAGCCAGGATTGAAGCTGAGGGTAAGCCTTTTAGTGGAATGAAATGGGCCATTTTGGAAAACAACTCTACTACCACTAAAATTGTGTTGAATCCATTGCAAGGAGGAAGATCAGTAATAAAATCAAGAGATAACGTATGCCAAGGTGTAGGTGGAATATCCAGAGGTTGTAGTAGGCCTGGTGATCTCTTCTTTTGAGCCTTGTTTTGTGCACAAACACCACATCATAGTAAGAACTGCTTGATGTCCTTACACCATGTTGGCCACCAAAAGTGCCGCTTGATCTTGGCTTCGGTTTTAGCAATTCCAGGATCACCTTCTACCAGTGATTCGTGGTAATTTGAGATGACCTTTTCTTGAAGTTCCTTGCTGGGTAGGGAACAAGTTACTTACCTGTGACTGTTGTTCTCCAGCATGGGTCTGGCATGGATTCACATGCTCATAAATATTCCCCGTCGTCAGGCTGGGAATCCTCGGTAAAGAAAAAATCAGTATCAGTTTGCCCTCTACCTAAGCCCTGCCTCTGGCAGCCATCTTCAGATTTGGTAGCACGTGAAGTGGCAGTATGACCAAGTGAAGAGCCGCAGAGGGGTAGGCGGGAGGGTTCGCATGTGAATCCATGCCAGACCCATGCTGGAGAACAACAGTTAAAGTTAAGTAACTTGTTCCTTCTCCAGCATGGGGTCTGGCATGGATTCACATGCTCATGAATAAAGAATACATAGCAGTACACACATGCACAACCATGGGAGGTGGCAAAGGCTCAACATTAAGCATTACATCAAACTCAACATTAAGCAATTCTTACCTCCTCACCAGGCTCACCTTAGGCGAACAGATTGCGCAGCACTGCTTGGCCAACCCTGGACTCCTCCCTGGAATCCCGATCGACGCAGTAGAATTTCGTGAAGGTGTGCGTCGACCTCCACTTAGCAGCCCTGCAGATGTCCAGCAAGGGCACACCAGATAGGAACGCCGTGGTAGCTGCGATCGCTCTGGTGGAATGGGCTCTCGGACGTCCAGGCAGCGGTCGGTTTGCCAACCGATGACAGTACATGATACACCCGGAGAGCCATCTGGAAATGGAGGCCTTTGAGAGAGCCTTCCCCTGATTGACAGGTCCAAAGTTCACAAAAAGTTGTGACGTCTTCCAAAAACACTTCGTGCGGTCCACGTAAAACTTCAGCGCTCTAGCCACATCCAGCGAGTGCAAAGTCCTTTTGGCCGGCGACGAAGGTGACGGGGTGAAAACAGGCAACACCAAGGGTTCGTTGAGGTGGAAGTCCGACGGCACCTTGGGCATGAAGGAGGGGTGCGTCCTGAGCACTACCCTCGTGTCGTGATAAGTCAAGTACGGGGGCTTGCAGGAAAGGGCCTGGATCTCTCCCACTCTTCGTGCGGAGGTGATGGCCACAAGAAACGCTGTTTTCCACGACAAGAACTTCAACGGAGCCGAGTGCAGAGGCTCGAACGGAGGTCCCATGAGCTTGGTCAGCACCACGTTGAGCTCCCACGCCGTAGCCGGAGCCTTCACCGGCGGGAACGATCTGAACAGTCCCTTCATGAATTCTTTCACCAGACGATGAGACCACAAAGACGTCTGCCCCGTGGTTCTGGTGTATCGGGAGATCGCAGCAAGATGAATCTTGATGGACGCGTGCGCCAGTCCAGCCTTGGCCAGCGTCAGAAGGTATGGCAGTACCTGGGGAGCCGTAATCCGTAGAGGGTTAATCTTCTGCGCGTGGCACCAGACAGAGAACCTCTTCCATTTGTGTCCATAGCATTTAAGAGTTGAGGACGCCCTGGCCTTTGCAAGAACCTCTCTGCAGTCGGCCGGTATGTCATATCCTCCAAACTCAAACGCTGCAGGAGCCAGGCCTGCAAGTTCAGCGACTTCGGGTCGTGATGGAGGATGGCGCCTCCTTCCCTGGAGAGAAGATCCGCATCCACTGGCAGCTTGATTGACGGGGATGCTGACAAGTCCACAAGGTCCGGGAACCATATCTGCCTCGGCCACGCAGGTGCGACGAGGATCATCCTGCACCGTGACCTCTTGAGCTGGTTGATGAGCCGGATCAGCAATGGCAATGGAGGGAACGCGTATAGAAACAGGCCCTCCCAGGGGAACGAGAAAGCATCGCCCATGCTCCTCGGCTGGGGAAACCTGCTGGCGAACCTCCGGCACTTGGAGTTCGTCGCCGTCGCGAACAGATCGATCTGGGGTGTGCCCCACCGTCGGAAGAGGCGGTCCACTAGATCCTGTCGTAGTTCCCACTCGTGGCACGAGCGCAGCTCTCTGGTGAGCGAGTCGGCGATGGTGTTTTTTATCCCTGCCAGATGAAACGGCACCAGAAACATCCCTTGGGCGACGGCCCAATGCCACAGATCCTGCGCCTCCTTGGACAGGGCTGGGGATCTGGTACCGCCCTGCTTCCTGATGTAAAACATGGTGGTGGTGTTGTCGGTGAAGATCCTCACCACCTTGCCCTTGAGGGACGGAAGAAAGGACCTGAGGGCCCAAAACACTGCACAGAGCTCCAGGACGTTGATATGGAGGGACTTCTCCGTCGGAAGCCAAAGGTCTCTCGCGTGCAGATTTTCGGTGTGCGCTCCCCACCCTTCCAGGGAGGCATCCGTGGTCACTGTCTCCTGGTGGCCGGGGGTCTGGAAGTCCATGCCCGCCGTCAGATGCGCGCGGGTGCCCCACCACCGGATCGCTCGTCGGAAACTCTCGTCGAGTGTGATCCTCTCCTCGAAGCTGCCCATCGTCTGGATCCAGCGCGCGTCCAGGAACTCCTGCAACGGGCGCATCCGGAGCCTGCACAGGCGGATGAGATAAATGCAAGAAGACATCATTCCGAGGAGGGACTTGATGGACCTCACCCTGGCCGCGTCCGCAACCAGCATCCGCTGCACCTTGCCCAAGATGGCCCTCGTCCTTTCCTCTGACGGAGAGGCCAGAAGCGACACTGTGTCGAGCTTCGCTCCCAGAAACAGTGCGTCTTGCGCGGGCACCAGGTGGGACTTGGCGTAGTTTATGGAGAATCCCAGGTCCGTGAGTAGTTGGACGGTCCTTGCCGTGTGCTCCACGGCGAGCTCCTTCGTCTTTGCTCGGATGAGCCAGTCGTCCAGGTAGGGGTAGACGTGGATCCCCTCTCGGTGCAGCTGCGCTGCCACCGGTGCGAGGCACATGGTGAACACCCTGGGTGCTGACCTCAATCCGAAGGTAAGGGCTCTGAACTGGTAGTGACGCCCTTGGACCACGAACCTGAAAAACTTTCAGTGTCCCTTTAGGATGGGAATATGGAAGTAGGCATCCTCCAAATCCAACGACGACAGGAAATCGCCCTCCTCCAGTTGACCCAGGACGTGTTGGAGGGTGACCATCCAGAACTTCTGTGCCTTGATGAATTTGTTCAGTCGTCGTAGGTCCAGGATGGGACGCCATCCTCCCGTCTTCTTCTTCACAAGGAAGTATCTTGAGTAAACTCCGGAGCCCCGAAGCCTCTTTGGGACGAGCTCGATGGCGCCCTTCTTGAGCATCTCCTTTACCTCCAAGAAGTTGAGGGACGTGATGTTCTTTCCTGGCCACAGGGGGGACGCGCGGGCACCTCTTTAGAAACTCGAGCGTGTGACCCTGAGCTAGGGCGTCCAGCACCCAACGGTCGGTAGAGATGGACTCCCACACGCTGACGAAGCTCGCCAGCCGGCCTCCCACCGGGGTGCTTCGGTGGGGGCCCGACCCCACGGCCGGTTCAGTCCTGCTTCGACGAGGCTTTGCTGCCTTGTCCTCCTTGGCGACGACGGCGGGGTCCGCCTGACTTGCCTCGTCCCCTGTAAGCTTCCTGTGACGACGAACGGGCCCGCTTGACGGTAGGTGGAAAATCCGCCGCTGGAACCTTTGGAGGCACCCTGTTTGCCTCCGCCGCTCCGAAAGGGCAGCCGCCGTTGCTGGAGAACCCCAAGAGCCCGGGCCGTCTCCGTGTCCGCCTTGATGGCTTGAAGGGAATCGTCCACTGTTTTCCCAAACAGGTTGTTTCGGTCGAACGGCATGTCCAAGACTCTGGTCTGCACGTCCTGACGGAAGTCAGTAGCCTTGAGCCATCCACGCCACCTAAGGCACACGCTGTTGCCCAACTGGCGAAATCCAGTGTCAGCGATGTCCGTCGCAATCGTAATGGCGTGGTCCGACGCCACCTCTGCTTCCTGCAAGATCTCTAGGGCTTCCGCCCTCTTGTCGTCTGGTAGGAAGTACAGCAGGGGGGCCAGTTTGTACCACAACTCCCTGTCGTAGCGGGCTACGATAGCCAAGGCGTTGGCCGCCTTAATCGTCGTCGCTGCCGACGAGATGAATCTGCGTCCCATCGTGTCTAATTTCTTTCCCTCGCCGTCCGGCGGGGAGGTTGACGTAGAGGCCGCGCCCCCCCCCCCGCTTTCTTCCTGGCCGCCGCGGAGACGACCGAGTCCGGGGTCGGCTGTGCCCGAAGGCACAAGAGGGCCGCGTCCGGGACCCGGTACTTCTTCTTGTACCGATCCCTTCTAGCCGGCGTCGTGGATGGGTTCTTGAGGAGGGCGAGGCCCTCATCCCAAATATCGTCTAGTAGAGGTACAGCGAGGACCGTCTTCCTCTTGGTCTTGCGCCGTTGATAAAGGAAACCTTCCTTCCTTCTTCTCTTCCGGGCAGAGCTGGAAAAGCTCGGATGCCCTGGCGATCATGGAGTGAAACGATCCAATCTCGTCGGGCGGGGAAGCCCAGGTGGGAGGTGACGACGGGAGATCCTCGTCGTAAACCTCGTCGTCTGTACCCGTCGCGGCCGTGTCAGTCCCCGTATCATCCCCACGTGTCGTGGACGGGGAGGAGAGCTGAACAGGGTGCGATGGCTGAAAAGGAGGTGGAGGATGAATCCTTCTCTTAGGGGGAGGGCTCCCAGAAGGGCCTGGCTCCGGGTCCCCCGTCGGGAGCGGTTCCTCCGTTGGTGGTAACGGCAGTCTCGTCCTTATCTCCGAGCATAAGGACTGTATAGCCAACAAAATGGCCGCCGAGTTGTCTTGCGGCACTGGTTGAGGGAGATCCGACGGGCGATCAGGAGCCCCGTCGGCATCCTCGACGCCCTCGTCGTCTTCCACGTCGGGGTCTCTCCCGACAGGATGGCCGCCTTCCACGCCAGAGCCGTGGCCCAAGACTTCGATCAGCTCCACCTCAGAGGTTGAGGCAGAGTCCACGACAACCTCCTGCCCTCCCTTTTTCTTCTCCGTCGGTTTCACGGGGGTCCTGTCGATGGGCATGAAAGAGGACTCCCTCCGCGGTGGCAGGGAGATTCTGGGCCCCGGGGTCGCCACCACTCGTGTAGCCTCCACAGGCTGAGCCAGGGCCGCCGCGACTGTCTCGATAGAGGCCTTGGCCGGATGGATCAAGGCTTTCACCACCTTAGGTGCGCTCACCGCCTTCTCCTTGGGGGGAGGGTCACCAACTCGCTCCCCCTCCGATGGGGCCTTAGGGCACGACCGGGGTCTCTCCAGGAGTTTCGCCGGGTGCTCGGCCTTCCTCTTACCCGAGCCAGAGCGTTGGCTCGTGGTTGATGGCGCCGGGGAGGATGCGCCCTGCCTGGCGCCCGTAGAGCCCGACCGTTCGGCGCTCCCGGTGCCAGCGGACTCGCGGTGCTTGGCCTTCTGTTGGACCCCCGTCGCCGGGGCGCCCTCAAAGGTCTTAGAAGACCGCTCGGACTTCTTCTTCTTCTTCTCGCCTGACGGGCTCTTTCCTTCCAGCCAGTTGGCGAGACGTTGATGGCGGTCCTTCATGGTCCGCTCCGACATATTGCCGCAAAACACACAGTCCTTCTCCACGTGCGTCTTGTCCTCATGTAGGCAGTAAAGGCAAAGGGAGTGTTCATCCTCCTTAAAGACCTTCTGAATCTGGCATCCAGGGCAGACCCTGAACAGCTTTCCGGGCGTCGAGCTTCCCTTCTCCTGGGCCTGAGAAACTTCTGGAGTCCTCCAAAAGCGTGGCTCGACGAAATCTTCACCCTTGAGGGGTGTAGACGAATCCGACACGGGTCCCCGTTGATCGGATGAAGAAACGGTGGAGCTTGAGGCTCTTTTGACCGAAAAAAGAGAAATTTTTCGGAGAAAAAACGTGAAAAAAAGCACCAACGCTCGAGAGCAATAGCACGAGGATCCCAACACTTGAACGTGCGGTAAAAATCTGAAGATGGCTGCCAGAGGCGGGGCTTAGGTAGAGGGCAGTCATTGGCTGTGGTCAGTATGACGCAGAGATCAGTGATTGGTTACTACTACGAAAGACAGATCAGAAACGAAACTGATACTGATTTTTTCTTTACCGAGGATTCCCAGCCCGACGACGGGGAATATTCATGAGCATGTGAATCCATGCCAGATCCCATGCTGGAGAAATAGAGACGTCCCTGAAAATAGGGCAAATGTTTTGAGACTGAGTGATGTGTACTTTTGGTTGGCCATTCCTGCAGAGTGTTGGTATCAGTGAGATGCGCGATTTCCTCATGGATGTCGTTTAATGTTAGAGACGTCATATTTCCTAGGATTCTTCCTCCCGGGATGATGGGTACTGGGTCTGGATTTGTGTATGCGTCATCTACCCCTATACGGGACAGGGCATCCGCCTTTCCGTTTCGACAACCAGGCCAGTAAGTAATTACAAATTCGAATTCATCAAAAAACAACGCCCATCGGAGTTGGCGAGAGGATTGTGCTTTTGCCAACTTTAGGTATTGTAAATTGTGGTGATCTGCGATTACCGTGATGGTGTATCTTGCTCCCAAGAGATAATGCCGCCAAGCTTTGAAAGCCGCCTTGATGGCCCAAAGTTCCTTGTCCGTCACGGCGTAATTCCGTTCTGGTGCCGTGAATTTTCGTGACCAAAAGGCCACCGGGTGAAGTTGACCCGTTTCAGGGTCTCTTTGAGAGAGGACCACTCCCATTGCCAACCTGGAAGCGTCGGTCTCAACCACATACGGGAGATCTGGATGAGGGTGTTTCAGGATTGGAGCTGAGATGAATTTTTGTTTTAAGTTCTGGAAAGCTTTGTCCACCTCTTCAGACCATTGAAAACGTTTATTCTTTCGCAGTAAAGAGGTGATGGGGTGCACTAGTTGCGAAAAGCCTGGAATAAAGCGACGATAGAAATTCGCCAACCCGAGCATACTCTGAACTCCTTTGATTGAAGTTGGAGAAGGCCAGTTGAGGATGGCATCAACCTTTCGCGAATCAATACACACACCAGGAGGGGTTAGGAAAAATCCAAAGAACTCGACCTCAGTAACATGGAAGAAGCATTTTTCTAATTTAGCATATAATTTATGTTGCCGGAGTTTGTCCAGAACAGCACGGACGTGTTTCACATGTTTTTGTTCAGAAGAGGAGTATACCAGAATGTCGTTGATGTATACTACGACGCAGACATCTATCAACTCTCGCAGGACGTCATTCATGAAATATTGAAATGCTGCTGGGGCATTACAAAGGCCAAAAGGCATCCCCTGGTATTCAAATCGCTCATATTGGTACGGAAGGCAGTCTTCCATTTGTCCCCTTTCTTAATTCGTACAAGGTGGTACGCCCCTCGGAGGTCTAACTTGGCGTAAATTCGAGCGTCTTTAACTTGATCCAATAGTTCAGGAATCAGAGGCAAGTGGTAACGATTTTTAACAGTGACTTGGTTCAACGCGCGGTAGTCGATACAAGTCCTAAGGTCTCCTTTTTTAGGCACAAAGAATAAGGGTGAGGCTGCAGAGGACTTGGACAGACGGATAAAACAGTTTGCCAGGTATTGGTCTAGATACTTCTTTAAATACAGATTTTCAGGCTCAGTGAGCGCATACATTCGGCCGCATGGAATCTGTGCGCCTGGTATAAGGTCTATCTGGCAGTCGTATTATCTATGGCGGAGAAGTGTATTGGCTTGATCCTTCTGGAAGACATCCTTCCTAATAGTCTTGGTATACCTGGGGTAGCGTATTCGTTAGACTCATGATCGTTGTCGATTCTTTGGCTAAAGGTTCTTCTGCTTGATAGCAAGTAGGAGCACCTTCGACTGAGAAGGTCAGCCTCTTAGCACGCCAGTCGATGCAAGGATTGTGTGACTCTAGCCATGCCATTCCCAGAATTATTTGGAATTGTGGAGCCTTGATTAAATTGAACACAATGGCTTCCCGATGCCCATCTTGGCACAAAAGCGTCATCTATGTCGTTGAATGTGTTACAGGTCCCGAGGAAATCTCTGTTCCGTCGACAGTGGTGACTAAGTCAGTTGTTGCCTTCTTGCAAAGAGGAAGATTCATCCTTGTAGCCAATTCCTGATCCATATAGTTACCAATGGCTCCGCTGTCGATATATGCTCTGACTACGTGCATTCGAGACGGCTGTTTGTGACTGATGAGAATAATTGGCAAGGCTAGGTGCGAGGTCTGGGAGTCCTTCTTTTCGCTCGAAAAACGGACCTCTACGCTTGTCGGACAGGGAAATTTTCCGGCACTGGCTCTGCCTCAACCTTGCCGGCAACCCCTACTGCCTTCTTGGGTGGTTTTACCGGGCACTCTCAGAGGAAGTGGCCGGCTGTCCCGCAATACAAGCACAACTGTTGCTGCCTTCTTTTGTCTCTTTCAGCCTTGTATAGCGGCCCTCGCACCCCTCCATCTGCATGGGTTCGGACATGTCGGTGGTTTTGGAAGCATTTTCCCTTGGACGCACAAATACCCGAGTGTCCATTCTAGCTCGATCAGCCTTACGGTTCTGCAGTCTGATGAAGCTGGACCACCAAGTCTATATATTCAGCACAGTCTCTGGGTGGATTGACCACTTGAGCTAAAACGTCTTTTAACTCGCCTCTCAATCCACAGTGAAACAGCGTTGTTCTTTTGTCGTCCGGCCACCCGGGTTCCACTACCAGTCTGTTGAAGGTTGCGATGTTTGTTTGATTACTTGTATTGCGCACCAGACCCAGGGGTAACCGGGCGCATTTTATATGACAACTTACAGCTTAGTTACAAGAGCACATGGCAAATAGAGAAACAAGAAATATACAAAAATATACAACAGGCAAACATGTTGATACATGTATTTACAGTCCTAATCAGACAGGCAGAAACTGCTAGGAAGTAGGTGTGTGCAAAAGTACAAAAGGTGGAGGGACGTGCGGGGTAGGTCCAGTCAATGGGTGGTCTATTGTTTGTCTGCGTCTATGATCCACCTTGTGAGGTTATGTCGGAAAGTGAGGTATGGTTGGTCTTTCCTCAGGGTGAATGGTAGGGAGTTCCAATGTTGAGCTGCTTTCACCTGAAAGCTACAGCCACCGACTATGGACAATTTAAATCTAGGTGTAGAAATGTTGTTGGAGTTAGCAGATCTGGTGAGTCTTGTTGCTTTTGTTCTCATCAATCTCGCAGAAAGGTAACGTGGTGCGGCATTGTTTAGGCATTTGTAGACAAGTGAGGCTACTTTTAGCTGGATTTTCTCCTGAGTAAAAAGCCAGGTATTGGCTCTTCTGAGTTCGGTGATGTGGGCTCTCCTGGGAATACCTAGTGCTGCTCTAAGCGCGTTGTTCTGCAAGATTTGAATTCTTTTGATAACTTCCTTATTGACCCCAATATAGAGCGAATTGCAATAGTCCAACTTTGATAACACAAGCGCTCTCGCAAGTGTGATGCAGCTGTTGTTTCGATAGGAAGGGTTTGCCTGCTCTTATCAATTTACAGGTGTAAGAGGTGGCAGCCATTGCATTGACCTGTTTGTTGAAAGAGAGGGTGGAGTCCAGGTAGAAACCCAGAGTTTTTACCGCGTGGGTGTTTGTGATTTGGTTATTATCAATGTTAAAAGAGGAGTAGTTGGGGCCCAGTTTTTTGAGGGTAGAGGGTGTGCCAAGGATAATGATTTCAGTTTTGTCATCATTCAGGCATAGTCCGTGAGTGGCCATCCATGCCTGGATGATGAGATACACCCTGTTCACCAAGGCCAAATCCTTGTCGTAATCACCAGTAAGTGGTAGGAGAATCTGCGTATCATCTGCATAATTAGTGTAGGTGATACCAAGAAGGTCCAGATCATCGAAAAGGGCTTCGTGAAGATGTTGCAGAGTGTAGGAGAAACGCAAGATCCCTGGGGCACGCCGCATGTGATGGGGATGGAGTCTGCTGCCGCAGTGGTGGAGAAGACTCTCATGGTCCTATTGTTGAGGAAAGATTGGATCCAATCTGTGGCTGCTTCAGAAAAGTGCGCGGCCATATCCAGATGCCTCCAAAGGATCTTGTGGTCAACAAGGTCAAATGCAGCTGATAAGTCCAGTGTTACGCTCACCTGGCTCCCACAGGGACGTCGATCTAAACTGGACAGCTGCGGTCTCCACCAATGTGACGCGTAGTGCCGAGATGACAGACTGGACTGGCCCACTTAGCTTCGTTTGCTTGCCCTGCAGGAGTATTCTTCTGCAAATGGAGAAAGGGAATTAACCACCTGTGGAGTTGAGCATTAACCCCCACCCCCGCTGTTCTCCCCACTGATCACCTTTAATGCCCCCTCTTATAGTCTCACCTGATGGTTTGGAAAGATGAGCTCTCCATCCTGCATTGAGCGCAGGGCGCGAAGATAACCAGTTACTTCACTGGTTCGAAGGAATTGGTGAGTTCCAGAACAATATTGACTGTGAGATTTTCGGCAAGACGCCGTAAGTATATAGTTCGTAAGAGTTCAAAATTCCTGACTTTCACTCTTGTCCGATTCCTTGCAGATTGAAGCTTGACCCTAGCGAAGAGTTCCTCGTGGCAACCGGTAACATTTAGGTAAGGATTTGTATTATCCAACACAGTTCGATAAAATAATGTCAGTATGTAACCTGTTGCTTTCTCCCTTATTCAGGTGCTGAGAGAAATTATGAAGTCTCTGGGAATAATGCCTCCGGCGGTAAAATTAGGTAAGTCTATTGTGGTGAGGAGGATTCCCCTTGTTTGTCCCTTTGTTTCACCTTGCTGTCCTTTTGTTCCCCTTAGGGGCCGGGGCAGGGCGAAGATGCGGTGGAGGCTGCGCCGACCAGTGAAGAGGAATAGCACCCCCGACGGTAAAATCAGGTAAGTCTATGGGGGGTAACTAATATTGCCTCTGTTTATTCCCTTGGCTCACCTTGCTGTTCTTGTGTTCCCCTTAGGTACCGGAGTGCGGCGGGAACATGCAGAAGGATGCAGTGGATAGTGAAGATGCTGCGAAGGCTGGTGAGTTCAGCGCGGCGCTGCAGCAGGCGAGGCGACGCGCATAAAATAACTTCTTTCTTCCAGTTCGAAGGCGCGGTGGATCGGGAATTCAGGTAAGGATCAAAGGTATTGCTCTTGTTCTAACCTTTTCTCCTTCTTTCTCCCTTTTCTAGGAGCTCCAGACTCGAGGTGGGCGTGGCAGAAGACTGGATGCAGACTTGCAGGCACGGTGAGCGTTATGCTGCTGGATGCAGAATAACGCAAAGTGTGTGCTGCTCTTCGGGCGTGGTTTAAATAGCCCCCAAAGTAGACCCAGGTAAGTATTCCTCCCCGACCCCACCCGAGTAAAAAATAGTCCCTAGGTAAAGTAGTCACTTCCAAGCCTCTTTTGGCTTGGAGCTCTTGCAGCATGGTCTGCATCAGGTAAGTTTGCAGCATGGTCTGCATCAGGTGAGTTTTAATCTATGAGCCTATGGCGCCAGGACTGACTCTCCAGATGAGCCTGGCGCCATAGACGCCAGGACTGCACCCAAATGGCCCCTAGCAGGGGTTGTTGGGCTTGCTTGGAATAACTTGATGCCTGCTTTCGGGGCTGCTGGACTTGATCTGGATCCCCGGGGGTAGGCATCATGACATCCAGAAGGAGGGGTAAGGCTGGTTTGCCTTGATCCCTTAGTTCATCAATTTGCGCCTTTAGGTCTAAGAGGGCTGTTTCGGTCTCATGCTGAGGACGGAAGCCAGACTGTCGTACTCCTAGCAAGTTGTTAGTTTCAAAGTGTTTCTGAATTTGTGAATACGCCACTTTATCTATGATTTTTAGGAGGAATGGCACGGTGGTGATTGGGCGGTAATTCATTGGTATGGCTGGGTCTAGAGTCTGTTTTTTAAGCAGTGGGAGTACCCAGGATTCCTTTAGGTTACTAGGTATAGACCCTGTTGCGAATGAGGCGTTAATGAGTTTTGAGATAAAGGGAGCCAGGTCTCTAGCTGCGTCCTTTATCAGTTGGGCCGGACATTGATTCCCCCCCCCTGGCAGTTTGATGGTTTGAGTGATAGTAGGTTTTTTTAAAAGTCTCAATAATAGTTACTTTAGAGAACTTGAAGCGAGGATTGTCGATGTTATTTTTGGGAGGGGTGATAGTTGTTTTGGGCTTAGTATCCAGACTAAGTGAGGATGTTTTCTTGGCAATTTTGGATTGTAGAGTTGTCACTTTGTTGGCTAGGGCTTGCTGAATATTGGTGCACCATATTTTATCTTTGACACAGTTGTCTGGCACTGGGATGGGAGATTCTATTTCCTTTAGGATGATGAAGAGTTTCTTCATGCTAGAGTTGGCTTGGGCTATTCTAGCATTGTAGGTTTCCCGTTTAGCTGACAGTATTTCCTTTTTGTAGAGGGTAGATATGTCTCTCAGAGTGCTTTTATTTTCTTCTGAGGGTTGTAGTTTCCATGCAACCTCACATTGTCTTTTTGGTGCAAAGAGTTTTTAGGTGGGGGATGTACCAGGAATTGAGGTGGGCTTTGGGTTTGCTTTGTCTCAATTTAAGTGCTGCAATTAAGTCCAGAGCAGAGGACATCATTTTGTTGTACTCATTCACTAGAGTTTCAGGGTCCAAGTTATCTGGTAGTGAATTAAGTGTAGGGAGGATGAGCGGGAATAGGTTATCTGGGGTGATGTTTTTCTTATTCCTTGTCGGGATGGACGGTGCTGGCTGGGCTAAGGTAGGAGTAGGTCTGTCCGTTTCTAGAGCAAATGTTATAAGGTGGTGGTTTGTCCAAATTTGGGGGGAAATCGATAGGATGGAGGTGTTACAGTTGTGGTCTGCCACCCAGTCGAGTATTCTACCTTTGTTGTGGCTAGGGTGAAGTACTACTTGTGAGAAGCCTAGTTCAGAGAGTAGGTTAGCCACTCAGCTTGCATGTGGGTCGTTTTGGTCGTTGAAACCCAGGTTAACGTCCCCTAACAGGATAACCTGTGATGATTGTTTTAGGTTATGAGATAGAACGGTGGAGATGTCCTCCTCGAAGGCTCCAATAGGGCCTGGAGGTCTGTAAATAAGGTGGATGGTGAGGGTTTGAGAGTTGTTAATAGCTAATTTAGCTGTTAGGCTTTCGCAGGATTTAGTGTCATTAGATGGAGCTAGCCTGGTAGATAAGTTAGATTTAACAATAAGGGATAAGCCGCCTCCACGGGCTTCGCTTCCGTCTGATCTTAGGATGGTGTAACAATTGGGGATCGCTAACATGATGGTCGGTCCTGCGGCGGCATGAAGCCAAGATTCCGTAATGGCCAAGAAGTCAAGGTTTTCGGTCTGGATAAGATCAGCAATCTCAATGGCATGAGCAATCATGGATCTAGCGTTAATTAGTGCACCTTTTAGGTTGGGGAAGGTGGATGGAGGTGTGCATATCTTTTCTTGGGTCGTGACGGGAGTGTGCATACGTGCATTCTGTGTCTTCAGGTTTAAGCTGTATGGTTTTTCTGTACTCCTATTAGGTGTAGACTTGCTATGGTTAGACTAGGTCAGCGATTTGGCGCAAGGTTCATATAGTTTAGGAAGTCTGGCTCGGAGTCTAGCATTTCTAGATGTGGTATTACACGGTTTGGATTCGAATGACCAAGACTGTTGGAGTTCTTTAATTTGGTCATTATAACTCGTCAATGGTTGGGGTTGTGTCTGCGTCATGGTGGGGGAGAGGGCCAAGGGTTGAAGGGTGGTGTAGTCAATGGTGGGGACTGGAGCGAGTCTGAGTTTGTAGACTAGGAGTGCTGTTAGTGTGAGAAGGGCAAGTGTGGCTTGTAGGGTTTGCATCTTGTGGCGTCGCCATGGTAGGGTAGGCAATTCGAGCTAGACAGTGCTATGTGTGCCAGCCTATCAAGGTGAAACAAGTGCAAGTAGAAAACAAATGCCTCAAGTGTAATGGGCGGCACCTAAGTTTGAGATAGTAACGGGTGACTAAAATGCAGTGGGGCAGCACATGGGAGCAATTGTCTCAAAAGCAATGGGCGTCATATAGGTATAAAGTGACTCGAAGAGTATTGGGAGCAATTGACTCAAATGCAATAGGCAACACCTAGGTTTGAGATAGTAGCAGTTGACTAAAATGCAGTGGGGCAGCACATACGTACAAAGTGACTCAAAAAGCAATGGGAGCAATTGACTCTAAAGCAATGGGCATCATATAGATTCAAAGTGAACAGTTGACTTTGATGCAGTGGGGCAGCACATAGGTACAAAGTGACTCAAAAAGCAGTGGGCAGCACATGGGTACAAAGTGACTCAAAAAGCAATGGGCAGCACATGGGTACAAAGTGACTCAAAAAGCAATGGGGACAATTGATTCAAAAGCAATAGGCAGCACCTAAGTTTGAGTAACGATGTACATTAACAGATCTTGGTTCCCTTGACGCAGAGACAGGAGTTCATTATTTAATGCCTGACCTTGGGGGTGTCGGCAAACAACTTCTCCATATCCTGTTGGAACCTCTGAAAGTCTCTCAAGAAGGGATCATTCCGATTGACTAGTGGTACCGACCAGTCTGCAGCACTGCCACTGAGCTATGAAAGCACAAAGGCCACCTTCAATTGGTCATTTAGAAAGGCTCCCAGCCTGCATAGGAAATGTAGACGGCACTGATTCATAAAAACCGCGTACCTTTTTGGGTCTCCTGCAAAGCGTTCTGGGGGTGCCAAAGGTACGGCTCCTGGAAGGACCACCTGTACTGGATTGTTTGGTAAAGCGGGGACTGTTGACCCCATTCCCGGTAGCGGTGTTTGCCCCGCCTGTGATTGAAGCAGTTGTCTGGCTAGGTCGTCTGTACGATCCTTGGCTACAATCAGTTCTCTCCTTAAAGCATTGGTTTCTGTCAGGATTAGTCAGGCGAGTACAAAGGCAGCGAATATGGCAAGGGAAATGTGCACTAAATCACACAGTGAATAGCTTCAAATTAAACTACGTGCACACAGGAACAACGACTCATGTATGCTAGAACCCAGGAGTGCAAATAGAGTGTGACAACAAAACCAATATATGAAAAGGGATGTGGGGTAAGCACCTGACCGCGAGGAAAGTCGGCAAGCGCCTTACCCCCAATTGCTGTTACAGGTACTGACAGCGCTAAACCCACGTGGAGGGCAAGCAATGACAGGATCTGTGAACTAACACTCTTGATGGTATTAAATAAGGGAACTAAAGAACTGTACTCACGAGGACGAGATAAACCTCTTGAATGTCAGCTAGCCCACGAATCCTGTTGATGAAACTGGGACCCAGAAAGGCTAGAACAGCAATGGGAGGAAAACTAAATACCTAAGTTGGAATAGTGATTACAAATTAGTGAGGAAAACATAAGCATTCACACAGGAGCTAGCTACAACCGCACACCACACCTAATAATCAAATGGGAAATAAATGCAGAAGTGCAATGGAAAACATGGAATGGATCCCAATAGAAAGTAAGGATCAGGAGCAGGGAAAAACGAAATAACCAATGCAAACTTCTCCCTACCCCTCCAAGGAAAAGACAGGAAGCTAATCTAAGAGGAAGGCTAAGGCATACGGGTTTGCAGCAGCAAAGGACAGAGTCAAAGAAATATAGAACACAGACAAACTGGGCTGCATCTAAAAGGGGAAAGCACTGAGAAATGCTGCCTGCAAACAGAGGAAGACAAAAAGGGAATCAAGGGAGCAGAAATCAATTAGCGCATGAATCCAAGATTCAGGGCGGAGGAACAAGAAAACAGGAACTAGGAACTAGGTACAAAGGCAAGGAACAAGGGACTAGTCACAACAGGAACACTGCAAACGATGACCAGCGCTGGACTGAAGTAAGACTGAGGCTTTTAAAGCTGCTTAACGAGCACACGCCTCAGGTGTGCTGATTGCTGCACCTGCAGCCACAGCTGTTACCTATCCTCCACCCAACCTTGTCCTGCAAGGGTGGAGGTGGAGCAGTGGGCCAGGCATTCTGGGAAGCATAGTCATTTGGTTAAAGAAGCATGCTGGCTGCCAAAAACCTGGAATGGATCCGGAAGGGAAGTAGCTTGGAAAATAGGGATTTAGCGCTCCCAATTCATCACAGCACTGTAGCATAAGGTTCGGAGGAAAGGTCCAGTAGGGAATAAACCCCAAATCATGCCCCCAAGTGGTGGGAACGGGAGTGAAGGGAGCGAGTCGTGACAGTATACCCCCTCCTACGGCCGTCTTCGGGTGCCCGCCACCCGCACGAGACATCTTCTTTCCATGATGGGAGTGCTTTTTCTTTGGAGGTGGCACTGCTGGAAATGGTGGCCTGTGGGCAAAGGCAGATGGACTTCCATGATAGGAGTGCTTTGTCTTTGGAGGTGGTACTGATGGAAACGGTGGCTTCTGGTGAGGAAGAGACTCATGGTTCGAAGAAAGGCATGAAGGACTTGCAGGACCTGAAGCAGAGTTGGAAGGTCCAGGAAGCTCAGTCACTGGGAGTGGACCCTTATAAGTCTTTGAGGAGGGAGGCAGGCTGGTGCAACATGCCTTAGACAATGGTAGAAGCCCTGTTAGCCTTTCTGCCGAGAGTGGACATGCGGGAGGTGAGGAAATTGCTGGCTTCAGGAAAGGTTTATGTTCAGCCATTAGAGAAGGTGGCGGCTGAGGTAGAGGTTCAGATTTTCTTCTGTCATCCATCTGGGAAAAGGCTTGTGGTTGAAAGTGACTAAGGTTTGACTGCACATGTTCTACGCCTTGGAGACCTGAAAGTCCAATGGGTTGTACAAGGCTGGTACTGCTGGTGACAGTCGTGTAACCACCTTGTTGCACGTGGGATACAACAGCAGGGACGTTTGGCATACTGATTGGAGTGATAGACGCAGTACTTGGTATTTCAGGCACACTCGCAGAAGGAGCAATAACAGACACATTTTGAACTGCAGCAGTCATTCCCTTCCTTTGGCTACTAGCACCCAACTGGTGCTTCTTGGCGGAATTCTGTTGCACAAGTCCTGTAGGTAATACGCCGGTCTGCACCACATCATGTGCACACCCAGGTGAGTGGTTCTGACTCACCACTTGGTCCAGCTTGATGACTCTGAAGCGGGAGCTGGCAAAAGTCTCAAACTCTGATGCTGCATTTTTAGGAGGCTCTGATGCTAAAGTGAAGCAGTTGGGAGAATCGTCTTGTGGAAAAGGCAGGCATTCTGGTGCTCCTCCTGAAGCAAAAGAAAGGCAAGCTAGACGTTCATCGACAGTAAATGGTTGGGATTCAGGAGGAATCGCTGGAGCAGAAGAAAATACAGCAGGATCTGATGGTGTAGACAGGTATACCTCTGATATTGGCAGCGAGGCTAAGCAGGATACAGGCGTCTCATGAACTGAAGGCAAATACTCAGTATACTCCGGGACTGAAGACATGCACTTTTGATGGACTACCGGAGGCTCTAAAGCTGAAGGATGATCTGCAGGATGAGTCACTGTAGCTGAAGACAGGCAGGGCAGGGGAAACCTTGAGGCTGAAGGCATGCAAGCTGAAGCAATCTCGGTTGCTGGATACAAACATGTCCAGGTCTTTGGGACTGGCTCTTGAGTAAATGGCAGACATGGCAGCGGTTCATTGGTTGAAGACACGTGTGCCAAAGATGACTGCAGGGCTGTGGATTGGATCATAGAAGAGTCAATAGTTGTAGGAGGACAGACCGAAGTCTCAGAAGTTGACAGACACATTGGTGGCTCAGGAATGGAGGGCACCTTTAGGGCAGTAGACTCCTTGGCACCAGTAACCAAAGACTGAGCTGTACCCTTGCAGTCCCTTTCTTTAGTGGGTGACACAGAGTCTCTTTCTTTGTAGAAGTCAAAATCAACCAGTGGAATCACCATAGTAAAGTCTCTGTTAATCAGGATTTCGTCAATTGTCCATTCCTCTGTTTTAGCTTCTGAAAGAGGCAGATTAACAATCAACAGTTCAGGAATCGCCTGCCGGTTTTTTGGTTCTGTATACTGTGGAATGAGTCCATCAGAACATGAAATCTGTACTGTCTCTGACTGTTCGTATTGATCAGAATTGGCAGAAGGAAGAGTGAACCCAGAGGTAACATTGTTTTCCACATCAGCTTTAACATCTACTTCAGTCTCAGCAGCTGTATCAAGAGCAGGGCCTAAGCCTACTATAGTGACTGAATCTGTGTATGCCACCATTGTGGATTGTGTTTGGAAATCAGAAGCTTGTATGTGTGCTAGCTCAGAATTATGACAGACTGCTACACAGGAAATTTTAGGTAAAGGAATGGCTTGTAAATCTTCAGCTAACTGCAATCCCTGACAAACAGCAGAACAATTGTTAGAAACTGTGCCCAGATTAAGCGCTGTGCTAGACGAAAGACCTTCACTCCCAATAGATCTAACATATTGACAAATATCATGGTTTACCAAAGTCTCTGCACTCAGGGGCTGAACAGTGTTCACTTCCTCAACATCAACAGATAAAGTCTGAGGTGTATTCAGTAAAGAGTGCAAGGTTTTATTCTCCTCTTGTAAAGAAATGAATTCTTGTCTTAACTCCTCAAGCTTAGCTCTTAGCATGCCCTGCATTAACTGTACATCACTATCAGTAGGCACAGGGGGAGGCATAGTGGCATCAGGGCTGGATCCTGCACTAGCAATCTGGATGTGCACCGATTGTACATTGTCCTCTACTGCTTGCAGGTTCTGTGATTTATAGTTTCTCTTACCAACTTGGTCTGTGTTTCCCTTAAGCAAACTATTGACATTAGACCTCTTGGCATTAGGGACTACAGTATGTACCTGTGCAAAGGAGTATGCTTTAGACTGAGGGTAGAAAACAGAAGTTATGCACGGAACCCCTCCATTCTTTATGTTTGTACCATGAAACTGTTCTATCTGAGGTGAAGCACAACTGGAATCATGGGGTTCGACAACAGAGGTACTCTTGTATAATAAGTCTAACAGTGTGTTGTTTTCTGCGGCTAAGGCTTGCGCTGACATAGAATCGGGATCAAAACAAAAGATAGAACTAGGATCAGGCAATGTAGGATGTGCCATCCTATGGGAAAAATACTTTGCACGTAAATGCCCATTCGTGACAAGGAGTTCATTTAAGTCAGGACTAGTGATTTGATTGTCATAGGTAAATGTAGGGGAAGCTTTCTGTACAAACTTGTTAGAGGCCTTGCTGCCTTTCTTTCTTAAACTTGCCATATTCAATGGGAATTTTAGGCTGGTCATTCTGTCAGGATTAGTCAGGCGAGTACAAAGGCAGCGAATATGGCAAGGGAAATGTGCACTAAATCACACAGTGAATAGCTTCAAATTAAACTACGTGCACACAGGAACAACGACTCATGTATGCTAGAACCCAGGAGTGCAAATAGAGTGTGACAACAAAACCAATATATGGCAAGCGCCTTACCCCCAATTGCTGTTACAGGTACTGACAGCGCTAAACCCACGTGGAGGGCAAGCAATGACAGGATCTGTGAACTAACACTCTTGATGGTATTAAATAAGGGAACTAAAGAACTGTACTCACGAGGATGAGATAAACCTCTTGAATGTCAGCTAGCCCACGAATCCTGTTGATGAAACTGGGACCCAGAAAGGCTAGAACAGCAATGGGAGGAAAACTAAATATCTAAGTTGGAATAGTGATTACAAATTAGTGAGGAAAACATAAGCATTCACACAGGAGCTAGCTACAACCGCACACCACACCTAATAATCAAATGGGAAATAAATGCAGAAGTGCAATGGAAAACATGGAATGGATCCCAATAGAAAGTAAGGATCAGGAGCAGGGAAAAACGAAATAACCAATGCAAACTTCTCCCTACCCCTCCAAGGAAAAGACAGGAAGCTAATCTAAGAGGAAGGCTAAGGCATACGGGTTTACAGCAGCAAAGGACAGAGTCAAAGAAATATAGAACACAGACAAACTGGGCTGCATCTAAAAGGGGAAAGCACTGAGAAATGCTGCCTGCAAACAGAGGAAGACAAAAAGGGAATCAAGGGAGCAGAAATCAATTAGCGCATGAATCCAAGATTCAGGGCGGAGGAACAAGAAAACAGGAACTAGGAACTAGGTACAAAGGCAAGGAACAAGGAACAAGGGACTAGTCACAACAGGAACACTGCAAACGATGACCAGCGCTGGACTGAAGTAAGACTGAGGCTTTTAAAGCTGCTTAACGAGCACACGCCTCAGGTGTGCTGATTGCTGCACCTGCAGCCACAGCTGTTACCTATCCTCCACCCAACCTTGTCCTGCAAGGGTGGAGGTGGAGCAGTGGGCCAGGCATTCTGGGAAGCATAGTCATTTGGTTAAAGAAGCATGCTGGCTGCCAAAAACCTGGAATGGATCCGGAAGGGAAGTAGCTTGGAAAATAGGGATTTAGCGCTCCCAATTCATCACAGCACTGTAGCATAAGGTTCGGAGGAAAGGTCCAGTAGGGAATAAACCCCAAATCATGCCCCCAAGTGGTGGGAACGGGAGCGAAGGGAGCGAGTCGTGACAGTTTCTTGCCAAGCAGAATGCACCTCCGCTCAGAGTTCCCCCAAAAGCTGGGCTACCTGGTCAGTATCTGAGGTTTCCATGACGCCCATTTGGAGATTTTGTGTAAGGCTTTGCGTTCTGTCACGTTCACCTGGTCTCCACGGGGGCGTCGTACGAAGCTGCACGAATGAGGTCTGCACTCGCGTTGCATGGGGCCGAGTGATGATGCTTGCACGCGTCTTCTCCCAGGAAGCATTTGTCTAAAATGTTGAAACAAGATATTAGCCAGCCGTGAGGAGCAGGTTTGGCCCCCACCTCCCGTAACCTCCAATTGCCCCTCTCTGTTTATGCCTCACCTTGGGTTTTTTAATGGTGGGCTCTCCGTCCTGCAATCTATAGCAGGGGCGCGATATGTTCAGCCTCTTCCCTGGATCAAGTTGCTTCACTGATCCTGCAGCGCTGTAGCGGAGTCTTGAACAGCTTGACTCAGTAAGTAAGTCTCTATGCCAATAGATGCTTGGTATAGTTTGCTTAATGTCCTTATTGCCCAGGTTCTCACTGTTGTTCTTAATTTCTTTCAGGCACGGCCTTGGGCAGTTTTCTGATGAAGATTTGCCTCTTCCTACGACACTGAGCAGATTTCCTGCGGGTGAGTATTAGCGCGAGTGCATGGCGCTGAATGTCTTTTAAATGGTTTCTTTCCCGTGCGCGACTAACATGCTGTTCTTTTCTTTTACTGCAATGCAGGTGCGGCACAGCTTCGGAGCGCGATTGGATGAACCGCTTCAATGGAATCCTAGAAGAAAGCAGTCTCTGGGTGAGTATTGGCTCTTCATGCAAATGCCTTCTTTTCTGTAGGTGCGACGATCCGGAGAGCAGCTGAAGGCGCGGCCTTTCGGAAGGACTGCTTCAGGTAAGGCCTCAATCGCTGTTGTAATTCCTGTTCCTTTCTTTCCCTTCTTCAAAGATGCTGATGGAGCGTGATCCCAGGACAGGCGTGGCAGTTGAAGATCGGGTACAGGAGCTGAGCAGACACGGTGAGCATTACGCTGCAGGAGTACAGAATAACGCAAAGCAAGTTTTGTTTGTAGGGTGTGATTTAAATAGCCTTGCAAGCAGTTCCAGGTAAAGTAGTCCCTCCAGCCTCACCCTGCACTAGTAATCCCAGGTAAAGTGGTCTCTCAGCCACACCCAGGATAGGCTGGATGGCTCAGCCCCATTATGCTGGGCTGTATGTAGTCCCATAAAGTTTATCACCATACAGAATACTATGAGCCTGGACTGGCTCCAAGGGCGCCAGGACTGAGTCCAGGAAGTCCTAAAACAACCTTTTGGGGCTTTATAAGCCCTTATGGGTGCCAGTAATGGGGTAGGACCGTCGTCTCCTGATGTTTGGGAGTATGCACCACTACATCTCAAGAGCAAATGAGCAGTAGTAGTGATTACACAAAGGACTACAATTACTGTGACTCAAGCAAATGCTGACTCAAGGTTTCTGGTAAAAAATTATAAGTACATTTATTTTTAAACCAACTGTTCACAAAACACTTCACTTCTAGTAAAAATAAAACCATACTTCAAATATACTACACACAACCAATTCCCCTTGTGCCGAACAACTCAAGGTAAGTACCTTATGATTTGACAGACCGATGTTATGAAACAAAAGATGTTACCGGGAATACATATGTGATCACTTTTTGACAGTAATGACAGTTCGGTCTTACTAAAGATACGCGTATCCGCGGGAAGAAATGTTACCGGGTAAAAACACACTTCGCACCTGAGTTACCACAAGAGAGTTGGGGGCAAAAATCATAGACAATACTTTTGCCAAGGCAGACAGAATCAGAGAACACTTTCTAACCCAAAGATAAAAGTCAATAGGCCTGCACCAGTATTAGGTGGAACAGGGTTCCTGTTGGCGAGGATCACACAGTCAGTTCACGATTCAAGGTTGCCAGGAGTACTTCAGTATTGTCAGAAGAGGAGGCAAAATGTATAAGAGGGAAGGAAGAAAAGGACAAGCCTTTAGTGAGGAGAAAAGGGTTCACCCTAGTTTCTCGAAGTCAGACACCGTACCTTATTCCTTGAAGAAGCTGGTGCCACGGCAATTGTTCCTGGTAGCTTCCCGCAGACTCACGGTTCCTGGAGCATCAGTCATGGTGACAAGAAGGACGACGTCTGGAGCAATCTGCACTACCCAGGGATGAGGCCAGCAGCATCGACGGTGAATAAAAGATGCGCTCCTTTAAAACGGGAGAGGCTCTTCAGATGGCTATCCGGACCACTACAGCAGTGTGCGATTTCGACCACGAGGAGGATCCTCTGGCTGTGGAAGATGAGCTGGTTGACCCCACCAGGCTCAAGGGAAGAAGACTCCGGACTGAATCTTCTCTGGTCGTTGAAGGGTAGATAGCTCAGGACTGCAGCTGGGCTTCACCGGAACTCGGGTTTGCAGAAGCCGTCTTCTTCTCCGCTTCTCTTCGGTTACTTGCAGTTCCAGTGGCGACTGACTTCCAGCCCAAGAGTCCTGCTTTTTTTTTCTCCAACATAATTTTTATTATTTTTTGGCATAAGTTATACAGGTTCTCTGAGTCTTACATACTTAGTAGGCTGATTACAGCATTAATGAGATAAGAGTGGCACTGGATGCAACTGAGTCATGGCAAGTTATGCATTAAATTACAAACAAAATTGTTAATAACAACTGAGGAGGGGGAGCTGGGGAGGGGGGTATGGAGCTTTATGAGCAGTGGGGACAGATGACTTCTTAGTTCAGCAGTGCAGTCATTTCAGGGGGTCAATGTGGCTCTCCGGTTGTGTTCCGGGCCAGTTTTTTGTGTGGACTCGGTACCGATAGGGGGCTAGTTTGATTGGCTGCCGGTGGCACGAGGGTGTGGGGGAGACCCGTCGGGCCTCGATCCTAGTTTCAAACTTGTTCTTTTTCAGTCCTGAGTTTCCATCCATCGCAGGGTTGGGGGCTGTCTCGCCATCGCCGGGAATTTTTGAACATAGTCCATGAAGGGGGCCCATATGCGTTCGAATTTGAGTTTATTGCCTAGCCTGATGGCTGTGACTTTCTCGGCTGCCGCAATTTCCCAGCATTTGGCCCACCACACGTGTGTGGTGGGGCCCTCTGGATTTTTCCAAAGTCTGGCGATGGCGATTTTGGCGGCTGTAAGGAGGTGGGAGCTTAAGTCCGCCAAGCAGCCTATGAGGGGGAATTTACCTTTTCCTGTAGCTCCTAGTACCACGATTCCAGGGTCCCAGGGGATGTTGAGCCCGGTGATCTGTTCTAAAATGTTCTTCCAGAATAAGGCGACTTTTGGGCAGGACCAGAAGAGGTGGAACAGGGTCCCTCTTTCTGAGCACCCTCTCCAGCAGTGAGCGGGTATCGATGGATGACACTTGTTTAGTTTGGCAGGATTTTGGTACCATCTGTAGCAGACTTTAAATGCACTTTCTTTGTTTGTTACGCATTTTGAGCTTTTTTGTGCTCGGGACCATATATGTTGCCATTATTTATTTATTTATTACATTTGTAAAGCGCAACTGCAGCCCGCGGGCATTGAGGCGCTGTAAGCGGTGCGTAGGAAGGCTTGATTAAGGGTTACAAAAAAGCCACCCCAAAAGTGTTCTTAGACATGAATACAGTGTTACATGGGCAGAGTTCCTAGGTTGCGGACCAAAAAGCACGCACAATTATTTGAAGAGACTGGTCTTGATGGCCTTGCGAAAGGCAGTATGAGATTCAATTTGTCTGGTGTGCGGTGGAAGAGAATTCCAGAGGGTGGCTGCCATTGAGGGGAAGCTGGTGCCACCAGCACGCACTCTGCAGGTTTTTGGCACAGTGATTAAGTTGGAGTAGGCCTCTCTGGATGGCCTAGATGCACAGGGTTTAGAGAATCTCTGCACGAGATACTGGGGGGCCTGATCGTGGAGACATTTGTGCGTGAGGGCAAGAGTTTCGAAGATAATTCTTTCCTTGACCGGTAGCCAGTGGACCTGCCGCCTAAGTTCAGAGAAGTGGTCCCTACGTGATAGTCCTGAGGCTGCCCTGAGGGCATTGTTTTGGACTAGTTGAAGTTTAGCAAGGTGACGTACCTATTAGAAGGGCATTGCAGTAGTCCAACCTTGAGCCAATTATTTCCCTGGCGATGGTGAGGCAATTCTGTTGGGAGAGGTACGGTCTGGCTGCGGTGAGAAGTTTGGAGTAATAGGCTGAGGAGGATGCAATGGCATTGACCTGCCTATTCATGTTCAAGTTCGGGTCCATGTATACGCTCAGGGTCTTGACCGTTTGGGAGACGGGGATAGGAATGTTATCTATGGTGAAGGAGTTGTATTGCTCGTCCAGTTTGCTCAAGGTGGACGGGGATCCAATAAGCAGAAGCTCAGTTTTTTCGCTGTTGAGGCATAACCAGTTTTCTGACATCCAAGATTGGATCGTGGAGTAGATGGAATTGAGCGTGTTCAGGTCGGACATGTAATCCCCCGAGAGGGGGATAAGCACCTGGGTGTCATCAGCATAGTTCGTGTATGAGATGCCCAGGGCGACAAGGATCTTGAACAGCGGCCTCGTGAAGAGGTTGTAAAGGGTTGGGGTGATGCAAGATCCCTGTGGGACGCCACATTGGATGATGCTCGGGTCAGCGCAGGAAGAGTCGGAAAAGACCTTCATTGCTCTTTCCTGCAAGAAAGAAGTTATCCAATTGTAGGCAGCAGGGGAGAAATTGGCTGCGGTGGCAAGATGGTGAAATTGGCTGCGGTGGCAAGATGGTGGCAGAGGGTCTTATGATCCACCAAATCGAAGGCAGCTGATAAGTCCAAAAGGAGGAGTAGAGCAGGTTTGCCTGCATCTCTGAGGTCGTCCATCTGATTCTTGAGGTCCAGAAGAGCCGTTTCAGTGCCATGTCTTGGCCTGAAGCCTGACTGCCGAAGACCTAGAAGACGGTTCTCTTCGAGAAATTTTTGTACTTGCAGGTAAGCATGCTTTGTCCAAGAATTTTAGTAAAAAAGAGACAGTGGTGATGGGCCTATAATTCCCTGGGACCGATGGGTCTAGGGAGGGTTTTTTGAGGAGCGGACGAACCCACGCTTCCTTGAGCTCAGCTGGAACATGGCCAGACTTGAACGAGGCGTTAATGAAGGCGGTGATGAAGGGGACAAGGGAAGGGGCACAGTCCTTGATCACCTGAGCTGGGCAGACGTCCCCTTTACAGTTGGAAGGCTTAATGGATCTAAGGAGGGCAGCGACTTCGGTTTCAGTCATGTCCTTAAACTCAAACAGCAGGGATTGGCAAGTGTCAGCTGATGGAGCGGGGGAACCAGGTTTTTCGCTATAAGGTTAAGTGCCATTTGGTGTGCAAGGATCTTGGCGTGAAGTGTGTCCAATTTATCCAACATGGCGGACTGAATTTTGTTACACCAGGCTTCATCTTTTAGGAGAGTGGGAGGAGGGGAGGCAGGGGTCTCCAGCTCTCTAAAGATGGTGAAGATTTCTTTGGTACCTGACTTGGCATCTGAAATCCTAGCGTTAAAGAAGGACGCCTTAGCCTTAATGATGGTGGTTTTGTATTCGGTGGATAGGGCCTTGAAAGCTGCTCTGGTGGTGTCTTTGGGGTTTTTCTTCCATGCAGCGAGTGCCGCTCTTTTTTTGGAACGTAGCTGTAGAAGCTCCTGGGAGAACCAGGCGTTCACATGCTTTTTTTTTTTTTTTTTTTTATTTGCATTTGGTTCAAAATTCATGACAATTCATGTAGAACCTTTACAAAGTTTAAAATCTTACAGATAATCATTTAATCAATCATTACAGTTTAGAAAATAACTCTAATTCATTTTCAATGTACTTACAAAAATTTGCCACTTCATATATTAGGGGTTTATATGATCCCTGCATCATTCTGGACCACAAAACTTCAAGGCAGTCCTCAAATTCAATTTCCACAAATTTCCTCAATTTAAGTGTCCTTAAGTTCTTAAAATGCGGACAATACAATATAAGATGTTTCAATGTTTCATAAGATTCATTACATTCAGCAAATCGACATCCCACATAATTATTTGATTTATTCATTTCCCAGTTCTTAGTTCTTTCCCTAGTATGGTATAGGTTTAGTCTAAATCGGATATATGCCTTTCGGATATTTTCACAGGGGAATAACAAGACATGATCGTAACGTGGAATGCGCTGTTTTACATGTGTACCATATTCTTTATATAGCCCATAGGTCTTAATTGAATCAATTGTTATACACCAATCCATTTCAAAGAGTTTTTTCTTAGCAAAACCAGGACGATATTGAATATCCTCAACAGTAATATTTGCATTGTCCAAAATTTGCTGCATTTTCAATTGATAGAAAAAGATTTTGGAGTTTGAGAACCCAACATTTTGTTTAGATCAATGTACAATGAGTTAATTGGAGGATAATGAATCTTGACATAGTTGGACAGCTGTCTCCATTTCCAACGAGATGATAGTGCAACCAGCCCCAATTCATGCCGAATAATGGCATTTGGAATTGACATAGGGAGAAACATTGCAGATTTCAAAAGAGAGCCTTGTAAGCTGTCCAGCGCGCTTGCCATGTCACATAGACAAATATCTAATGTATACAATATAACACTCTCAATTTTTAATGTCATGAAATCTATTAGCGGGATTAAAGGGAATTTGCAATATTGGCTATAGATCCTTTTCATTTGGGACAATAGTGGTCATGTTTTGTTTCTAATTATAATTGACCAAGCGTTAATGGAGTTGAGGGCTGATATATGATACCCTAAGTAGATAGCATTGTTCACACGACAAATTTGTGTGTTCAACATTTGCCATCTAAAATTCCCTCCTTTTGATTTAACTCCAAAGGTCATAATGGCAGTTTTCGCTGGGTTAGGTGTCAAATTATTAGCTTTTGCAAAAGTCTCAAATAATGAGAGTTTAGTTTGAAGTCCTACCGGAGTAGGGTCAAACAAGATGATATCATCAGCGAATGCAATCCATTTCAGATGAATACTCCCCACTTTAACAGAAAACAAATTCCCTTTTTCCCAATTTTCACCCAGATCAGAAAGATATAAGTTAAATAAGGTAGCCGCCAGATTACAACCCTGTTTTACACCAATTGTTGTACATATGGGGGGAGTGGTCCCACCTTCCGGAGAGATTCTTATTCTATACGAAGTATTCGTGTGCAACTTAATGATCCAATACATCAGCACAGTTGGAATCCCTATTTTCAACATTTTCTTCCACAATAAATTGCGGACCACCGTATCAAAAGCTGAACTCATATCGATCATTGCTATATAAACAGGATTAGAATTTTTTTCTTTTACTCCCGAGATGACATGCGACATGATAAAAGCATTTAAGGTTGTACTCATACTCTTCCTAAATCCAGTTTGATATTTCGAGTACATGTCATTCGCCTCAATTACTTTCTCCAATTCGTTTAAGAGAAGGATAGAGAAAATCGTAGCCTCAGTATCAATTAAAGATATTGGACGATAATTTTCCGGGAGAGATGGATCACCCTTTTTAAATATGGGTACTATATTAGCAGTTAGCCATGAGGGTGGAATCTCCCCAGACCTAATGATAGAGTTGAACTTATGGTTTATAATGCCAGACCACAGCACTGGATCCGCCTTATAAAGACATGGGGGGAGACCATCTGGTCCTGCAGCTTTTGAGTATGTCAACCTGGAGATTGCCCACATAATGTCAATACAGTCCCACTTCAGCCTTGGGATTTCAGAATATTCAAGAGAAACATCTGGGACAAAACGAAAACTGCAAGGCAGTTGGTATTTAGCTTTTAAAAATGTTTGCCAAGTCTGCTCAGGAATACAGTTAAGCGAATACAATGCCACACATTTATTATTAGCTTTCAAGGTGCGCCAAATTACTCGTGTGTCATGAGCCAGAATGGCTCGAATTAATGTGCAATTTACGTCATTGTATCTTGAAATACGAGCAGATTTCAAATTATGTTTGTAGGCTGATAATATTCTATTCCTCCTTGCCTTGCTGTCTTCGATGCCCAAGTTGCTTCTCTTTAAAGATCTCAACGCCCTATTCTTCTCCCTTTTTAATAATTTGCATGTATGATCATATAAGTGTGGATGTTGCACATTACTTTGTATTTTACCAAGTCGCTCAAGTGCTGTGGCAACTATATCAGAATAGTGCATGCGCAATATATATTCATAATTTCCCCCTGCACGTCTGATCCTCTCAATCACCGAGGAAATTTGTTTAACGACAAAATTGCAGATCCCTCGATTCCATCTAATGGAATGCAGAGGACGATCAATTTCGACCACTGCCAAGGTAATATTTGGCATGAGCGAATGACATTTCAGTTGACAGAAGGTAGAAAGTTGAGCGTGATCTCCTATCTCAATCTGTCCTATTACTAGGGGAGCCATATGCATGATAAGATTGTGAGATACAAATATATAATCTATCATTGAGTGCAACGTTCCTCTTGCCCATGTATTTCGTAGATTCATGCCATTTCTTACCATTAAATCCATATCCCACTCTGTGAGGAGTTCTCTAAATTTAGCTCCTCTACTATAAGAAAGAGTGGATGATTTAAATTTGTGGGTTTCAGTCAAATCTCTACAATCACAATTAAAGTCACCGCCTATAATGATTTCACAAGTCCGGTATCTACCAGATATATATAATAAGCATGCGTCCAGTTCCTCCAACATCTCGTCGACTGGTAAGACAGCTGGATTCCAATATAGGGTAATTATCATAAGTGAGGAATAACTAAATGAGGGTATTGTAAGATGAATCCCCAGAATACTGGCAGATACCCAAGCTAATTCCGCTTGAGCCTGCAAGGATATCTTAACTCCAACCAACAGACCCCCAGATGGACGTCCTAGCAAAGATCTTCTTGCAGGTGAGGTAAAAGTTAAATACCCAGGAATTACGAATGGCTCAGTTTTCATCGTTTCTTGTATCATTATTATTGTAGGTTGATCTACGGGAGTTAAAGCAGAGTGCCACTTCATTAAGTTTACATGTCCGCAAGAATTCCAAGATATAATTTGCATATTCGTATCATTGCATAGCTATTTAGCAGGGGTAGGTAATTTTGGACATAAAATTGCCGAAAGCATAGGTTCCAGCCATGGTAGCCCTTTTGTATTGGCTGCAAATTTCAAAATTTCCAACATGCCCCCATCCAGCCCTACTACAAATTGCGAATGAGGCCTACCTGCTTCTTCTATCTTTTCAATGCCCTTAGCCGGTGTTTCCAGAAATATTAAAGCCTCCGACTCAGAGTCAAACATAAACAGCGTCAAACCCTCCTTTTTTATTTCCTCATGATTGGACCAGATAAATTTCATAATAGCCTCAGAGGTAAGATAACATATTGCCCTGTGATTATTTACACTTGCCAAGGAAACCCTTGTAATATCTTCGGATTTGATTATTCTCAATTGAGGTATTTTTGAGAATACGGAGAATATAAAGGATCGATTAATGCGATTATCCGCCAATATCCTTTCATACCCCTCAAATCCAATAATGTACTGTGTTTCCAATCCCCTATCTTGATGCCTAGTTAGAGGTGTATTTTTTCCTGTATTTATTAATGTTGTAACCAGTGGAGATGCCCTAGTAGCCACGCGGGGATTCAACTCAAGTGAAAATGCGCTCTTGCTATCGGAGAGATCGTATTCTTTATTCATGTTAGTTTGTTTCTCAGATAAGGACCTTCTTAAAGGAGGACCGTGAATAGATATGTAACTCGGTGCAAAGGGGGCATCCACATTATTTACTTCATTAATTGATAAATTCCCAGGCTGGATCCTGAGAGGTGTCTCAACAATTTCCGCTTTTTTGCCTTGGCCATTTAGCATCACTACATTTTTCTTTTTATCGAATAAACAATTTTCACACCTTATTGCATCATCACGTGTTACATTCATTTTATTACTATTTCTATTTGCTACTTCTAATTGTATTTCATTACTCACTGTGCACATATTGTTTACATGTGTACGATCATTCGGGACATTAATACATATCTCGCTATAGGATTTCCTCATAGGAGTTTTTGGGGAGGCGCAGATTGCTTTATCTTGATGTTTTGTTTGATTTTTTGAGGTACAGCATCTGCCTACTATAGGGAAATATTCACTTAAAGTGGCTTTTGCCGAGTTTTGAGTAATGAAATCTGTGTTAGACTTTACGGTTTCATTTTGCTGAGTTGAGTGGTCTTTTGTAATAATCATAGGTATTTTTTGATGTAACACAGTTTTGGAAATTGAGGTTATTTGAGATTTTGATTTTGCCAATTGTGAGGTACTAGTTTTTATGATTCCCGTGTTGGTGTGCACGTCATCCTTCAGTAGTGAAGGGGTGCCTAGATCTCCTCCTCCTTTTTCCACTTCTACTTCAGTAGCAGATGCGAGGGCATACTGGCTCTCTTTCGACAACTCCTCCAAGTTGATATGCTCCTCATCTGCAATTTCTAGGATGGAAGTTGATTTAATGATCTTCGCTTCCCTCCTTCTTTTAGCAAGTCTTTTCACAGCACGCATATGCATCCTTTTTGCCCGGCGAGACAAAGGTTGGAGTTGCTTCGGTGTGAGTATTTTCAGTTTCCGTCTTTTTTTGTTTTTCAATTTCATCCCATAAGGCAGAAGGGCTATCGGGCGGATCTAGAATCGGAACTTCAGTAATAGGACTTCGCAGCATATCAGAAGGGTGTGCTTTGTTAAATAGATGAGAAACTATAATATCGTTTAATGCAGTTATCGATGATTTAATCTCACTCAGATCGTTCTCGCAATTGCACTTCAATAGCTCAGATGATACCCAATGTGATTGTCCGGAATTGTTACATTCTAGGTTAGCAGGTAGCAAACATTGCGTGCTTTTCTCATGACACTCATTCGTAACTACCCTTGATCTTTGGCCACCCGTTTCATATTGCAAAGATCTCAGGGTATCAATTGCAGTTACGAAGCCCTCAATTTTATCCATCTTGGAACAGAAATAATGCATAATTGCCTTTAGTTCTTTTAATTCCAAGTGGGTAAGTTCATGGCCCTTGTCAAGAAGATCTACAGGGTAATTCATAGAATTTCGCAGAAAAGTGTTGCAAGCGGCTGGCGCAGAGTGTCCGCGTGCGATTGTCTGCGCCAGGCACGTGCGCTAAAACCGATTTCCGCGCACAGCGTATTCATGGATTTTAGGCTCCCAAACCAGCCGTGGCGCAGAGTATCGCAGCGACCCTGCAGCAGCGCCAGTAACGCCCCCAAGAACGCCCTCGCGCAAGGAAAATCCATCAAAATAGCAAAATCATCGCAAAGGGCTGCGCTAACCCTGGACCAGTCTACAGGGCTGCCAAACAAGGAACGCAAAGCGGGTAACGTGCATATCAGGGGTACGCGTGAAGTTATACACGCGATTAGCCAGGGTACGTGTATTACAGGGGTACGCGGGAAGTTCTACACGCGATTGGCCAGGGTACGTGTATTACAGGGGTACGCGTGAAGTTTTACACGCGATTAGCCAGGGCACGTGTATCACAGGGGTACGCAGGAATTATCACACGCGATTTGGCTGGGTACGTGTATTACAGGGGTGCGTGGGAAGTTCTACACGCGATTGGCCAGGGTATGTGTATTACAGGGGTACGTGGGAATTATCACACGCGATTTGGCTGGGTACGTGTATTACAGGGGTACACGGGAAGTTCTACACGCGATTCGGCTGGGTACGTGTATTACAGGGGTGCGCGGGAATTCTCACATGCGATTTGGCCAGGTACGTGTATTACAGGGGTGTGCGGGAATTATCACACGCAATTAGGCTGGGTGGGTCCTCACAGGTGTTCCCTGTACACCCTCCACGGCCCCTGCAGGCAGCCCACAAAACAGGGGACTATCCTGCACACCTGCTCATGTCCCCCTGCACCCCCACCCCCCAGCAGTGCAGGGGCAGCCTCCACCAGGCCCCCACCCATGTCTCCCAACACCCCCACCCCCCAGCAGTGCAGGGGCAGCCTCCACCAGGCCCCCACTCATGTCTCCCACCACCCCCACCCCCCAGCATCCAGGGGCACCCTCCACCAGGCCCCCACCCATGTCTCTCACCACCCCCACCCCCCAGCCACCAGGGGCAACCTCCACCAGGCCCCCACTCATGTCTCCCACCACCCCCACCCCCCAGCAGTGCAGGGGCAGCCTCCACCAGGCCCCCACCCATGTCTCCCACCACCCCCACCCCCTAGCAGTGCAGGGGCAGCCTCCACCAGGCCCCCACCCATGTCTCCCAACACCCCCACCCCCCAGCCACCAGGGGCAGCCTCCACCAGGCCCCCACTCATGTCTCCCACCACCCCCACCCCCCAGCATCCAGGGGCACCCTCCACCAGGCCCCCACCCATGTCTCCCACCACCCCCACCCCCCAGCCATCAGGGGCACCCTCCACCAGGCCCCCACTCATGTCTCCCACCACCCCCACCCCCCAGCAGTGCAGGGGCAGCCTCCACCAGGCCCCCACTCATGTCTCCCACCACCCCCACCCCCCTGCCACCATGGGCACCCTCCACCAGGCCCCCATCCATGTCTCCCACCACCCCCACCCCCAGCAGTGCAGGGGCAGCAGGCAGTCAGGCAGCAGCAGGTGGGAGCGTGCTCGGGGCTCTGGGGGGCAGTAGTTCGGCCTTCCGGACAGGAGCGTGGTATTCCGTGTGCGTACGCGTGGCCAGCTTGGTACGGAGTGATTTGGCACGTGAAAATCCTGCACGTCAGCGTGAAAACCGAGGAAAGGCCCTCAGCGCTTAAGCGCATCTGTGACGTGACCCGCACGGGTGTTTCCCACACAGCACGTGATGACAGAGCACACGTGGAAAGACTGCACGTCAGAGTGTAATCGCGTGTGATTGGTGGAAATGGCCCTACACGCAGAAGTGACAAAGCGTGTGATTGGTGGAAATGGCCCTACACGCAGAAGTGACAAAGCGTGTGATTGGTGGAAATGGCCCTACACGCAGAAGTGACAAAGCGTGTAATTGGTGGAAATGGCCCTACACGCAGAAGTGACAAAGCGTGTGATTGGTGGAAATGGCCCTACACGCAGAAGTGACAAAGCGTGTGATTGGTGGAAATGGCCCTACAGGCAGAAGTGACAAAGCGTGTAATTGGTGGAAATGGCCCTACACGCAGAAGTGACAAAGCATGTAATTGGTGGAAATGGCCCTAGCGCGTACACGCCGCGTAAGTGACGCTGGACGTGTGGGCCTGTATAAAAGGTACGTGTAGAACACGTTTTCCTTGTACGTGCTTTTCGTGGACAGCGAGTGGGTGAATTCTGTACTTCTTGTCGTTTCACACGCGATTTACTTCATGGCGTTTCAAGTTCGTATTCCCTGTTACCTCTGACAGCTTTTTCTCTTTTTTCACTTTTACTGGTTTACCTGGGCCTGTTCCCTCAAACAGTGTTCCCTTCTACTGTTGTCCTGTCTCCTCAGACAGCGTACAAATCTTCTTTTGGCGGGGGTGTTGCCAACCAAACGTGCTCCTTTTACACGCTCGTTTACCAGGCAGACGGTAGGTCACGCACGTATCTAACATCTGTGCTTGCCCCGTGTGTAGCCTACCCCTTCAGAGGTCATTCTAGGCTGCGTGTGACACGCATACGTTCATTCTTGTGTTACTGGGTGCCACAGCGTAGTGCAGGTTTTTCTTTCTGCACACGTGGTCTAGGAGGGGTTGCGTGCACGTCATCTCCCTTTTTTGGGGCTCCTGTGCGTAGCGTGACCCGTCATCTTTCCCCAGGGGTTACAATCAGCCTTGCAAGAGCACTAGGGTACAATTACCATCTGGTACCCAACCCCTTTGACCCCCAATTGCCCAGGACAATAGTTTACAGCCACTCCCATACGCACATTTACATCAGTGCCATGGCTGGGAGGCGAGGATTCCGTAAGGGTGGCAAAGGTGGAAGAGCCACAAGTGGTGGCCGTGGTGGATCCGGTAGGGGACGTGGTCGTTACTTGCAGGGTGAGCCTGTCCCCCCATGTGTGGAGGACCAGTCAAGGGCACCCATAATCCCCCCCCTCCCGTTAAGGCTGATATGGCTGACACCATCCATGCTCAGCCCTTGTTGGACCAGCCCATTGTGGCACCAGATCTGGCTGACTCCATGGCTGACTTCCAGGTCAGCAGGCCTATGACACGTGCGCTGGTGCACGTTGATGTCACCATGCCACGTGCATCTGGGCCAGCAAGGTCATCTGCTGCACCAAGGAGGCAGGGCGGAGAGGCTGCAGGGGCAGCTGCGGCTCCATCCACCCCAGCCCTCACACACCCAGCCAGGACAGTGTCGGTCCTAGTCCATGCTGCTGACATTCCCCCTGATACCATCACACTAGAGCCAATGCCTGCACCAACTCCCATGCTGAGTGTGCAATCCCACACTCCTGATACAGAGTCCACCAGGGCTCCTGCCCCTAGTGTCCAGAGCGGCGCAGGACACTCAGGATCACCACCACCTTCCAAGCGGAAGAGGAAGAGTGCTCGTCCGGCACAGGCTGATGCCCCAGACACGGCTACACAGTCCGGCCCGTCCAGGAAGCCCAGCTTCACGGATGACGAACTGAATGCACTTGTCGAGTATGTGTCCGGACATGACAACAAGATGGTCATTGTTGCAGGATCCAAGACCACACCTGCACAACGCCAGGCACACTGGCAGACCGTTGCGGACATCGTAAGTGCCCTTGGAATCGTGAGGCGCACAGCCAATGATTGCTATAAGCGCTGGAATGACCTAAAGCGCAGGGCAAAGAGTAAGCTGACCTCAAGTCATGCCGCAACTCTAGTGACTGGAGGTGGGTCTCCAGTAGTAGACATGGAACTCACTCCACATGAGTCAGTCGCTGGGACCTACGTCACGGAGGAACAGATCCAAGGCGTGGGAGATCTGGCTGATTACGAGGCATTGTCCGGTGAGTGCACATGCATGTGTGTGTCATCCATGTGCATGGTGTGTGTGTGAGGGCTTCTGTTTGTGTGCCAGGTGAGAGTGTGTGCGCCTGAGTCGTATGGGTCAGCCATGTGCTTCATGCAATACTTCCTGCGCAGCTGCATTTGGCCATAGCAGTATCCCTTCTGCCAACAGTAGACATCTAGCCCAACTGCACGCCAGTTGCCCTTGAAGTGTCACCTTGCCACAACATAGTTGCTTATTTTTCACTGTTCATTCAGTCAGATTGTTTGCATTCCCCCACTTTTACTAGGCATGTCGCTGTCTACTAGTCACATGTCTGACATGGCTATGGTAAAGTGGAGTGACTTTGTTACCTGGATATCATTTGTACACACATGTCCCTGTGCAATTGGACCATTTCAGACTGGCAGCTCCAGGTGAAAAATCTGACCTGTTAGAATTAGAAAAGCAATTACATGCGGGAACTGGACTGAATGAATAGGTGCTGCCCTCCTCTCCATCTTCACTCATTAGCAATGGTACATGCCATCTGTGTGATGGCATGTGTGTTTCACCTGGCAATCACAGGCCAATGTGTGATGCCACTGCCAGGCAGCATGCAGAAAATGTGTTAATCTTCCATCTTGGTGTCATCAGTGTGTGCCATTTGCCTGCACTTCATACGCAGTGAGGGTGCATGCATGGGAGGGTTTTAGTCATGTGGGACATGTGTCAATCAAGTACTGGTTCTCTTGCTTCTCAGCCCTCATTGTGTGCCATGGTGCTAATGCCTGTTTCCATTTCTTTGTTTTCATGTCTTTGCAGGGGAAGACGCACCTGATACTGCTGGGGTTGTGGAGATGGTGCAGACCCAGGAGGGGTCCGAGGGCCGACCAACCACCAGTGAGGGACGTGGTGTGGTGGTGGGGGAGAACCCACAAGTGCTGCAGGTCGTGCTCTCAAGGGGTGTCTCTGGCTGCACCTCCCCCGAGCTGTACTCAGGTGTTGATTCGGATGAGACCTACGTGCCGTCGCAGGTGAGTGTTCCAGGGAGGGATTCTGTTCTGTCTCACCCACCTGCACCAGGGTCAGAACCCTCCATGGGGATGTCAGTGTTGGCAGCTACGCCTTTGGTGGTTACGGATGCAGGGTCACACTCCGCGACATCTGATCCTGTTCCTGGGCCAGCAGATCAGAGGGGGAATGCAGTCCTGCAGCCTCAGGCAGTGCCGGCACAGCAAGGCGCAGTTCGCCTTGCCCGAGACAGGTGTGGTGCCCGCCGACGTGGTGGCCGTACGCCACCTGGCAATACCGCATGGGAGCAATCCATTTACGGTATGGCAACCCAACAGGCTGCATCATCCGAGATGATGGCTCAGGCCATGGATAGGGTGGCCACTTCCATTGTCCCCCCAGAAAGGCTGATGGAGCGACTAGAGCAGGCAACCGACTCCATCTACCAGTCACACAGGGAGGACATGTTGGGGTCCAACAGGGACAGGCGGGCGGCACTGGCGACTCTGCAGGAGGCCATCTCCATTGAGTCCCAGGGCCACAGGGAAGCCCTTAGGCAGGAGCTCCTTCACCTCAGGACGACTCTTGTTGAGCTTGAGGCTTCAACACACCAAAGGACAGAACAGCAGCTGGAGCGTCTCACCCGTACGCTCTCAGCTGAGATGCAGGCAACGAGGGCGGAGGTCCGGGCATCCCGTGAGTTGTTGCATGGGGACCTCCGCACACTCATCCTCCAGAACCAGACCTACCACACCCGCATGCTTGCAGCCATGGAGGAGCAGACTAGGGCCTTGCGTGGGCTGCCTCCCATAGTGCAACCACCTCCGGATGCAGCTGCACAGGGTGATAATAGCGACAGCAGTGATACTCCCACAATAGGGTAGCCGTGTGGGCCATGAGCCCATGGAGGTGTTTTATTTTCGCAGGATCCACGCAGGTGGGTTCTGGTGTGCATCCTGTCCTCGGACCTCCTGGGTGGCCTCCCCAACCCCCCGGGCCCATCAATGGCCATTTTTGATTGTTTCTTATTTTTATTTTTATTTATTTTATTCCCTATTTTTTTGGGACGATTTGTTGGCTTCCGTGGTTCCTGTGGGCATACGCTGCATTGTGGCTGGGCACATGCAGGCTTGTAATGTATTTGGTTCAGATGCTTGGGTTTGAGTCACACACACCCCTCCTGCTTCCCGTTTCCATGGGCTTGCAAAGGGTGTGCCCAAGTGACAGTGAATCACACAGTGACGTTGGACTCCCATGAGCTGTGTGGGCAGTCTATAGTCAATACTGTGTATACATTCCTAGTGCATATTGCTGTTGTGTTGTACACTGCACGTTGCATTGATGTGTAACTCATCTTCTGTGTCTACCTCCCAATTTGCAGGTCCCTTCCTCATGTCTACACAAGGACCTCTAGTCTGGAGATGGGGTCCATGTTGGCAGCAGTGCACCTACAACTCTACATGGCGCCAACACTGCACAGTTGGTAGTGGTGGGAGTGCAGGCATTTCCAGGTGGTGAGACTACTAATATGTAACATTTGTGATGTCATGTTAATGGTAGTACGTGCTCAAGTATGTTGTTGGTCCGGCATTGCTGTGAGCATTTCAGGTGTTGCAGGTTTCTAATAGGGACACTGTACATAGTGACACTAGTGTCATGTTGTGGGGATTACTTTGTTTACCTGCAAATAGCATGACATGGCACGGTGTGTCGTGTGGCGGTGCTGGGGTTGGCTGACATGGCACTGTCCTCTTGTTGCATTTTGCAAGTGGGTATTCATTTTAGCTGCTTGAATGTGTAACTCAACAAAACTGCATTGGTGGTGTCTGTGTGGGTAGGGATGCACACATTGTGACACTTCCAGGTGAACAATCTCAGGCTGATATGGTATTCACGGTTCATTCTCCAGACATTCAGGATCAGTGTCAGGTTGAGTCATCATTGATTGTCAGATGGAATGTGCCAGGGCAGTGTGCACTCCACAGGGGTGTGATTTCTATGTGAAGTAATTAGCCACTAGCTGTGTACGGGGTGCCTCCCCCGTGCCCTTTCCCCTCCCATGCGCAGCGGCTGTGCATGTGGTTGGGGATGTGGGGCCACCACCATGTCCACGGCCAGGCCCCGGCGTGTTGCAACGTTGTGCAGGACACATGCTGCCACTATGATCCTGCACACTACTGGGGGAGCGTATAACAGCTGCCCGCCAGAACGGTCAAGGGAGCGAAAGCGTGACTTTAGCACTCCGAATGTGCGCTCCACTATGCCCCGGGTCGTAATGTGGGCTGTGTTATATCTTACCTCGGGTGGCGTGGTGGGGTTCCGAATTGGCGTCATCATGTGGGGGCTGAGAGGGTAGGCACTGTCCCCTGTGGAGGTGGTGATTGGTATCATTGGTGGGGTTGTGACCTTGCTCAGTATCCAACATGCATGCATGTGCAGTGGCATACATACTCACCAAGCAGCCATGTATCGCCATGCCGCCCAGCTTCTAGGTCCCGGCTTAGGGTGGACATTCGGTAAATGAAGCTGTCGTGGGTGGACCCGGGATAGTTGGCATATACTGAGGTGATGATTCCCTTGGCATTACATGCTACCTGCACATTGATGGAATGCCAGTGCTTGCGGTTCCTATAGATGTGCTCAGATGCCCTGGGGGGACGTAGAGCCACATGGGTGCAGTCGATGGAACCTAGCACTTTGGGGAATCGTGCCACACCGTAAAAATCCAGGGCGGCAGCATGCCTTTCTGCAGGTGTTCTGGGCAGGTATATGTGCCTGCGGACTGATGGGCGTGCAGTGATGATGTTCAAGACCTGGTGTAGGCAGCGTGACTGGGTGGCCTGTGACACCCCACCCACTATGGCACTTGTCCGCTGAAATGATCCAGTGGCTAAGAAGTGCAGTACATTGAGGACCTTCTCCAGGGGACTGAGTGCTTGGGAGCACAGGGTGGGTGATGTGAGGTCATCCTCCCACTCACTCACCAGGTCCAGTATTATGTGTGGTGGAAACCTGTACCTCCCATACACCTGGTCATCAGGCATCCCGAAAAGGATGGTTCTGGGTGTGAATATTCTGGCCCTGACTATCCTCCTCCTCCTCCTTTGGTAGCCCACTGCCACTGCTGCTAGGAACGGTATGTTCATCCTGGCGTCTGAGCTGGTTATTGTTAAAGTGCGCAAATTTATGCTATGCGCGTGTTCTAGGCGAGCGTGTGACCCGCGCACCCCTGGAATCCAGTTCCCAGTCCAATAGCGTGTGGAAATTCCCACGCACCACGGGATACAGGTGCGCTGACGTACTTGCGTGTGTAAGTGCCCGCGCACCCATGAAATACACGTACATAGGCCAATCGCGTGTACGCGCACTTTTGTCCAATTACACGCGATGACACTCTGACGTGCAGTATTTCCACGTGTGCTCCGTCATCACGTGCTGAGTGGGGAACACCCGTGCGGGTCACGTCACAGACGCGCTTACGCGCTGAGGGACTCTGGTCCAATAGAATCGCGTATGCGTGCTGACGCGCTAAGGGCCTTTCCTCGGATTTCACGCTGACGTGCAGGATTTTCACGTGCCAAATCACTCTGTATCAAGCTGGCCACGCGAAAACACACGGAAGACCACGCTCCTGCCCAGAAGGCCGAGTTACTGCCCCCCAGTGCCCCGAGCAGCCTCCCACGTGCCATCTGCTGCTGCCTGCCTGCCTGCTGCCACCGTGCCCTGCCATTTGGTGCCTGCACATCAGCCATCTGCAGGGGTCCAGTTGCTGTGTCCACCCCTGCTGGAACTGAAGACTCCCGACTGGGATTACATCGCTCCACAGCCCAGCCTCAGGACCCAGTTGCCCACCCACACCTGCCTCTGGGGTTGCCATGTCGGGCACTTCCACATCTGGCACCAGTGGCAACCCCAGGCCAGAGGGGCACCAGCTTCACTGCCACCGAAGTTGGTGTCCTGGTGGAGCATGTCCTGGGGCAGTATGATGCCCTCTTTGGATCGTCCCGCGCCAGCAAGGAAGGACGGGAGAGGATCTGGGCCGACTGTGTGGTTGCCATCAACGCGGAGGGGGTGGCAACCCGCAACGTCCTGAAGATCAAGAAGCGCTGGGAGGACTTGAGGTCCGGGACCCTTGTGAAGGCCCGGCGCCTCGTGGAGGGGGGCCGGGGCCGCATGAGTTCCATCCAGATGAGGGTCCTGGAACGCGTACGCCCAGCGCTCCACGCCCAGATCCTTGAAAGGGAGGCCCGTCTGGAGTTGAGCGGTAAGTGTCCAAGCATTACTGTGTGAGACAGGGCATGTTGCGGTGTGCTGGTTCTATGATACTTGCCTGTATGTGTGCCATAGGCCATGTATGCATGTATGTGTGCAGGGACATCATGGTAATGCATGTGCGACCAGTGATGTGTGACCCACATGGTTGTTGCATGTGTTCAAATGCCGCATGGGGAGCCCTATGCAGATTTTGAACATGAGAGCATGCCAGTCTCTGTACCTGGACATGGGTGGGGGTGAGGGATGGGTGCTGATGCCAGGTACATATATGGTAGCCATGTCTGTGTGCCTGACCTGCGTGTCTGTGACTTGTGCATGCCATGGATGCATGACACATGTGTGTGACAATGCACAGATTCAGTGAAGCAGCCAAATTACCCTTGTATCCGCTGTGTTTGGTGTGTTTGGGGCCAGATGGATGTGACTGAGGTGAAGTGTGTGCATGTGATAGGCATGAGCCATGATGCATGTGAGTTACATATCATTGAATGTTTCAAGAGTCCATTGGACATGCATGGAAATGTCCATGGCATGCACCATGCCTGTTACTGTGTGTGTTTTGCCTGGACTGACCCATGTGTTGTGGAGGGACATGATGGAAGTGTACTTTGACAGTGGTGCTCATCTGCTATTGCTTCCTGTCTAGGGGACCATTGTACAGTGCCCTGATGCTTGTGTTCTTTGTCTCCCTCTACGCAGCGGCTAGTGAAGAAGAGGGCGGAGACGGCGCTGTGGAGCAAGGCGGCGGGGATGCCCCCACGGCTGCAGCGGAAGGGGTGGGTGAGCCCCCACAGGGGCCTGCTACGGTGGGAGACGGTGAGGAGCCATCCAGGTTGGTGGTTTGCACAGAGGAGGAGGAGGCTGCCACTGGGGCACACATGGGGCCTGGTGGGGGCATCCCTGCTGGTGCAAGTGGTGCAGTCCAGGGCCAGGGGCAGGTGGCAGCACAGGTCACCGTGGAGGGGCCTGTGCATGTCGCTGTCCCTGACCCTGTGAGTGCACCACCATGCACCAGCAGGGATGCCCCGTCCCAGGCCCGTCCGCAGGTAGAGGGGATGTCCATGTCACCTGACTCCCCTCCACCTGCGGACGTGGGAACCCCTGGCCGTGTGGAGAAGGTACTGATTGGGGTCGCGATGCGCACGGCTGTGATTCGTGATGCCGTGCATGCTTCCCGGGAGGAGCACGCACGTCATCACGAAGTGCACCGTGCCGACGTGGCCCAATTGGGATCGGCCATGTTCGGGGGTTTGCTGCATGTTTTGGCCAATCTGGCGGCCCTCTCCTCCTCTGTGCAGGCTATACACCAGTCGTTCTCCTTGCCGTCTTCCGGCCCAGATGACACCAGGGCCCCCTGTGGACCTGCCCCGACCAATGCAGCCAGCTCGGTGGGGATCCCATCCCTGCCACAGTTGGGAGTCGGAGGTCCAGCAGGGGTGGACAACACAGCAACTGGACCCCAGCAGATGGAAGATGTGACAGCATCATCGGGCAGGGCACGTGCACGACAGCGTCGGTGGTTTCCATCAGCCTGGATGCCGTCGTGCTGGCAGAGGCAGTGGCGTCGGAGGCAGCAGCAGGCTCGACGTGGGAGGCATCATGGCTCGGGCCATCAAGATCAGAGGGGCAGGCATCGGCCGGAGGGCAGGGCAACCCTGGGATGGTGGTGTCTTCCATGTGGGAGCAGTTGGTCCAGCGGATAGGTGCGGAGCGGCAGCGGGCGGAAGAGGAGCGGCTCACCATGGTCAGGGCGGAGTTCTCCATGCGTCGGGCGTTGAGGCGGGCTGAGTGCCTCGAGGAAGCTCGCAGGGAGTTTGAGCTGAACATGGAGTTATCCCTGCGAGACCTCGGGGCCAGGACAGAGTCCCGCCTCCAGGACATCGACATGGAGTTCAATGATGCCCTGGCCAGCAACATCACCGAGTGAGCCGCAGGACTTGCCCGCTGCCTTTGTATATAGTTATTTAGTTAGTGTTATGTTTCCTTTATTCATTTTTATTTTTTTGGACCGCTCGGACAATGGCCACTTTTTTGTAGATATTTTTTTCATTAGGTAGTAGTAGGTTTCATTTATGGTGTTGGGCTCATGGACCCTGGAATATTCGTGTATATAGTTTGCTTTTTGAAGAAACATTTTTTTTATTGATTACTGTGTTCACCATGAGGAAATGGTTTTTCATTATTTTCCTTCCACATGACATTGCTTTGGACAACATTTGTTTTTGGATTACTTTGTTTTTTTTATTTTTACATTTGTTCTCGGACATGGACCATTTATTTTGTTATCCCCATTGTTGTATGTTTCATTTCTTTACTTATTTTTCATCTTTAATACATGTTTTTTTAACTTTCACTTGTGGTATTTTCTCATTGGTTTCATACATGTCATGATATGGGATTTGACATTCACTTGCACCCGTTGTGTATGTGTGTGTGACGGACATGTGTTCATTTACATACTTGCCATTGGGGTTGTATCATGTAATTGCATTCACTATGTGGGTGGATGCAATCCTTGCCTGGGTGTTTGTGCTGGGTATGCTGCCCATTACTGCCATGATTGAGTATCGTCAGGACCTGGGGGCAGGGGGACATGTGTGGGTGCCTGGTGGAGGATGCCCCTGCACTGCTGGGGGGTGGGGGTGGTGGGAGACATGAGTGGGGGCCTGGTGGAGGCTGCCCCTGCACTGCTGGGGGGTGGGGGTGGTGGGAGACATGGGTGGGGGCCTGGTGGAGGCTGCCCCTGCACTGCTGGGGGGTGGGGGTGGTGGGAGACATGAGTGGGGGCCTGGTGGAGGGTGCCCATGGTGGCAGGGGGGTGGGGGTGGTGGGAGACATGAGTGGGGGCCTGGTGGAGGGTGCCCATGGTGGCAGGGGGGTGGGGGTGGTGGGAGACATGAGTGGGGGCCTGGTGGAGGCTGCCCCTGCACTGGTGGGGGGTGGGGGTGGTGGGAGACATGAGTGGGGGCCTGGTGGAGGCTGCCCCTGCACTGCTGGGGGGTGGGGGTGGTGGGAGACATGAGTGGGGGCCTGGTGGAGGGTGCCCATGGTGGCAGGGGGGTGGGGGTGGTGGGAGACATGAGTGGTGGCCTGGTGGAGGCTGCCCCTGCACTGCTGGGGGGTGGGGGTGGTGGGAGACATGAGTGGGGGCCTGGTGGAGGCTGCCCCTGCACTGCTGGGGGGTGGGGGTGGTGGGAGACATGGGTGGGGGCCTGGTGGAGGGTGCCCCTGGTGGCAGGGGGGTGGGGGTGATAGGGGACATGAGTGGGGGCCTGGTGGGGGCTGCCCCTGCACTGCTGGGGGGTGGGGGTGGTGGGAGACATGAGTGGGGGCCTGGTGGAGGGTGCCCATGGTGGCAGGGGGGTGGGGGTGGTGGGAGACATGAGTGGGGGCCTGGTGGAGGCTGCCCCTGCACTGCTGGGGGGTGGGGGTGGTGGGAGACATGGGTGGGGGCCTGGTGGAGGCTGCCCCTGCACTGCTGGGGGGTGGTGGGAGACATGAGTGGGGGCCTGGTGGAGGCTGCCCCTGCACTGCTGGGGGGTGGGGGTGGTGGGAGACATGAGTGGGGGCCTGGTGGAGGCTGCCCCTGCACTGCTGGGGGGTGGGGGTGGTGGGAGACATGAGTGGGGGCCTGGTGGAGGGTGCCCCTGGTGGCGGGGGAGTGGGGGTTATAGGGGACGAGTGGGGGCCTGGTGGGGGCTGCCCCTGCACTGCTGAAGGGTGGGGGTGGTGGGAGACATGGGTGGGGGCCTGGTGGAGGGTGCCCCTGGTGGCGGGGGGGTGGGGGTGATAGGGGACATGAGTGGGGGCCTGGTGGGGGCTGCCCCTGCACTGCTGGGGGGTGGGAGACATGAGTGGGGGCCTGGTGGAGGGTGCCCATGGTGGCAGGGGGGTGGGGGTGGTGGGAGACATGAGTGGGGGCCTGGTGGAGGCTGCCCCTGCACTGCTGGGGGGTGGGGGTGGTGGGAGACATGGGTGGGGGCCTGGTGGAGGCTGCCCCTGCACTGCTGGGGGGTGGGGGTGGTGGGAGACATGAGTGGGGGCCTGGTGGAGGCTGCCCCTGGTGGCTGGGGGGTGGGGGTGATGGGGGACATGAGTGGGGGCCTGGTGGGGGCTGCCCCTGCACTGCTGGGGGGGTGGGGGTGGTGGGAGACATGGGTGGGGGCCTGGTGGAGGCTGCCCCTGCACTGCTGGGGGGTGGGGGTGGTGGGAGACATGGGTGGGGGCCTGGTGGAGGCTGCCCCTGCACTGCTGGGGGGTGGGGGTGGTGGGAGACATGAGTGGGGGCCTGGTGGAGGGTGCCCCTGCACTGCTGGGGGGTGGGGGTGGTGGGAGACATGAGTGGGGGCCTGGTGGAGGGTGCCCCTGGTGGCGGGGGGGGGTGGGGGTGATAGGGGACATGAGTGGGGGCCTGGTGGGGGCTGCCCCTGCACTGCTGGGGGGTGGGGGTGGTGGGAGACATGAGTGGGGGCCTGGTGGAGGGTGCCCATGGTGGCAGGGGGGTGGGGGTGGTGGGAGACATGAGTGGGGGCCTGGTGGAGGCTGCCCCTGCACTGCTGGGGGGTGGGGGTGGTGGGAGACATGGGTGGGGGCCTGGTGGAGGCTGCCCCTGCACTGCTGGGGGGTGGGGGTGGTGGGAGACATGGGTGGGGGCCTGGTGGAGGCTGCCCCTGCACTGCTGGGGGGTGGGGGTGGTGGGAGACATGAGAGGGGGCCTGGTGGAGGCTGCCCCTGCACTGCTGGGGGGTGGGGGTGGTGGGAGACATGAGTGGGGGCCTGGTGGAGGCTGCCCCTGCACTGCTGGGGGGTGGGGGTGGTGGGAGACATGAGTGGGGGCCTGGTGGAGGGTGCCCCTGGTGGCGGGGGGGTGGGGGTGATAGGGGACATGAGTGGGGGCCTGGTGGGGGCTGCCCCTGCACTGCTGGGGGGTGGGGGTGGTGGGAGACATGGGTGGGGGCCTGGTGGAGGCTGCCCCTGCACTGCTGGGGGGTGGGGGTGGTGGGAGACATGAGTGGGGGCCTGGTGGAGGGTGCCCCTGCACTGCTGGGGGGTGGGGGTGATAGGGGACATGAGTGGGGGCCTGGTGGGGGCTGCCCCTGCACTGCTGGGGGTGGTGGGAGACATGGGTGGGGGCCTGGTGGAGGCTGCCCCTGCACTGCTGGGGGGTGGGGGTGGTGGGAGACATGAGTGGGGGCCTGGTGGAGGGTGCCCCTGGTGGCGGGGGGGTGGGGGTGATAGGGGACATGAGTGGGGGCCTGGTGGGGGCTGCCCCTGCACTGCTGGGGGGTGGGGGTGGTGGGAGACATGAGTGGGGGCCTGGTGGAGGGTGCCCCTGGATGGTGGGGGGTGGGGGTGGTGGGAGACATGAGCAGGTGTGCAGGGTAGTCCCCTGTTTTGTGGGCTGCCTGCAGGGGCCGTCGAGGGTGTACAGGGAACACCTGTGAGGACCCACCCAGCCTAATCGCGTGTGTAACTTCCCACGCACCCCTGTAATACACGTACCAAGCCAAATCGCGTGTGATAATTCCTGCGCACCCCTGAAATACACGCGCCCAGGCTATTCGCGTGTGGAAATTCCCGCGCACCCCTGAAATACACGTACCCTGCTGAAATCGCGTGTTAAACTTCCCGCGCACCCCTGAAATACACGCGCCCAGGCTATTCGCGTGTAGAACTTCCCGCGCACCCCTGAAATACACGCGCCCAGGCTATTCGCGTGTGGAACTTCCCGCGCACCCCTGAAATACACGTACCCTGCTGAAATCGCGTGTTAAACTTCCCGCGCACCCCTGAAATACACGTGCCCAGGCTATTCGCGTGTGGAACTTCCCGCGCACCCCTGAAATACACGCGCCCAGGCTATTCGCGTGTGGAACTTCCCGTGCACCCCTGAAATACACGCGCCCAGGCTATTCGCGTGTGGAACTTCCCGCGCACCCCTGAAATACACGTACCCTGCTGTAATCACGTGTGGGACTTCCCGCGCACCCCTGAAATACACGCGCCCAGGCTATTCGCGTGTGGGACTTCCCGCGCACCCCTGAAATACACGCGCCCAGGCTATTCGCGTGTGGAACTTCCCGCGCACCCCTGAAATACACGCGCCCAGGCTATTCGCGTGTGGAACTTCCCGCGCACCCCTGAAATACATGCGCCCAGGCTATTCGCGTGTGGAACTTCCCGCGCACCCCTGAAATACACGCGCCCAGGCTATTCGCGTGTGGAACTTCCCGCGCACCCCTGAAATACACGTACCCTGCTGTAATCGCGTGTGGGACTTCCCGCGCACCCCTGAAATACACCTACCCTGATGGAATCGCGTGTGGAACTTCCCGCGCACCCCTGAAATCCACGTACCCGGCCAAATCGCGTGTGAGACTTCACGCGCACCGTGGTATACACGCACACGTATTTTTTGTCAGCATGTCCGTGTTTGTGGGTACCCCTTTGCACGTCATTTGTCCTGGAGGGCCACAGTATAGGACATTCATCATGGCAGTATATGGGTGCTATTTGTTGGCGCACCTTTTGGCGCACATTTCTTACAGCCGCAGAGACGCTACCGCCTGCTTTCTTGTGGCGGTCGTGTTTGTGCCTGTGCGCTGGTTTGAGCGTGCGCTTTTTTGCCCTATTCTATTCCATGAATACGTGTTGTAGGCGAGCGTGTGGGCGTTCCGCGCACTTGTGCCCTGTACTTCCCCCGTGACGCCCACGTTTTTGCAAGTTGTTCCCCATTCCGAGTGTTACGCCCGTGTTCCGCCTACTTTTGTTGCGTGCGCCGCGCTATGTGCGAATTTCGCTGTGGCCTGTGCGATTTTCACTGTGACCTGGCGCACGCTGTTAGATGGCCTGTGCGCGGCGCACTTTTTATCGCACATCCGCTGGTTTTCTCGCGCACGGACTTCCATGAATCGACGTGCGCTGCTTTTCGTGCGATTTTCGCACTTGCACTGCGATTTTCGCTATTCCACTGCGATTCGCACGTTTTTGCCCACTTGCGCCGCGCTAATTATTCCATGAATCGGCCTGCTAGTATTTTTGTGATCACTGGAAGGGGGCTAGGAGATTGATGTTCAACACTACACCTCTCTGATATATTACCCTCAGGATCATCATTTATAAACCTTCTTTGATCTTTGAGTTGCTCGGGAGAGTACAATAGAGCATGCGAGCTCCCTTCAGAGCTTCCTTCACGTGTTATTTCATTATCAGTTTTTGTAATGCCCTTGCTATAGGTTGATTTAAAAATAGCCCTGTTAGATGATCTGTGAACCAGTGGGGTCATCATTTCAATAGATTGATTGACCTGTTCATCTAATTCAGCCATTTTCTTCATAGTTATTCTAAACCGGTCTTGATTAAAAGTGCAAGGTAGCAGTGGGGTTATGCAACTCCCCAAACTCACCCTAGGGTCAATATTTACTTCGTCTTTTATGGAATTGGACGAAGTAGGAGTTGGATTGGCATGAATCTGGGCCACATAAGTAGTACGTATTGGAGTATCAGTATGATTCAAATTATCGTCGTTAGCTACCACAACTGGAGTGTCATTATCGAGTAGCTCATTGTCAGAAATAGTTCCTTTGTGGTCTAAAAGATCAGTATTAGTTTCAGTACCAGCTTTCAATATTGCCCCCATACACCGCCCGCTACGCAATCCATTAGCCATAGTTAAAATAGTAAATATAGCACTGGTGCAATATATTAATGAAGAGACAGGGTTTTCAGCTTTGTTGGAATAAAACAAAGATCAATAAAGACTAATCTAGCTTTACACTCAAATTTTGGTAAAATACCAATTAGCCCGGTGTGTGGTGACCAACACCTAACACTTTATAATAAAATGTCAACAATTTACAAAAATGGAACCTCACCCACGCTCACCAGCGCTAGTTATAAAATCATGAGATCTTCGTAATCTAGCAGTATATAGTATATTACAGTATTTTCAGAACTAACCGGAACGTTACAAGTGTTAAAACGATTGTTGGAATGGAGCCTCAGGGATCAAAGTGACTATACACTGCAGTCTCCCTTCTGATTGTGCCGCCAAACAGCCGCACAACAGCCAATGGGCTTTTCGCCGTCGGGCTTAACGCCGCAAGGGTGGTTTCCTCTGTGCTTTGTAGTGGAGAATAGTCACGTGATAAATCACGTGTCAAGAGCGAGCTCCGCCTCCTCCAGGAAGCGGGCGTATGCCAGCAAGAGCCCCTAGACAGCTCGCAATGCTGGAAGGATGTGATTCACCAAACGAAAGTTCAGGCACAGGTAATTCCAGTAAAAACAGCAGCGCACGCCACTCGGGAGGTTTCCTCTGTGCTTTGTAGTGGAGAATAGTCACGTGATAAATCACGTGTCAAGAGCGAGCTCCGCCTCCTCCAGGAAGCGGGCGTATGCCAGCAAGAGCCCCTAGACAGCTCGCAATGCTGGAAGGATGTGATTCACCAAACGAACGTTCAGGCACAGGTAATTCCAGTAAAAACAGCAGCGCTCTACTACGTTCACATGCTTTACTTTCTTAGCTTTCTTAAGGGTGAGTGGGGCTACCGTGTCCACGGCCATGGTGATGACTCTCTTGAAGTCATTGGCAAGCACATTTGGGTCACTGGAGAAGGGAGGCAATAATGCAGGTACCAGGAGATGTTTAGTGAGGTTCTCCTTGGTGAGCTGCCGAGAGCTTCTGGTGAGTGCGGCCGGGAGCGGGATCGCTGGCCTGGAAGGCCCTTTAGATGTGGTGATCTCAAAATTGATGCAATGGTGGTCGGACCAGTGGATCGGGGAAATGTCTTTAACCTCTAGGGTGCAGTTGTGGTGAGCAACCCAGTCTAGCGTCCGCCCTTTAGAGTGGGTGGGCCTGGAGATGGATTGGGAGAACCCAAGATTAGAGAGCGCTTTATTGAGGGCAGTGGCGTGAGAATCCTTAGAATCGTTGAGGCCGAGGTTGAAGTCACCTAAGAGGATAACTCTAGATGAACTTTTTAAATTGTCTGAAAGTGAGTGGATTAAGGCTTCCTGGAAGTCAGTGCTCAGTCCAGGAGGGCGGTAAACAACGTGGAAGGCAATGGTACAGCTAGCTGAGACCTTGAGTTTGAGCAGGAGGTAGTCAGAGCTCTGACCCAAGTCCGCTTGAATTCTCCGGAATTGGAGATTCTCCTTGGCAATGACAGCTACCCCCCCACCTCTGTGAGTAGAGCGATCTTGTCTGTGGATGGAGTACCCTTCTGGGATGGCAAGTGAAAGGGCAGGGCCAGATGCCTCATTTAGACAGGTTTCACTGATGAAGAGTATGTCGAGTTTATTGGAGGTGATAAGGTTGTGAATATCGAGTGAGTCCGCGGGCAGGCACCGTGCATTCACTAAGGCACAATGCAGTGTGGTGTCAATGGTGTGCAAGGTATGGTCAATAGTGGCAGTCGTGGGCAGAGTAGCCGCAGTGTGAGCTGGCAGTACAGGGCAGGGCAACATAAATGCTGGCAACATAGTACTAGACACTTCAGCAGTAGCAGGGGCAACAATCATAGATGCTGGCAACTTAGTACAAGGCACTTCAGTGGTAGCAGAGGCAACATCATGGATGCTGGCAGCATATTACACGGCAGTTCATTAGTGGCAGGGTCACAGGGTTTCTTAAAGTGGTCGGAGGTAGTACCCATGCTATAGGTGAAAGTCTGTTTGGCTGTCGAGGATGGGTGGTCCCGGGTGAAGAGGTGAGTCGGCGAGCGCAAAACAGGTGACTGACGTGGGTAGATAAGGGCGGCAGTCCGCGAGGATGGGTATTTTGCTGCGGGCCGAAGGGTCTGTGGCACGGAAGCAATGTTACGCAAGGAGCGTGCACTCAAGTTCAGCGGCGGCCTGGACGGAGGAAGGTGAGTAGTATGGATGGCATTCCAGAGGGTGGTGGAGCCGGGTCGAGCCCCTGCAACAGTAGCTGGTAGGGAGAGGGGAACCATGCAGGGTGCAGGAGCCTGGCAGGGAGAGGTGACGCTACTGTGGCACCTGGAGGAACGGGAAATCCTGGACCCATGGCGGGCAGACCTGCACGAGAGCCTAGGACAGGAGGTGGGCGGGGGGTAGTGATGTACGTGACCCGAGCCGCATGTTTCTGTATGCGAGCGGGCACGGTAACATTGCAGGAGGGTAGTAAAAGGAACCATGACCCTTACCTTGCAAAGAATGTCTGGAGGCCGCGGTCTAGCAGCGGAGAGCCGCTGAGAGCGAGCTAGGCCTTTGTGTCATGATCTCTGCTTCCAAAAGGTCAGGGTTTTCCCAACTCCCTTGGAAGCAGATCCATAACCCAGGTTCCGAGTGCCAACCAGTCCCAATTGGGACCTTTTGGACCCAGTCCTGGCGCCAGTGGCACCAGGCTCATAAATATGCCCAGTCCCAGCGCTGGAAGCGCCGGGCTCATAATGCTTGGGTGGACTTACCTTCAGCAGACCATGCTGCTTACTTGCCTGCCAGTTGAGCCTCTGATCCTCTTCTGTTTGGAACTACTTTTCCTGTTGGGTGGGGCTGGAGCCACTCCCTAGATTCAGAACACTGGAACTCTTCTGGAAGGCAGGAACTCTTTTCTTACCAGGAACTCTTTTCTTACTTAGGCGTGGCTGTGGAAGGAGACACCTAAGCACTACAGGAGGCTATTTAAACCACACCCGGTGGATGAATCTTGCTTTGCGTTATTCTGCAACCTCTGCAGCAGAACACTCATCGTGTCTTCTGCATCCGGTCCTGGGCCTAAGGAAAAAGGCTTACCATCCTGAATCCAGTCTTCAGCAACACCTATAAAGACAAGAAAGAACAGGTTAGCATTCCGGCATCTGAAAGGCAAAGGCTTACCATCCTGAATCCAGTCTTCAGCAACACCTATAAAGACAAGAAAGAACAGGTTAGCATTCCGGCATCTGAAAGACAAAAGTTTACCAACTCTTCGCACGCTCCGGAGGCCTTCGGCGCTGCATCCCGCATCTGAAAGACAAAACAAGGTGCGTTTAAAGACATTGGGGAACTTTAATACTCACGTGCCATTACTCCTTTCCACATCTAATCCAGTGGGTATTCCGGCACCCTGCAGCCGCTCCGAACTCGTACCTGCAAAATAAAAAGACAGTTAGAGCGCATAGTGAAGCAGGCAACAAGCGCTTACTTACGTGCTTCCAGGCGCTTCTATTCATCACACGGGCTCCATCTTCAACTCACTTCAGCCCGTCATCCGCCATCGCCGGAACCCTGCAAAACAAGAGACATCATTACTAAAGACTTTAAAGACATTTGAATGACTCGAAACTTACCGTTCGTGCAGTAAACGACGGACAGCAGTCCTCTGAAGTCAAGAGGCCTGCGCTACCTATCCAGTGAAGAAACTGGTTACAACACCCTGCCCCGAGGCAGATGGAGAGCTCGGCATTCACTTACCTAAGGTGAGAGCGTTAACCTTTGGGGGTCTACAGGAGAGGAGAAGAGGAAAGAGATAGGGACACCCCAATAACCCCAGTTCATTAACCCCATATTTTCTATCTGCAGACATCTTACTCTACACGTCAGGCATACAGTGCACAGAGGTCCAGCCCAAAGAGCCAACCGGGTGCTACACATCACCTTTGAAGATACGGTAGTCGCCCAGTCAAGCGCAGAATCAGGTGAGCGTTACACTTTGCTCCTGGCCTTCGCTCTGCTGCGGCTTCGCCTGTCGGTGTGCCTCAAACCCATATGAAGCGGGAGTGGAGGGGCGGGCCTGGTAGGCGGACCAATGGGCTGTGGCTGCCTCATGTTGCCGGAAAGGCGTCCTGGTCAATCGGTCTTCCGATGTCTTCTTCCCATTTCAGCATGTATGGTTCTTTTTTTGTAGGGTCTGATATGTCCAGCATTTTGTACAGTGCAGAGATTTTCCCTTTCGGGGGATTTGCTGAGAGGGTGAGTTCTAATGCCGTTAACTCCCTGCTGCCCTGCTTCCTGACTTGCGGGTTCGACAGCCAGTGCCTCAGTTGCACATAGCGAAACCTTTCAGTTTCCGAGATCTTGAATTTCGCTTTGCACTCCTCAAAGTTTAGGGGGCGCCCATTCTCGAAGAAATCTGCCGTGGTTTCCAAGCCACCAGCCCTCCATTCTGTAAACTGGTTTGGAGAGACTCCCGGGGAGAAGTCCGGGTTCCCCCAGATAGGTGTGAGGGGGCCCATTGAGCCTCTACAGTTCCATCCGCGGGCTGCCTTTTTCCAGCTGGCAACCGTGTTCCTTGTTGCTGGTAGGGGGCCCATTGGGTTCTTTGGAGTGGGGCAGAGCTTCTAGCGGGTTCTTACTCCAGTCTTCTTCCAGTTGTAACCACCTGGGGCGGTTAGCACTGAGCTTTCAGGCGAAAGCTGGGGCCAATTGGGCTGCTAAACAATATCTCGCCGCGTCTGGGACCCCTAGGCCTCCCAGAGCTGGGGTTCGGAGCATGATGCGTTTCGGAATACAAGATTTCTTTCCTTCCCAGACGAGGTTCAGGATCTCTCTTTGGAGCTTTTGCAGGGCCTTTTCTCGGATTGCTACAGGCAGTGCTTGTGCATAATATAGCAGCCTTGGGGTCAAATTAATTTTTATTGCTGTGATTCGGCCAAACCAGGAGATTTCCTGGGTTTTCCAGCGGTTGATGTACATTTTCAGGACTCTGAAGAGTGCCGGGAAGTTTGCCTTATACAGCTTCTCAGTTTTGTTGGCTATCTGAACTCCTAGGTAGCTGATGCTGCTTTTTGCCCAGGGGATTCCGAACTCCTCCTTCGAGATTGGATTTGTGCGTGTTTGGGATGTTGATGCCGAGTGCTACTGATTTGGCGATGTTTATCCTGAGGCTGTTCTGAATTCTTCTAGGGTTCGCCATAGGGCCCTTATTGATTCTGCTGTTCGGGTGAGTGTGAGGAGCACGTTGTCTGCGTATAGGGCGATTTTGTAGGTTTCTTTTTTGAAGGTGAGGCCATGTATTGATGGATTTTGGCAGACCCTATCCGCTAACGGCTCCATTGATAGGGCGAAGATGAGTGGGGAGAGTGGACATCCTTGTCTCGTCCCCCTGGTTATGTTTATGCTGCCAGATTTGGCCCCGTTGAGGGGTAGTTTCGTGGACGGCTTTTGATAGATGGCTAGGACCCATTTTATGAAGTTTGGGACGAAGCCGAAATGTCTTAGGGTTTCCTTTACATAGCCCCAGTCGAGCATATCGAAAGCCTTGTGCGCATCTAAGGAGAGGACTGCTAGCCTTGCGCTCAGCCTGTTTGCTGACTCTATGATGTTGATGATTCTGCGAGTATTGTCTTGGGTGCCCCGACCCGGGATAAAGCCCGCTTGATCTGGATGGATGATCTCTGGGAGGAGGGGGGCCAGACGGTTTGCCAGGATTTTGGCGAATATCGTTGCATCGTTGTTAAGCAGCGTTATAGGTCTGTATGATGCGCATAGCGATCGGTCTTTCCCCGGCTTTGGGATCAGAACTGTTATTGACTCGTTCATAGACGCTGTCGTGGAGCCAGTGGAGAGAAAGGAGTTGAATAGATTTGCCAGCTGCAGTGCTAGCAAGTGAGCGAACTTCTTGTAGAATTTAGAGGATAGTCCATCTGGCCCGGGCGCTGTGTCCTTCAGGTGCCGGATCCTCCGCTGATATTGGGCCCTCCAAATGATAGCTGGAGTTGACGTCGGAGGTCCTGCCATAATTTCCTTATGGTGCTGCACCATTATCTCCAGCTTGTCAGGGTCCAGGTGGTGTGGGGAGCCATTTTTGTCTAGCAGGGTTTGAATGTGGTTCCTAGTTTGAAGTTTTTTCAGTTTGTGTGCTAGGAGCCTGTTCGCTTTGTTACTGTTAAGGTAGTAGTACTGTTTGGTATATGTTAATGCTCTGGCGGCTCGGTCTGCCAAGTGGATTTCCAGCTCTCTTTTTGCTCTTTTTAGCTCTCGTTGCATTGTTTTCGCATAACATATTTTTAGCTTGTTTTCTAGTTCCACAAGTCTTTCCTCTAACTTTCGTTGCTTCAGTAGATTCTGGCGCTTGAGTCTGACTGAGGAATCCATCACCACCCCTCGGATTACCGGCTTCATGGCGTCCCATACTGTTGCTATTGCGGTGTCTGGGTTTGTATTCTCAATTAAATAATCCTGGATCGCCTCCGAGAGGTCGGAGCTGGCCGCTAGGTCGGTGAGGATGTAATCCTGCAGCTTCCATTGTCTCTGAGTGGGTTCGGGCGTTCCGTGGAGAAGCAACGACATCGTGACTGGCGCTTGGTCCGAGATTACTATGGGCCCTATTTGGATGTTCTCCACGCAGGTGGCCATGGCGTTAGCGGCGAACAAGAGGTTGATCCGCGAGTAGCCTCTGTGAACATGTGAGAAGAAGGTGTAATCTCTTTCTCCCTCTTTGCGTAGTCTCCATATATCTATTGTCTCGGTTTCCCGCAGGAATTCGGCCAGGGCCAAGGATTTGCCGAAGTCTTCCCTGGAGGCTGGGAGCGTCTTATCCACTCTCGGGTCTGGAGGGAGATTGAAATCTCCTCTGATTAGGAGGTGGCCTGCGGAGAAGGCCGTGATGATTGGGAGAAGGCTCCGGAGGAATTGGTCTTGCTCTTTGTTTGGTCCGTAGATTGCAGCTAAGGTGATCGGTAGTTCGACTAATAGTCCTTTCAGGAGGAAGAATCTGCCTTCCGGATCTCTTTTGATGGTGATCTGTGATAATGGGAGATTTTGGCCTAGGAGGATAGCGACTCCTCTCTTTTTCTGTGTAGCGGAAGCGAAGTAGCATTTTGGGTAGCGTCGGAAACGTATTCGCTTTTCATCTTCCGCGATCAGGTGGGTTTCCTGGATGAAGACAATGTCGATTGCTAGTTGGTCTAGTTTGTGTTCCACTAATTTCCGCTTTCTAGGTGCGTTGAGCCCCTGAACGTTCCAAGTTGTGATAGTGAGTGTTTTGTCTAGAGATCCCATCTTTTAAGTCCTAAGTAGAACGCTTCGTGGTTTTCACCCCAAGGATTTTCTGTTCTGTCTCTTCGGTGTTGAGTGCCGCCATGCTCCCCTCTTTCTCAGACTCACCCCCCCTCTTCGTTCCTCCCCCTCTCCCCACACCCCGCCCCCCAACAATAACTAGGTTTCCAGACCAGCCTTTAACCAACGGGGCACTCGGCCGGACCAGTGTGGTAGCTCTGCTTGGAGGCAAACATTACCTCTTCTGTTAGCCAGTAAAGTTCAGGATGAGGTTGCCAAATTTGTTTGGTGAAGTCGGCTTGAGGTCATTCGGCTTCCCGCTCAACGGTTGTTGTCCCTTTTGACCTTCCCCAGTGGGCCCCGAGGTCTATGGCGCCCCGACACCTTTGACCAGGCTTTAGTGGGGTCTCCGTGGGGGTCTCCCCGGGGCTTCCGCAGCTTCGGCGGTGGACCCCTTCTCTTCTTCCGGGTTCATGAATCGCTCAGCTTCTCTAGGAGAGGGGATTGTCCAAGATATGCCTTCCCAATTGAAAATTAAAGCTGTAGGGAAGCCCCAGCGGTAGGTTGTTTTCCTCTCACGTAGCCATTCAGCGAGGGGCTTGAGGGCTTTCCTTTTTGCGAGAGTGGAAGCTGCAAGGTCCTGGTATAGGGATATTTCGGCGTCTCGGAAGTTGATTCAGGCTGAGCTTCTGGCTTCGTTCATTATTTCTTCCTTGACCCTGTAGAAGTGGACTCTCGCTACGACGTCCGGCGCAGAGTTTGCGTTTTGTCTGGCCCTGACTCTGTGAACCCTATCCAGTTGCAGAGGGGCTCCGTCTGGGAGCGTTAGGATGAAGCGAAATAGATCGTTGACATAGGAGTTAAGTTCTTTGTCGGGGACAGAGCCAGGTATGCCCCTCAAGCGGATATTGTTGCGCCTGGACCTGTTTTCAGCCTCTTCTTGTTTGTTCTCGAGGGCTTCGCATCTGACCTCTAGTGAGGCGAGTCTGCTTGCCCCTTCCCCGATTTCAAAATTTTGCTTGAACATGGTGGTTTCGATTTCTTCAGTTCTGGTTTCGAATTCCCCTACTCTTTTGTCCAGGGACGCTATTTTGCCTTTCAGTTCCTCTGTACCCTTTGGATACTCCTTAGTTATGGCAGCTAGGAGCTCTTGGAGGTCCGCCTTTGTCGCTCCTTGGGTTGGTGGGTCGTTATGGGTGACTGTGGTTGTGCCCGCCATGTCGTTACGCTCCCCTTTCTTAGATTTTTCACCCATGGTGGTAGATAGTAGGGTCGCTATGTCCGTTTGCTTGGACAATTTCTGATTTCTGGCCAGTTACTTCTTGTGACTTGGGCAGGGAGTCGACCGTTCCACACTCAAGTAGGGCTGTATTAGGACGCTTATGGTCTCTCTGCCACCCCCACCTCCCTGCTGGGCAGGTTTATGTAAGGTTTCTGCTGCGGAGCGAGTCGAGCAGTCAGCTGTTGTGCTTTCCCAGGGTATTGGGCCTGGTGGGGAGGTAGTCGGGCTTCAGGCCGCCCTCGGGCAGATCACTACTCCGGGGGATTATGGTAGTCTCTGGGGGAAGGCTCGATGGAGTCTTTCGGGCTGCGTGATTCAGTGGTCGGAGATAGAGCGGACTCCCCCTCCAATTCGTGTCCTGGACTCACTCCAGTGGGGGGGGGGGAGGGGGGGATGACTACAGTCAGGCTGGCCTCTCCCCTCCGCAACCGGAGCCAGATTGGGGAAACTGGATTTCCGGTCCGGGGATTTCCCACACACCTTCCTCCAGGTGTGGGTCCTGGGGCCTGCGTCGCCAGGGTCGCTGAAGGGCTCCTCACTCCCCACCGAAGACAGACCAGTGGAGGGCACACTCCCGCGCCCCCAGCTCCGGCTAGGTCGCAGGGGGCTCCGGATCACCCTCGGGCTTCCGCCGGCTGCAGGCGATCGTATGCTGAGGGGTCCGGGGAGGGAGGGAGAGGAGCTCCGGGCCACACTCCACATTGGTCAGGCTCACTCCTCTGTTGTTGGAGGCCCCAGGACTTGTTGCGCCGATTCTCCCGCACCCGAGCGGGGAGGGGAGGCCTCGGAATGCACCGGAGGAACAGCCGTGTTGGGTGCTGTTCGTAGATGGAGCTCAATCACGGTGAGAGGGAGGCTGGAAAGTTCGGGGAGTGGGGGCCAGGCTCCGTGCCTAGGCCTGCCCTGCAGTACAGTTGGCGAATAGCTGTTTCCCCCGCACCGGGGCTGGAGGCTCGCTTGGAGGTGGGGCTCACTGCTGTCCGTTCCGGGCCCCGCTGGTGAAGCTGTCGCGGGGGACGCGGGTGGAGATGTTCCCCCGGGCCTTGATGCTGCAACGCCGCAGGTCTCAGGAACCCCGGGAGTCGAGGCCCGGGGATGGAGCCCTGCGCCTCCGCACTCTGTGGCGGGGGGCACTTCGTCCCAAACGCTGATCTTCGGGCTAGGAGCCTCGGTCCTGTCCGGGGACGGATCACACAGCTCTTGTGGTTGGGCCCTGCGCCAACCCAGTCGCCACCCCGGGCGGGAGTGTCAGGATCTTTTTTTGCTGGTGCAGGAAGACGGGCTTGCGCTCAGCACTGGAGCGGGCGCTTGCAGTTCCCGCCCGGCTCCGGCACTGGAGTTAGGGCCGGAATTACGCCACGCCATGGTCTGCCTTCTTGGGACGCCGCCAAGTTCTGGGCATCTCGCCGGAGGGAATCGCCTCAAGCTCGGATCCCTTGCAGCTTAGGGCGGCGGGAGTGCAGCATGGGCGGCAGCCGCCTCCCAGCTCTGCAGGGCGCCGATTTTGTTCCTGAAAGTCTGTACTTTACTGGGGCATTACGGGCAAACAAACGGTCGCGGCCGGGAGCTCTCACCGGACCCATTCACACAGCCTGGCTGTCAATCACCCGGCAGGACAACCACCTCAGCCAATCATGACAAAGTGCGACTTGGGACTACACCCCTCCCTCACATTCAGCCCACCTAGACACCCAGGCGCCAAGAGGAGGGCTTCTCTGCAGAAGCCCACCAAAAGGTGGGAAACAAAGAAGGCAAACCTGGTTTGCCGCGCAAAGTAAAACACAAGAAGGACTTTAACAAAAAGAAATGGTGACTAAACCCAACCAGAGCCGAAATAAAAAGTATTTGGGCAAGCAGGTTTAAGTTTGAGGCTACCACAAAAGCCTGGAACAATACCACGTTTATATAGTATAATCGCGGTAGAAAAGTTATGGTAGATACCACTGCCACCAGCCAAGTCTAAATGTTAAAAGAGAAAAACAAAGCTCAGAGAGGCACAGACAAAAAGGGGTAGGAGTTAACCCTTTCCAATACTCCAAGTAAGATGGGGTGTACTGGGTCTGTAGTTTTAAAGTGACTACATAAAGTTAATGGCAACTTTACATGTTTCTGGGGGACAGTAGTCAGCCCCAGAAAAATGGAGTCAGTGGGAAGTCTAAAAGACAACCCTGTGTCACTGCACTGAAGGTGCTGTGTAACACACACAAAAAGTGGGTCTCCTGGAGTGGTATGGTCCAGAGCCCAAAATCACACAAACAGTAAAAATACACATGGCAAAACACAAGTAAGAGTGGGAAAAAAGGGCCACACTCTTACTAGGTGGAAAAATAGCCCCCGACCATGGCAACTAATTTTGTGCATGCTACAATACCCAGACCTCTTCGAACAACTCAATACAGATGCAGAAGGGTTCTGGGATTTAAACCTGGTACAAGACTACACAGCCCACGCGTGCTCGGATGCCTTTAAAGCATATATCCTGGGACAATGTATATCGTGCTGGGCACACAAGCGCCAAACGTGGGGGGAAGAAGAAGCCTGGCTAACAGCTAACCTCAAAAAGCTGGAAAGGGACCATAAAAAAAAAAAAAAAATCAAAAAACAAACAAACGTGCACAGAACTGAATAATTTACGGCCAAAAATCGGACAGGTAACCACTGACAGAACCCAGAAGTCATACACCAGCTGGTCGCAATCATAATATTCAGAGAGCGACAAACCAATGAGGCTGATGGCCTTGTCCCTAAAGCAGAGACAAGCTGCGCAAACCATAGCCTCAATATGGGATGGGGCGGGCAACCGAATGGTAGGCGACGATCAAATAAACGCCTGTTTCACAGAATTTTATAAATAACTATATACGGCCTCAGACGACTGCACAGCCTAGGTCATTGAGACCTTTTAGAGTCCACTGAGATTCCAAAGATCCCACCCAGCCATAGAGCTGCCTTAGACGCCCGCCTTACAGCAGCAGATATATCAAGTGCCATTGTCGCATTATCCGCTGGGAAAGCAGCGGGCCCAGATCTCACCACAGATTTATATAAAGACCTAGAAGAAGAGCTGGCACCCAGGCTTGAGGCGGTATATGACGAGGCAATCTCCCTGGGCCACCTCCCACAATCCATGCTCGCGGCAAACGTAGTTGTATTCCACAAGGCCAGGAGGGACCCCAAACTTTGTGGCTCATATAGGCCCATCTCTCTCATCTTGTTTCCAGTGCCCCCTTCCCCTTGATTGGGTGTGTTTAGTTTGGGCCTAGAGGCCGTGTGTCCCTGCCTGCTCGCCACTCTGGTGTCGCAGCAGAGAAGATAGGTACGGCCTGGGAGCTGCAATCTGCCCTGCACCATCTACTTTAACTTTTTTAGCAGACTTTGTTGGACCCTCTGGCCGTGTCTCTCAAACTTGCTGTCCCGTTTCCACCTCTGTTTACATTGTCTCCCTCCTCCCAGCCCGCCCCCTCTCCCCCGATAGGCCTGATAGTTACTCTTGCTGACCTTCCCAGGGCAGCCCTCTGCCCAGCAGCCCCTGCGGCTAATGCCCCAAGGCAAAGTGCGGCTGCTACAGAGCGGCTCCAGCTAGGGTCTGCAGGTGTCCGCTGGGAAAGCCAGTTGCCAGTCAATAACCAGCAGCGACTAAGTAAGGTAGGAGTGGCGCGGGTCAGGTATAGAGCCTTCCCTCTACCCTGTTTACATGGCCATACAGAAGCTTTGCAGCCTTAGGTGTGTTCCGATATTTCATATTTTCCTATTGTCTCGTCTCCCTCTGTCTCATCTGCTTGCGTTCCTCCCCGTGTTCTTCCCTAGTGTTCTCCCCCCGCTCCCCTGCCGCCTTCTCTCCCTTCCCCTACCTACTCTATGGTGCTCTCTGTTTCTCCTATCTTTTCAAACTGCTTCTCTATCGACTATCCTGCTGTACTCACTGAAGCTGGTAGGAAGAAGTTTAAAAAGGAAATCCTGGTCTCCAGCCCAGGCCTCCCTACTGCTGACACCTATACCAGCGCCTCCTCCAGGCAAACCCTCACTGACATCCTTTTTGTCGTTCCCTCGCCAGACCTATGGACTCTACATATGGTCTCTGTGCTTTCTCCTTTCTCTTCTTCTCCCATTAATGGCGGTACCCGGTGGGAGGCCCTCCTGGACCAGTTCCACTCATCTAAGGTCATCAATAATGTTTATCTGAATGGTACCATCTTGGTCCAGGGCCCTCAATCCAACCTTCTCCTCTTTGATAGACGCTTCCCGCGCCTCATCAATTTCCTTTCCTCTCATGCTGTCCCCTCTCTTCCCCCAACAGCTTCCTTGCCTCCCCCTGCTGTCTCCTCCTTGGCTACCTTGCCCTCTCCTCCTTCCTCTTCTGCGCCCCCCCCCCCCTTGGGCTTCTTCTACACATCCGCAGGGTGTACCTCTGCTTTGTACCCCTCCCCGGAAGTCTTTCAAGGACGGCAACCTTCTCCATATTGCCACTCTCAACTATCGCTCTGCTGTCAAACACTCTTCTGACATCTGCGGTCTCCTGGAATAACTTGACCTTGATGTCCGTGGTCTCATCGAGACATGGTGTACGGCCAGCTCTATCACAAGCTTTGACACTCTCCTCCCTGATGGCTACAAGATCCTCTGTGCGCCCAAATCCAACAATCCGGAGGGGGTGTAGCCCTGATGTTCCCGGAGTGGATCCCTGCCTCTCATTCCTATGCAGGCCTACTACTCTTTCAAATGCCTCGTCTGCAGGTTCTCTCTCTCTCCTAGCCATTCCCTTACTGTGGGGCTACTATCTATCGGTCACCTGGTCAGATCTCCTTCCTCTCTGAGTGGGCGGACCTCCCCTCTTCCCTCCTGGTCTCGACCACTCAACTCCTCCTTCTTGGAGACTAACATCCAGCTGGATGCTTCCTGTTCACCCTCTGTATTCTTTTGCAACCTCTGCAACTCTCTCTCACTCCCTATTCTCCCCTCTGGCCCGACTCACTCTGCAGGGCGCACTCTGGATGCTCTGATCTCTTCAGACCTTCCCCTTTCTATCCCTCTCACCATTCCTCTCTCCTGGAGTGATCACTTTCTCCTTTCCTCCCAGCTCATCCTCTCTACCCCTCAGGCCAAGCCACCTCCAACATTGCCACCCACCTTCTCGGTTATCCGACCTATGAAGCATGTGTCAGTTGAGGCTTTCGCCGCCACTTTCTCATGCCCCTCACCCCCTTTGGCTGACTCATACCCTAGAGAAGAATAAATTATTGGGTACTCCCTATTTTTGTTAATGGGGGGTCAATCTGTTGGAAGGGAGAGTCTAAGGATGAAATAAATACACACCCCTCTCTAGAGGTCTTGTATGTCACACAGGTTCGGGTGGATGCAATTTTTGCAAAACATGTATCTCTTTAATTTTTCACAGAAGGTCGTTACACTTGTGCTGTTTTGATATAAAGTGGGCCACTAGTGGTTACAAGTGTATGTATACAAGTTCACAAGGGCATTTTACGGCATATACCGCCCATTGGGTGAGACAGTAAAAGCTGCCAATTGAACTACTGTGTTACGTAGTTTGATAGTTTTTGGAACACAGAGGAGAAAATAACATGTGTGAGTACATACAGTCCCATCAGTGGCTATCTTACAAAGATCATCAAAAAGCATTGGCACATGATTAAAACGGGGGGCTTTAATCCATCAGTGCCCCGTTTTGCCTTCAAAAGACAACGTAACATCAAAGATACTCTGGTACATACATATCCGAACAATCCAACAGTCAAAACATCACAGACTCTTCTGTGGGGCTTACCACCAGTGGAAGGCCATCATCGATGTGGCAAATGTTCTGTCTGTGCCCAAACTGCCACCATGAAAACTATCAAACTACGTAACACAGTAGTTCAATTGACGGCTTTTACTAAATGTCTCACCCAATGGGCGGTATATGCCATAAAATGCCCTTGTGAACTTGTATACATAGGGAAGACTAAACGACAGGTACGTCAAAGAATTTGTGAACACAAGTCATGTATCCGTAACAAAATCGAAAATAAACCACTAGTGGCCCACTTTATATCAAAACAGCACAAGTGTACCAACCTTCTGTGGTGTGTAATCCAGGTTATCAAGCCATCCCCATGAGGGGGTAATAGAGACTTGAATCTCACTAGAAGTGAGCAAAAATTATTCTACCATCTTGACACAGTCAAGCATGGCCTTAATATTGCCGTGGAATGGAGTGCATTTATCTAATGCGATCCATAAAAAATACATAACCATCTGAAGTCATCAAAAAAATCTACCTATAAAACACCCTTTAAAGAACCGGGGTAACGTCCCACTCGATAAGAGCTCTAACTAAATGGTCTCAGACCTCACATTGGATCAAAGGATATTTGATAACAAGCGTAACAATAATACAAGAGCTATTAGAGAATATTGGTATAGCTCACTTGGGCACGTGTAAAATGAAAAATATGGGTACTCCTGACGACGATTAGGTTAGGTGAGCGGGCCAGTCCGGTACTCTGTTCCAATTAGGCACTCACACAATCTGCCTTGCTGAAATTAGGATAGTGACACTGCAAAGAAACGCAGCCGTAGTACCCAACAGGGGCATCCAGACACGATGTAACGATGCGTGACTGGACGCTCAAGACATTAATATATACTTGTGGAGAGTGAAATTGGGAATTAAACTTTGTTGGGTTCCTTCCTGAAATATTAGCTCTAATTATGGTGAAGCCTGGCAATCATGCTCTATTAGACGTTTTTTGAGTTTTTTTGAGTATTTGATACAGCACCTTTTATATCTAACACGGATCATTAGGTGCAATCCAACACTGCGCAATGAGCACTAGTAATACAGCACCGTCCGCGTAACAAATGTATTTTAATATGGTCCATATAATTTTCAAATAATCTGGTAAACAGTGGTAATTGACACACGGTGCAACACTGTTACTTTAAGTAATCATGGACGGCAACTGTCACATATGGGATCATGTGACTCGTTAAAAACAAACCAGTGCCGAGTACGAGCCCCTGCAAACAAGTCTCGCAACACGGTCCTACGGCTGAGTGCAGCAAGCATGACATAGATGAACGCACGAAAGATAAAGAGGTAACTCTACATAGCGTCTTGCGTTCTAAATAGAACGCCACGTAACTATGTTAAGTAAAAGACGCCTCGAGTGCAACAGTTATTGTTATACGCGGCTCGAGTACCAGATAACACATAAGAGGCTATATTAATGCCCGACGTTACGATGCTCTTGTATGCAAGCCTTTTACCATTACTGAGCGTATATATGTGCCTTTCCGTTTGCCTAAACAAGGATTAAATATCGGTACGTAACGGCAACAAAGTGAAAAAGATGTTAGACATTTTACATCTTCCTTAGAACAGATTGACTAACTCTAGATTGAAGAATAGAGAAATGTTGCTAGAGTATTAAAGTGCTCTTGGTTAACTGATGCAATATATAAAACAGTAAAATAAAAATTGTCACCTTCTCTATAGGCACCAACAAAGAAAATACATACTGGTGTGACGTTTTTGAACAGCCTACGTTGCCTTTGCCATTTCCAACGAGAGTGCGACTGGCGCAAAAGAGATAACTACACAAATACTTGTTCTGTAAGTTTCACTTCTGATAACAAGTTATACAGATGCACAAATTCTGAAAGCATAAAAGGAGAACTAATTAGTCCCTTTTTCCTGTTATATGTAGGTAGAACATTCCGCATTGGAGCACTTTCTACTGCTATAACCTAGCAGTTAAGCCCTTTCTCAGCTAATGGATGATCGTCCTTCTTAAGAGGATTAAGACCATACCAGAAGACACAACTAGATATGTGCCTTTAACGTAAGTGTTACGTCACTCAGAAAATGTAATCTACTTGAAACGATGCAACCATTATAGCACATTTACAAGTTCATTCTCCTCATTTATGTAGGAAGCCGGGACACTGGATGCTAAATTATTACTACAGCCAGTAGCCCAAGCTCAGAAGTCCAAACCATAGTTTATGGACCACAGGTGGGTGCAGTGCGAATGTCTAGGATAATATGTACTGGCCATCACCTTACAAATAGTCAAGTTGGGAAAGCACAATCTCTTTTGTAGACTAATATATGTATACTTATGTTTTTAGATTTGTCAATCAATGTGAATGGGGAACAAAACTGACCTTCTAGAAGTAACCATTGTCCTGAAGATGGCCCAACACCTATTTTACTGACCACCACTGACATAGGTGGTACATTCTTAAGGGCCGAAACATATGTCGACCGATAAAGGAAAACTAATTTCTTTTTCCTATGTCATGTATGCATATTCAAATACTTGCGATGCTGGAAGAAAATTCAAGTTATAGAACCCCTTTCTTGTAATAGAATTATGTTGGTTGAATGGTATGATTGATGATCATTATAGGAAAATGTTTGTAATGTTATTTTAATATGTTTTTATGAAAAATTATTAGAGATCCATGTTTTGCAAAAATTGCATCCAGCTTCAATAACTGCCCCATTAAGGTGTTTCCCCTGGTAATTATTTAAACAGGGGCACTCCACCCGAACCTGTGTGACATACAGGACCTCTAGAGAGAGGTAGTCAATCTGTAATGTATTTTTTTCTGACTCATACCCTGACACAGCCCTTTCCATGCTCCACTCTGCTATATCTGATACTCTCAATGTTCTTGCCCCTGTCATGAGGATCCGCTTGAAGCCCAAGGACAAGTGCAACTCCTGGTACGACTCAGACCTCGTCACCCTCAAACGCAAGTGCAGGGTGGCTGAGAGGAAATGGCATGCTTCTGGTACATCCTCTGACGAACTGGCCTGCCGCCTGCTCGAAAGGCAATACCGGCTCTCTGACCGCACCAAGAACAGAGCTCACATCCAAGCCTGTGTCTCTGTGGCATCTAACAACAAGCCAAACGCCTTAAAAACTGCAAGGAACTGGCCAATCCTGCTGCTGTCTCTACCTCTCCTGTTCCCTCCCAGGCCCTCTTCAAGGCCCTGGCTTCTCATTTCATCTCTAAAACACAGGACATCCTGTCCTCTCTCTCTTCCCCCCGCCCCCCCTTCAACTCCCTGCTCTTCCTCTGGTCCTTCTTCGGCCACCTCTCTTCCCCCTTCTCTGCCTTTCCCCTGCTCTCCACAGACAAGGTTTCAAGACAAGTCCGATCTATGAAAGTCTCGTCAAAACAGGTTTTTCCCTGTTCCTCCAAAACCATGAAAGACCACATTGACTCGCTGACTCCTGCACTGGCCGACTTCTGCAACTACTCCTTCGCCACTGGAGTCTTCCCTTCCCCGCTGTAACACTACTTTGTGCAACCTCTTCTTAAGAAACCCTCTGTCGACCCGTCCTGCCCAGCTAATTATTGCCCTATCTCCATCACTCCTTTCATGGGCAAACTCCTGGAAAAGCTGGCAATCTCCCAGCTTCATCTTCACACTGAATCTGTTGGTTGTCTCCATGACCATCAGTCTGGCTTAAGAGATGCCAGAAGCACGGAACCTGCTCTCCTGAACATCCGTGAAGACCTGCTCTCCAACCTTGATTCAAACACCCCCGTGTCCTCCTCTAACTCGATCTCTCTTCTGCCTTTGATACAGTCAACCATGCCATCCTGCTCAACAGTCTCTGTGATAACCTGGGTATCACCGGTCAGGCCCTGGCTTGGCTGACTTCCTTCCTCTCCGATCGACCCCCCCAGGTCCAACTTGGTTCCTTCCTCTCCTCGATATCTACCTGTGGTGTTCCCGAGGGGTCCAACCCTCTCTTCCTGGCTGTTCAACCAATACCTAGCACTTCTTGCCTACCGCATTGCTGCTCTCTGCCCCAACTTTCAGTGCTATGCGGATGACACTTAGCTCATTTTCAGGCTACCTTCAGCCACCTCTTCTTCTCATATCTCGGTCTGTCTGCTATCCAGGAGTGGTGTGCCGCCAATGATCTCTGCCTTAATGCCAGTAAGACAGATTCTCCTCATCAGCACACCCGCTCCCTCCTTTCCTGTCACTCTCTGGCCGGCCTCTCTTGGCCCTCTTCCTTCTCCCACCTGCGAGGCTAAAAACCTCAGGGTCATCTCGACTCCACACTCTCCTTCTCTCCTCACATGCGACGTGTCTAAGTCGTCACAATACCAGCTGCACCTCCTCAGAAGTATTCTTCCTTTCCTCTCCTTCCCCCAGAAGAACAAGTTACTTTCTTACCTGGTAACGTTCTTTCGATGGGATGGTCCGACGACGTATTCCATATCTATGACATGTAATCACCACAGCTGTGCTGCTTCGGAAACTTTTTCGGCGTCTGCGTCCTGCGTCGATGACGTCGATGCGCCGTCGTCGAGGACCTCCTCCGACGTCCGACGTCATCCGATGTGATAAGTAGGACGCACGACGCCCATAGCCTCAGTTGTAGTTTTTTCCCCCAGAACGTGTGACATAAGTCAACTGCCAGTCAGACACAAAGCCTTGCGGAACGTAAGCTGCAATCGCAAAAGAAATTCTGCAGCGGGGAAGGCCGGGCGGGAGCGATATGGAATACGTCGTCGGACCATCCCATCGAAAGAACGTTACCAGGTAAGAAAGTAACTTGTTCTTCGAGGGGATTGGGTCCTCCGACGTATTCCATATCTATGACAGACTCCCAAAGCAGTACCAAAGCAAGGAGGAGGGAAAGAATTTAGAATCAAAATGTAGAATAGCCAATCAAATAGCAGAGCAAAGGACCGCCTTGCCAAAGGCCAGATCCTGTGCTCGGATGGAATCAAGGGAATAGTGACGTACAAATGTATGTACTGAAGCCCAGGTGGCTGCATCACAGATGTTGCGAATAGGAACACCCCTCTGCAGGGCAGTAGACGCAGCCATACCCCTGGTAGAATGGGCCCGCAAGCCAGCCGGTGGGTCCTTACCCGCCAAACGGTAGCACTCCGAGATGGCCAAAATAATCCAGCGAGACAAAGTCTGTTTCGTCACAGCTTGCCCCAAACGCTTTCCAGCGTAACCAATAAAGAGTTGATCATCCACTCTGACCCGGGACATGCGTGAAACATAAAAGCTTAAAGCTCTCCTAGGATCAAGCCTATGGAGCCTCTCCTCTTCCTTACCAGGATGCGGAGGAGGATAGAATGCCGGAAGAACAACCTTCTGGGCCAAATGAAATTCCGTCACTACCTTCGGAAGAAAAGAAGGACGAACTCTAAGGACAACCCTGTCCTTGTGAAATACAGTGAAGGGAGGCTTAACTGAAAGTGCCTGTAACTCACTCACTCTGCGAGCGGAAGTAACCGCAACTAAAAACACAGTTTTCAGAGTTAACAGCCTCAAAGGGCAAGAATGTAAAGGCTCAAACGGAGCACCCATAAGAAACTTAAGAACCAGGTTTAAATCCCAACCGGGCACCAGGAAAGGTGACGGAGGGAACACATTAGTGAGCCCTTTCAGGAACTGTGAAATCAAAGGGATTTTAAAGTAAGAACACTCTTCAGACGAGCGCTTAAAGATGGACAGCGCCGCCATGTAACCCTTAACGGTACCCACTTGCAAGCCCCTGTGGGCCAAAGAAAGTAAAAAGGACAGAACCATGGGGATGTCACATGCAAAAGGATCCACATTCTGAACTCTGCACCAGTCGCAGAACTTACGCCAACGGCAACGGTACAGAGACTTTGTTGCCGGCCTTCGGGCCGAAAGCAACACCTCCATCACGTCCTCAGGGAGGTCCCAATCCTTATACCTCAACCTTTCAGAAGCCAAGCGTGAAGGTTGAGGGATCTGACCTCTGGATGGAGAACCTGACCCCCCTCCCGTGAGAGCAGATCGTCTCGGTAGGGAATACGACGTGGAGGGCAGATGGATAAGTCGAGAAGGTCCGGGTACCACGTCCTCCGAGCCCACGCCGGGGCAATGAGGATCATCCGGGAACCGAACTTCCGTAACCTCCGCAGCACTTGCGGGATGACGGGGACTGGAGGAAACGCGTACAGCAGCGGGAATGACCACTCCACCACGAACGCGTTTCCTAAGGCTCCTTCTGGAGGAAATTCCCGCAAGCAAAACCTTTCGCACTTCCGGTTGACACTGGAGGCGAAGAGATCCACTTGAGGGGTCCCCCAAAGGGCGAAGATCTCCAGGAGAATCTCCTGAGCCAACTCCCACTCGTGAGAGATCGCGCTCTGCCTGCTCAGAGCGTCCGCCGTCACGTTTTCGGCTCCGGCCAGATGAACTGCCGAGATCGAAACTTCCTGCTGGATGGCCCAGAACTCGAGCTGCATCGCCTCTCTGCACAGAGGAAGTGACCCTGCCCCCCCCTTTTTGTTGAGGTAGTGCATGGCCACTGTGTTGTCCGTCAGGATCAGGACATTCTTTCCTCGCACAGTTGGCAGAAAAGCCTTCAGGGCTAGCCTGACGGCCCTCAGCTCCAACAGATTGATATGGAGTCTGGACTCCGACGGAGACCAACCACCGCTGACTGTCAGCCCGTTGGCATGAGCTCCCCATCCCGTGAGGGATGCATCCGTCACAATCGTCACCTCCGGCCAGGGAAGCCAAAATGGAGCCCCCTTCATCAAGTTGCCTTCGACGGCCCACCACAGAAGGTCCCGGGCGACCGAGGACGGCACCTGAATCGAGTCCGACATCCTGCCGGAGGACTGCGACCATTGCGTCTTGAGTGCCCACTGCAAAGATCTCATCCGCAGGCGAGCCTCTGGCACCAGAAGAATGCAGGATGCCATGAGGCCGAGCAACCTCAAGAACTCGAACGCTGGGAGCGTCTGGGCATGCTGAAACTTGTGCACCATCTGCTGGATGTGAAGAGCCCTCACCTGGGGAGGAAAACACTGCCCCAGGGAAGTGTCGAGCACTGCTCCGATGTACTGGAGCCGCTGTGTTGGCGTCAAATGGGACTTCTTTAAATTGAGGGAGAAGCCCAGCCTGTGAAGGGAGCGACAGGTGATCGATAGATGATCCAGGACTTGCTCGGGAGAGCTCCCCCTGATCAACCAATCGTCCAGGTAGGGGTAGACGTGAATCCCCCCTTGCCTGAGATGCGCTGCCACCACCACCATGAGCTTGGTGAAAACCCTTGGGGCGGAGGTCAATCCGAACGGCAGGACCCGAAACTGAAAGTGCGAGTCGCCAACCGCGAACCTCAGGTACTTCTTGTGCTTGGGATGGATCGGCACATGGAAGTAAGCATCCTTGAGGTCGAGTGACACCAACCAGTCCTGAAGCTGAAGGGCCTGGAGGACTTGAGAGAGAGTAACCATCTTGAACTTGTCCTTCCTGAGGAGTTTGTTCAAACCGCGCAAGTCCATGATGGGTCTCAATCCCCCGTCTTTCTTCGAAACCAAAAAATAAGGGGAATACCATCCCTTGTTCCTCTCCGCTACAGGCACCAGTTCTATGGCGCCTTTCTCCAGCAGGGCTTGAATTTCCTGCGCAAGGAGCGAATCCGGACTCTGCAAAGAGAGGTTCCCCGGTGGATTGTCGCGAGGCCTGTGCCGAAAAGGAAGACAGTAGCCGTGGGTTATGATCTCCAGAACCCACACATCTGAAGTAATGGCTTGCCACTCTACAAGATGCTGCGCCAGCCTTCCCCCAACCGGCGAACCATGGGACATGGCCTCACGACTGAGTGGGAGCGGCTGCGGCGTTACCTGAGGGCAAAGAGGCAACTGCCCGAGCGGCCTTGGCACCACGGGTACCCTGTCGTCCACCTCTGGTACCCCTGCGTTGGCCTCTTTGACTGCCAGCTCCTCTTGCTTTACTGAAGGATGAGTAATAGCGAAAGGAACCACCCCTCCACTGCTGTCCCCTAGGACGAAAAGGCGGAGGTTGGCGAACCGCAGCGCCCAACGACTTCGCTGCAGCTTTTGAGGTCTGCAACCTCTCAAGGCTCTCGTCAGCCTTGCTGCCAAAAAGGTGTTCACCATCAAAGGGCATGTTGAGGAGCCGGGACTGCACATCAGGAGCAAACCCCGACTTCCGCAACCACGCAAACCTGCGTATCACGGTGCTCGCCGCCATGGACCTACTGACGCATTCAGCCAAGTCCAGACCCGACTGAACGGACTCACACATGGCATCCTTACCATCCTGGACCATAGCAAGGAAACCATCCCGTTCATCCCCTTCGGGAATATGTTCAGCCGCTAACGCAACACAGTTCCACAGAGTGTGCGTGAAACGTGACAAGGCACAAATGGAGTTGGCCGCCTGAAGCGCCATACCACCAGAAGAAAACACTTTCTTCGCCCAGCCATCAAAACGTTTGTCGTCCCTATCAGGAGGGATGGTAGGGTACGACGCCTGCTTTGCCGGGGCCGTGGCCGCCTGCACCACCAAACTTTCCGGAGTGGGGTGCCTGGTCAAGTAGCAGGGGTCGCTACTGGCTGGACGGTATTTACGCGACAAGGATCTGCCCACCGCCGGGAGACTCTCCGGAGCAGTCCAAGCCGCCGCCACCCTTCTCTGTAAAGCCATATGGAACGGCAGTACCGGGTCAGTTGGGGGACCAACATCAAGGATGTCCGTCAGATCATCCTGCACAAACTCCCCTGGGGGAGCAGACCATCCCAGATACTCAGACACCCTAGCCATAAGGCGCCGGTATGAGGAATCGGCATGGGAGCCAGGCTCAGGCCTACAAAATTCCACCTCCGGAGAGGTGTCCAGTCCACTGGCATCATGCAGTGACTGCCTCAAATCGTCAAACTGACTATGGCCCGAGACAATTTCATCTGGCACCTGACTAGGAACCAGGCCATCAGAATCCTCATCCGCCTCCGAAATATATTCCAGGTGGCGAAAAGGCACCCGAGAGTGCTTGCTCTTAACCAGAGCCTTCCTAGGGGGTACACCCGTGACACGGGGCACCTCCGACACGAAAGGCGTCGATGGCGTCGAGCGAATCGGCGCCGACGCCGAGAAAACCGGCAACGGTGCCGAGAGGATCGGCGTCGACGAAATCGGCGTCGACGTCAGATGCAGCGCCTCCAGTATCGGCGGCGTCGACACAGCCCTCGAAGCCGGAGCTCCGAGCGTGTCCCTCGACGACCTGATCGTCGACGGCTTCGACGACGTCCTCGAAGCCGGAGCCTCGAGAAAACCTGTCGACGCCCTCGACGCCTCAGACGTCGATGTCTTCCTCGAAGACTTCACAGGAGCACACGGTCTCGAACGCGTCGAGGACCGGGACCTGGAACGGGTACGGCGAGAATGAGCCTCCTTGTCCGAACGAACCGCTCCCGTGACTCGTGCCGACCACTCTTGCGAGCGGCGTCTCTCGACCTCACACGGCCGACCCCACTCGGGGGCGCGGACGGCTGAGTACCCTGCGACTCAAGAATCGCCAACATTTTCTTCCCGAAGGAAGCCCATTCCTCCGGCGTCGCACGGCTGGTGGGGTAACCGACGTGCCGTGCAGAATCCTCGGAAGAGGACCTGGAAGGCGACCAGTGACGGCGCTTCCGAGAATGCCTCGAAGAGGCTGAGGAGTGGCGAGACCCACTCCTAGAAGAAGACCGACGAGACTTCCGACGATGACGCGGAGAGTCACCCCTCGAATCATCCGTCGAAAGCCCCGCCGACTTCGACTTCCGGGGCTTGGACACCCGACCTACCGACAACTTCTTCTTACGTTCGCGTAAGGCTTTGGACGTGAGCGACTGGCAGTCGATACAGTCATCCGTGTCGTGGGCCTCCCCGAGGCACCAGAGGCAGGCGTCGTGCGAGTCAGTCACCGACATCTTGGACCCACACTCCCCGCACTTCTTAAAGCCCGGACCCGGGGTTGAAGACGAAGTGGAAGACATCGCCGAAGGAAATTCACAAACGAACAGGTTCTAAGAACCAGAAAGAACAGAACTCCAAAGAGTCGAGGCTTAGAACCGAGAAACACGAAGCAACACGTTCGCGGAAAAAACGGAACTGAGGATATGGGCGTCGTGCGTCCTACTTATCACATCGGATGACGTCGGACGTCGGAGGAGGTCCTCGACGACGGCGCATCGACGTCATCGACGCAGGACGCAGACGCCGAAAAAGTTTCCGAAGCAGCACAGCTGTGGTGATTACATGTCATAGATATGGAATACGTCGGAGGACCCAATCCCCTCGAAAATTAATGTCTCCAGAGCTCTGGTTCTCTCTAGGCTGGAATACTGCAACAGCTTCTTTCTAAATCTGCCTGCTTCTACTCTCCGCCCTCTGCAACTGCTTCTCTGCAGAACAGGACTGCAAGACTTGTCCTTGGCCTCAAGCCCAGGGATCGTATCTCTCCAGGACTGAAATCTCTGCACTGGCTCCCAGTGGCTGCGAGGAAGTTCAAAACCCTCTGCATTGTCCACAAGGCCTTCTGGGGCCTGGGGCCTCAATACCTTCAACTCTCTCTTCCTGCATATCTTCCTTCTCAAGCTCTTCGCTCATCCGCCCCCAACTCCCCCAGGGTCAGTAGCTTCTCCAAGCAACAAGTTGGTGGTAGATCTCTTTCTTCGGCTGGGGCCACCCTCTGGAACAGCCTCCCTGCCTCTTGAGGAGAACCACCTCCGTTTCCGGAAACACCTCAAAACCTTCCTCTTTGCTTCTGCTTTCTCTCCTCCTCCCCCCTGCTGAACTCCTGGCTGAACTGAAATTTCATTGGTTACCTGGCCACCCTCTGATCTTGGGCCCAGGTTCCCACCAGTTGCACACCTGCACTGCCTCCCTGGCAACCCCCGCAATTGGGGACTGTTGTCTGTATCCCTACAGTCCCCTACCAGCACTTGACACTGACAATTGATGTCTGCACTTACCCTTGCACTTGCCACCAGCTGGCCGCACTTTTATTTATTGCTGTTATTTATTCTATTTATTTTTATTGTCGATCCCATGTACTGCACTTTTCCCTCCCCCTTTACCCCTACCCCGGCACTTTTCCCCTCCCCTGCACTTGCGCGATCTCAATGACACCTGGCCTAGTAAGATCGCTGTCTCTGTCTTCCCTCTGTTCCCCCTCCCTTGCCTCGTTGCGCCTTGAAACACTTGTGCATAGGTACGTTATAAATGCCATATCATATCATAAATGCAGACGCCAAAGTTCTGGCGAAGTGCCTGGCCCGACAAACAGGGAACAGTCTCCCACACATAATCCATAAAGATCTAACTGGTTTTATCCGCAACAGGCACTCGAGTGACATCAGACGACTCCTGCACTTGATCGCAGGAGATAGAGATCCTGAATATATACTACTGGCAGTAGACGCAGAAAAGGTGTTAGACAAGGTGCAGCAGGAATTTATATTACGGGTCCTTCCCCGATACGGCTTTCCCCCCTCACCTTGTCCAACTACCAACTAATTAAATTACTGTTTACGGGCCCAACCGCCTACGTGGTCACAAACGGCTTCACCTCTCCCGCATTCAACCTACAATCTGGTACGCGGCAAGGGTACCCACTGTCGCCCCTACTCTATGCCCTCTCCATAGAGCCGATAGCGATCAAACTCCGAGCAGACGCAGGCTCGGCTAACATAACACAAGGCGGGGAGGAGCACTGCGTGTCTACGTAGACCATATGCTCCTATATATAGGCAAGGGTCCCACCTCTCTGCCGCACATTTGAGCGCTGTTTCTAAGGATCAGCCTGATGGCTGGGTATAAAACCAACTGGAGTAAGTCTGTGGTCATGCCGCTGCGACATGATATCCCCATTCTCATTCCAAATGCACCATATCAAAAATCTAGGCATAAATATAAGTCCCTCACTAGAAAACCTTAGAGACCTAAACTACCCACAGAAAATTAAGAACATTTGCCAAGACTTACACAGATGGGACACCCTAGCCCTCTCCCTAACGGGACGGATAAATCCACTGAAAAGGAGTTTATTCCCCAAACTAATCTACATCGCGATGAGGATACCAGCTAGCCCAACATCAAAGTCAATGAAAGAACTAGACAAGGCCATCACAAAGTTTATATGGAAAGGAAAGAAGGCAGGAAACTGCCCATCAGTTCTGAAAGCTGGCAAGGCTGGCGGCACCATCCCTAGGGGCATATTATCCGGCAGCCCAGGTATGCTGGATGAAACGCTGGCTAGACACAGCTGACTACTCCAGCTGCAGGGCCATGGAGGTAGCTCTTATGAAACCACTAACTCCAATCAAAACCATGGCTGTACCCCCTAAAAAGCTCCCACCAAACATTAAAAAGCATCCCATTATCGGACCCACAATCTCCCAATGACACAAACTGAGGGCAGCACAAGCGATCCCAACTCGGTACGTACCACCTTGGTCCAGCCTGCGAGCAATACTATCCTACAGACACGCACAGAAAATAAATTCACCATAAATAAAACCATGAATGGGCCAACATACAGCTGATGGACATAAGTGAGGTGGGGAAGCTACAGTCTTTCCAAGTCGCACGCACAAAGCTAGGCCTAGATCACGGGGACTGTCTCACCTACCATACGGTACAAACCACAATCCATGCCCACACAACGCCAGACTCTCAACTCCTGACCCCCGCCCCGTGTGAGAAGGAGATGGAACACCACCTGAATTCTTTGCCTCACCTTCGCACATTCTATCAAATGGCGATCCCCAGCAATCAAGGTGGGAACCACGCACTAGTACAGACTTGGTCCGAAGACCTAGGGATCCAAATAGGCATATCTTGACATCCTGGAATACTACACTGCCATACCCCTAACCTCTACGAACCTAAAAAATAGAGAAATCCAATATAAAATCCTGCAGCGTCTCTATCACACCCCTGTCACACTGTATAAAATAGGGATAGCCCAGACAGACAAGGGCTGGAGGGGTTGCGGTGCTAATGTCACGATGGGACACATACTGTGGCAATGCCCTGAGATCACCCCTTACTGGGGGAGTTTGCATAAGCAGATAGCTGACATCAATGGGGCCAACGTCGCACTTACAGTTATGTTATTGGGGGTGGACTCAGAAGACTGGCATACAGATTCCCTCACCCGCAGGCTCATAGCTCTCATATTGTTCATGGCCTGGTCATCCACTGGGAAGCCAAAACTCCACCTCCTCCTTCCGTGCGAATTGCACTCCTATCCAAAACAAACCTGCAGACTGGACAGAGCGGCAGTAACGCGACAGCAAACACACAACCCCACCTGAGCAATACAATTCAGTGAATTAACAGACCCATACATATAGCAGGAAGGAGGAGGGCGAGAGGAGACTACCTGCTGAGAGGGACTTGTTAACAACCAAACTAAGGGGTGAGCGGGATGGATGATTGGGGCAAACAACACAACAGACACCACCAAATGTCGACTTCCGAACCAAATGAGCTAACTCACTATCAGTGGTGCGGGTGGGCAGGGGGGGAAATCAGTAGTTGTTTATTGATTTGGGGACGGGTGGGGCGGAGGGCTTATGTCGGGAAAAGTAAAATCAGTTATCAGTATGAAATGGCTGAACGGTATTACACGCTCAAATCAATCGCACACTACTGTAATGTACTTTGTTAAAAATGCCAATACAAAACTGTTGCAAAAAAAAAAACTAGATTGTTAGCATAAAACAAATTAAAAAGAATTGCTGCTAAAACACAGCTTTGTTTTGTACTGGGGTATTAGAGTAATATTGCGAAATTAGGGTTAACGTGTCATTTGCGCAATTAGCCTTCTCAAGTATGTTTAATAACAATTTCCTTGAAATAGAATCAAACGCAATTTTCAAATCAATAAAAGCTATGTACAGCACTTGATCTGTCTGCAAACTTCGGGATTTCCTTAGTGATAGAACAAACAGATTCACTGAGGTATTTAAACCTGCAGTGAATCCTGTTTGAAAGTCATCACACAGATGGTTGTTACCTATCTAGTTTTTAAGATATCGTACTATAAGGCAGGCGAAAAAACTTCCAGGGACGTCCACTAGCACAACTGGACTATAATTACAAAGGATGGGTTTGATCTCTCTTTTTATGAAAGGGAATTATTAGGGATTTAATCCATGAGGGAGGTAATTGCTAGTTATTTGTATGTCCTTAAATATCAGCAATAATATGTGAGCCCACGCTTCGCGGTGGTTTTTTTACATTCTGTTCGTCAGTCCATCTTTGCCCAGGGCTCTAGAACTACTCAATTCTGTAATCAATAGGAAAATATTGCTTTTATCAAAAGGTTAGGGAGTCATCAGTAATCCAAGGAACAGGTTAAATTTTTTACTCCTTCGGTTGAAGGCCATATATTCGCTCATAGTACTGTTTTCACACATTTTCCTTAACAGCGCCGATTTCGAAAGGTGATTAAGTTGTACTGCATTATTGACCGTTGCCCAGATGTGACCCACATTTTTGGATTCAATTGATTTTAACATTTATTCCCCATCTATTTGTGATGCTTGCACTCGATATGCTTTACACACGTTTCTATATTTCATTCTGATCTTATATATAACAGCCATGCGCCTAATTCTCCTCTATATTAACAGTTGCCCTAATATCCTTTCGAAGTTGTGTTTTCTTATCATTAACAACATTATCAAATCTATACTTGTGGTTATAACAAGGTTCATTAAAATAAGGCAGTTGTACTTTAAATAAACTCATAATTGCTAGGTATTTTCCAACATTTTTCACTAAATTTGAATTAAGTTGGATTTGCTTATTTTACATATATACCTGAAGACATACACGAGAGGCTTTTGACCATTTAAATCTATTCCTCGCTCCTTTTAATGACACTTGATATGAATAATGTTCTCTTGCAATCTTATGAGCATTACACTACCAGGACAGAGCAAACAGATTATGGTCACTCTGTGCTTCTTTGAACAAATATATAGTCAATGTATGAGTAGGAGTTACCGCACCTCCATGTGTTTTTAGGTGAAATGTCATTTAAAAATGATCCATTAACCATGACAAACTGTCTCTCTTTCATCAGAGACAACCATTGTTTTGTTACTTCTGTTTTCTCCTGGTCTTTTGGTGGTAAACACTTTTCAGACAACCAGCTATCAGTGTCAACGCAATGTTAGGCTCCTTATTGATCAGATCAAGCATTTCAATCACACCACCGATAAAAGCATTGTCTGAAATCCCCATGTGGTTCCAATACAAATTTAAGACCGCCATAGACCCCACCTCTGAGCTAATTTTTGCAAGTTATATATACACGAGTTTACATTTGCCCATGGTTCTAAGGTCAATCCACTACTGGATTTTATAGCTACTATGAGACTCTAGGCAGGTCGACCCGTAATCCCTCTCGTAGCTGGAATAAGGGTCAATATATGATCTTCCCATACGTGAACTTCGACCAACCAAGTCTCCTGTAATAGAAAAATGTCAATATCCTTCAGGTTGTCCGTTTTTGCAGATAAAAGATGTTTAAAACCCTTCGTATTCCAACTTGCCAATCAGTAGCTCTTCTGCAGTTGATCAATGGATTGTTACCGATTTGCGTTGGAGTTCATGGGTTGCTGTTTGCATAAATCCAATGGATAGCCAGTTTGTTTCACTTCTTAAATCATTAGATCTATCATTTACATAGGTATTTTCAATACCAGGATTGAATTTACATCAGAATATGCTTTATTACATAAAGTGGATTGATTTCTATTGACTTCTACATTTACATACTGAGGGCAACCAGGGCCTGATTGTCAAAACAATTTGGTTTGTTCAGCGGTAGATCATGGTTAGGGGTATTGTCCTGGAATAATTTAAAACCCATTCCTAACAGTTCTTCTTTTGCTAATCACAAAGTATTCATGACAACTTCTGATGCATCTATAATCTTACACAACTCAGATTCATCTCATCTACAAATTCAACTCGTGCTATGTCATTACTTTGCAAATCTTCCAAGAAATGAATATCATTAACAGTGTTTAGAATACTTGCTCTATTCAAGACATATTGTGGACAACGTTCTGCACAGCATTGCATGATTAATGAATGGCAGTTTGATTGGAATTTTGTTTGTGATTTAGGGATTCCCATGGTGTTCTTACTTATCAATGTTTCAATCGATTTTCCATTATCTGTCATTAGCTTCTTAGACGGTGTCTCGATATTACAAAAAGTGGGCCTTTGTGGAATCTTAATTAACCTTGAAGTGGAGGCTTGAGCATGTAGCAATGTGTTTATAGATTTTTCGATCTTAAACCTTTCTTCCAAAGTCATACATTTGGAGGTATCGAGCCATTCTTGTAATGAGGGTCTCCCTTCAACTCTCTTTGCTATCTTGATAACATCGTTCTTATGTGATATGGAAGGCAGATCGGATGTCAAGGAAGCAGCATCTTTTCTATTAAGAGCATCAGCAGCCTCTATAAGGTCGCCTACAGGTTCAATATTTCCCACTTGGGATAAATCATCAGATAATTGACGAGCCAATTGTAGATTTTGAATTTTGTTCTTTTTTGAGCGCTTCACTAGAATCTTTGTTTTTCTCATTTTTTGAGCGTTCATTTGCACATTTTGTTTTCCTGGTGTCAAAATGTGCATACATTTCCTACTACTAGGGATCTTTCTTTTTATGCACCTTTTTTGAATTTGTGGTAGCTTCGCAAGGAACAAGTTACTTAACTGAAACTGTTGTTCGCCAGCATGGGTCTGGCATGGATTTACATGCTTATGAATATTCCCCATCAGGCTGGGAGTCCTTGGTAAAAGAAAAATTCAGAAATCCGTTTGTTTCATTTCTGAATTGTCTCCTAACAACCAATCACTGAGCTCTGGGTCATACTGGCCCCAGTCAATGACTGCCCTCTACCTAAGCCCCTCCTCAGGCAGCCATCTTCACATTTGGTAGCACGTAAAGTGGCAGTAGGACCAAGAGAAGAGCCGCAGAGGGGTAGGCGGGAGGGTTCACATGTGAATTTATGCTGGAGAACAACAGTTACAGGAAAGTAACTTGTTCCTTCTCCGGCATGGGGTCTGGCATGAATTCATATGCTCATGAATAAAGAATACATAGCAGTACACACATGCACAACCACGGGAGCTGGCAAGGCTCAACATAAGCATCTCTTACCTCCTCACCAGGCTCACCTTCAAGCAAACAGGTTGCGCAGCACTGCTTGGCTGACTCTGGACTCCTCCCTGGAATCCCTGACGACGCAGTAGAATTTCGTGAAGGTGTGCGTCGACCTCCAAGTAGCAGCCCTGCAGATGTCCAGCAGGGGCACACCAGACAGGAACGCCGTTGTAGCAGCGATCTCCCTGGTGGAATGGGCTCTCGGATGACCAGGTCGGTTTGCCAACTGGTGACAGTGGGTGATACAGCCAGAGAGTCACCTGGAAATGGAAGCCTTGGACGGGGCCTTCCCATGGTTCACAGGACCAAAGTTCACAAAGAGCTGAGAAGTTTTAACAGAAACTCTTCGTGCGGGCCACATAAAACGTCAGCGCTCTAGCCACATCCAGCGAGTGCAAAGACCTTTCAGCCGGCGACAAAGGTGTCAGACAAAACACAGGCAACACCAAGGGCTCATTTAGATGAAAGTCCAACGGCACCTTGGACATGAAGGAGGGGTGCGTCCGTATCACCCCACTCGTCTCGTGGAAAGTCAAGTAAGGTGGTTTACAGGAGAGGGCCTGGATCTCACCCACTCGTCGTGCAGAGGTGATGGCCACAAGAAAAGCTGTTTTCCACAACAGAAACTTGAGTGGAACAGAATGCATAGGCTCGAACGGAGCTCCCATGGGCCTAGTAAGTACCACACTGCGCTCCCACACCGGCGAGGAGCCTTCACTGGCGGGAACGAGCGGAATAGTCCCTTGATGAGTTCCTTCACCAACCAGTGCGACCACAAGGAGGGTCGTCCTGGGGATCTGGTGTAGCGCGAGATAGCTGCCAGATGGACCTTGATGGAGGCGTGAGCCAGGCCCGATTTGGCCAACGACAGCAAATATGGAAGTACCCGACGGGCCTTGACCCTAAGAGGGTCAATCTTCTGGGAACGGCACCAAATAGCAAATCTCTTCCACTTAATTCTGCAGCATTTCAAAGTAGACGATGCTCTAGCCTTGGCGAGAACTTCCTTGCAATCTGCCAGGAGATTGTACCCACCGAATTCTAGCGCTGCAGGTGCCAGGCCTTCAGGTTCAGAGACCCTGGATCGTGGTGAAGAATGGCACCTCCTTCCCTGGCAAGAAGATCCGCGAACGCTGGCAGCTTGACTGTTGGGGCCGCTGACATGGTGAGAAGGTGCAACGCCTACCTCTGGGGCCCTGCAGGAGTGCCTGGTCCGGTCTGTCGGCGTATAATGCCGGCCCTTTGTAGCTCGTCCAAAACACTCCCTCCACTCCGTTTACTGCAGGCTTAATCACCCAGCAGACAGAGAGGAGAGTGGTCTGGATTGATGGGTAAGGTTCCGGGTCACTCTGTATTGAAGGGTCTCTTGGGAACCTCCTGGTATATTGTAGGCATAGTCCATCAATGCTTCTCTGCAGTCTAACCCAGTTACTTCACTGGATCATGGTGGTCCAGGCCAGCTGCGGCGCACCTATCTGCCTTGGGGAATGCCTCTTATTTGTGGGCGCTAGATTCCACGCTGGTAAAGTCTTGCTATAGCACCTGTGATGATACTGAGCAGAGCGTAGAGCCTGCGTGCCGTCTTGTATTCAGAGGCACGCTTTCTGCTGTTGTCCAAAGAAATAAATGTTTATTAGTTGCTGTTTAGCACCCGTGCCCAATGTCAAAACTGTTCTTTGTCTTCTTTCAGGTCCGCTGAATGTCTGCACTTGCGGTACATAAAGACAACCGCGGAGCCCCGCTGCGTGGGAGGAGCGGACCGAAGTAAGTACAATGATGGGGGTGTGGGAGATGATGGATTATCTCTGGCTTACCCCTGTGTCCTTCTTTCTTGCAGGAGCTGCAGGCGTACCTCCTGGGGGTGCGGGCAAGCGGCATCAAATGCTGGATCCCGTGGTAGTCTGTATTAGTAGGGATGACAGCGTTGGGTCCTTGAAGCAAACGCCGGGTCTGTTTCAAGCGGATCGTAGCAGGCAAACGTCATGCTGCTTCCAAGCCAAAGAAAACGCTAAGCGCTGGGTGTGGCCCAGAGCGGGGTTTATATAGTCCTGGGCCCCACCCAGCAGCACTAGACCACCAAGGATTCTGTGCTGCAGGCCCACTAGGGGCCATTTTGGATCCTGCTGGGTGACCTGTCCCGGGGGCCATTTTGGAAGGGGCAACTGCTGGAAAACTCTGGCAGAAATCTGTTTCTGTGCCACTCAGCCACCCTCCTAGACCAGATACTGCCGATATTGCTTACTGGGATTTTGGGGATCATGACAGAAGGACCGGGTACCAGATCTGCCTCGGCCACGCCGGTGCGACGAGGAGCATCCAGCACCGGCACCGTTTGAGTTGAATGATGAAACGAAGTAACACCGGCAAACCCGCAAACTGCCAAAGATGTAAGGCAGACCCCTCCGAGCTGCTACATATGCTGTGGTCCTGTACTAAGCTGCGCCCTTTTTGGGAGCAAGTGGCGGGTATTATGACAGAGATGCTAGGGCAAGATGTGCCCTGCGTACTGCTGTGCTATATATTTGGGTGGCTCCCAGGACTTCCAAAACAATATCGAAGGTTACTATCAACCTGCATGATTGTCAATAGGAGATGTGTCCAGATGAAATAGAGTAAGAGAATGGCTGAAGGATCTAGTTTGGCTGTGTGACACGGATAAGTATTATGCATCCCTTTGTGGGCTACAAAATCGATCCAAAAATATTTGGAACCCCTTCACGGCATATCTATTAACCTAGGAGAGCTCCCCGTATTGACCCCATCATGTATAGTGTGCTTGGGTTCTTTCGCATAAAGTACCTGTGGAGGGAGGGGCAGAGGCACCTGTAGAGAACTGCGTGCTACTTGGAGGTCCAGTGAATCCCATGTTACGTCCATAGAGCCAATGTACGGTTTGTAACTTGATTTTGTGATATACTTAAAACTATAACCGTTCTGGAAAGCAACCTGCTGACAATGTTGTACTGTACAGTACCATGTTTGGCCTGTGTTGATGAGATACGAGTTGTGTAATAAAGACATTTTATTTAAAAAATAAATTAAATGCCACACATGAAAAAAAAAACATTTTAAAAAACAACAGCAAAGGAGGGAGCGCATACCGAAAGAGGACTTCCCAAGGGAATGAGAATGCGTCCCCCATGCTCCCTTGTTGGCAAACCTCCAGCACTTGGTGTTCGTCGAAATCGCAAACTTGAGGAACAGCTTCTCAACTATGTCCTGCCGAAGTTCCCACTCGTGGCAAGAGCGAAGTTCCCTGCTCAGAGAGTCGACAACTGTGTTCTTTACTCCTGCCAGATAAAACGGGATGAGGTACATCCCCTGGGCGACGGCCCAGTGCCACAAGTCCTGCGCCTCTTTGGAGAGCGCTGGGGATCTGGTCTACCCGTTTCCTGATGTAAAACATTTTGGTGGTGTCTGTGAAGACCCGCACCACTTTGCCCTTGAGGGATGGCAGGAACGATTTGAGGCCCCAAAACAATGCCTGTAGCTCCAGAACGTTGATGTGCAATGTCTTCTCCTCTGGCAGCCACAGGCCTCTGGTGTGAAGACTTCCGGTGTGGGCTCCCCATCCTTCTCGGGAAACGTGCATCGTGACCGTCGCCTGGTGTGATGGGGCCTGGGAATCTAAGCCTCCGGTCAGATGCGAGCACACGCCCCATCACCTTATCGCCCGACGGAACCCCTCGTTGAGCGCAATACTGTCCCGGAAGCTTCCGGACATCTGAATCCAACGGGCGTCGAGGAACTCCTGCAGTAGGCGCATCTGTAACCTACAGAGCCGAATGAGATAAATGCATGACATCATGCCGAGCAGAGACTTGATGGCCCTCACCGTGGCGATCTTCAGGGCTAGCAGTCATTGTACCTTGTCCAGAATGGCCGCTACTCTCTCCTCCGATGGTGACGCCAGGCATGACACAGTGTTGAGTCAGGATACCAGAAACAGCGCGTCCTGCGATGGAGTCAAGCAGGAATTTGCATAATTCACTGAGAACCCCAGATCCGTCAGTAGGCGGGTGGTCCTCACTGTGTGGTCGACGGCGATGTCTCTTGAACTGGCCGGCATGAGCCAGTCATCCAAGTACGGGTAGACATGGATCCCTTGGAGTCGTAGATGGGCTGCCACCGGCGCCAGGCACTTGGTGAAGACTCTGGGCACCGACTTTAGCCCGAAGGGAATGGCCTTGAATTGGTAATGCTTCCCCTGAACGACGAAGCGCAGAAACTTGCAGTGTACTCTGTGAATAAGGATGTGGAAGTACGCATCCTCTAGATCCAACGACAAAAGAAAGTCTCCCTCTTCCAGTTGTCGGAGCACATGTTGAGTGAGCATTCGGAACTTCTGGGACTTTATGTATTTGTTCAGTCGTCGCAGGTTGAGAATGGGCCTCCAGCCCCCGGTCTTCTTTTGCATGAGGAAGTACCTTGAATACACTCTGGAAGTCCGGAGTTGCTTTGGAACCAGCTCTATCGCCCCTTTCTTTAGCATGGCCCAAACCTCCAGTAGCAGATGAGGGACGTGATTTTCCTGTCGGGCCGCCAGTGGTATTTGGAAACACTTCTGTTGAAACTCTAGAGTGTTGCAGTAGGCGAGAGCGTCCAGCACCCAATGGTCAGTGGAGATGGTCTTTCACACGCCGATGAAGATCGCCAGCCGCCCGCCCACCGGGGTGCATGGGTGGGGGCCCCGACGTCCCGGCCGGTTCATTCTTGCTTGGAGGTTGATGGGCCACCTTGGGGTCCCTGGCGACAAGAGCATCCTCCTCCGAAGGCCTTGGAGCAGCCCCTGTTGGTTTCCTGGGCCGAGGAGTGGGAGCGCTGGCGCTAAGAAGAGTAGCTCCCACCGTAACTCTACAAAGATCGGGGAGACTTGCCTCCTGAGGACCGAAAGGACAGCCGTCGCTGCTGTAGCGTGCCATCTCCGTGTCCGCCTTGATGGCTTGTAGAGACTTAGCCACAACCTTCCCGAAAAGATGGTCTCCGTCAAAGGGCATGTCCAAAACCCTTGTCTGGACCTCCTGTTGAAAGTTGGTGGCCTTGAGCCAGCCACGGCAGTGAAGGCAAATGCCATTGCCCATCTGGCGGAAACCCGCGTCCGCGGTTTCCGTGACCACCATGATGGCATGGTCCGACGCCACCTCGCCCTCTTGAAGACTCTCCAACGTCTCTGCCCTCTTATCGTCGGGGAGGAAGTCCAGCAGCGGTGCGAGCTTGAACCACAGTTCCTGTTCGTAGCGTGCCACGATAGCAAGGGCGTTGGCAGCCTTGATGGTCGTCGCTGCAGAGGAGATAACTCTCCTCCCCGTCGCATCCAATTTCTTCCCCTCGCTGTCCGGAGGGGTGGATGCTGCCGAAGACGTAGAGCCCGACGACTTCTTGGCTGCTGCAGAAATCACAGAGTCTGCCGATGGTTGAGCCTGCAAGCACTTAGGCGCGGAGTCCAGCACCCTGTACTTCTTCTCTAAGCAGTCCGTCTTTGCTGGGGCCATAGAACGGTTATTCATAAGCGCCAGTCCTTCGTCCCAAATGTCATCCAAGAGCGGGACTGCAAGGATGTTATTCCTCTTCGCCTTGCGGCACTAGCATAAGAAGCCCTCCTTCTCTTCTGGTGCAAGCTGGAAGAGCTCCGACGCTCTGGAGATCATCGCATGGAATGATCCTATCTCGTCCAGTGGAGAGGATCTGGGTGGAGGCGATGGGATGTCCCCCATCCCACCGTCGTTGTCCGTGCCCGTCGTCGCTGTGTCGTCGCTGTGTCCAACTCTGTCTCGCCCGTGGGGGGTAGCAGAGTAGGAGGCGACAGGTGGGAAGGCAGGGGGCAGCGAGTGCCTCTTCCTGGATGGCGGTTCCCCCAAGTGTATGAAGGGTAGAGAAAATGTCCGTTGAACGATCTCTAGGTGGCAGCTGAGGGGTAGGGACCGGCAGCTGGGGCAGTGCCCTAGTCGTCCTGAGGCCCAACGTCGACCTCCTGAATGCCATCTCCGGTATTGTCGACCTCGTCTGCGCCCTCGTCATAGGGCACGACTCTGATGTTTCTCTCATCACCACCTTCCTCCTGGATGGTCTGGAGATAGACGAGTTCCTCATCCTCAGCAGAGGATATATCCATGCCTGGGAGGAATTCAATGCCTCCCCTCCTTTCTTAGCGTCCAGAGGGGATGGTCTCAGGGAGATGACTGGCATATTCTTCTCCGGGGTCTTCTCAATGGGCTGGAATGAAGACTCCCTCCTGGCAGGGAGGGACACTCTTGCCTTTGGAAGGACGCCCTGCGGGTCCGCCCCCGTGGTCTTCAAAAGGGACACTTCCACCACCTCGATGGAAGGCGCCGCCTTCGTCTGGTGCACCTGGGCTTTCACAGTCAGGCCAGGCCCCTTGTCCTGCTTGGCCTTCGTGGTCGCCCCGGACACCTTGTCCTGCTTGGCCTTCTCCTTATAGGCCGCATCAGAGGCCCATTCCCCTTTGGCCTTTCTCCACCGAGGGCAGGTTGGACGCCGTACCATGTTTGGTCTTCTCCTTGGTCATCTCCGGGGCCACCTTCAGCTTGCCCGGGTGATCCGACTTCCGGAGCGTTGACTGGAGGCTGATGCAGCTGGGGATGTCGAACGTGCCCTGGCTGCCGAGGAGCCTGCCACAATGGCGCTCCCAACGGAAGCAGACTCGCAGTGCTTGGCCTTTTGTTGGACCCCCGTGGGAGGGGCGCCCTCAAAGGACTTAGAAGCCCGCTCAACTTTTCCGGGAGTGGCATGCAACTAGGAACCACCCAGTGCAAAGGCCTTGGCCTGCAGCCACTCCAGCCGTTTATGCCGATCCTTCAACATGCGTTTCGAGAGTTCACAGCAAAATGCACAATCTTCCTCTTTATGCTTTGGGTACAGGCAGTACAGGCACTGGGAAGGTTTATCACCCATGTAAACATTCCTCAAACCGCAGTCGGAGCACAGCTTGAAAAAGGAAAGGGGAATCCTTCTTCTCGACCGACATGGTCCACGCAGCATAGGCCTGAAGAATCTTCTGGAAGCTTCCATGAAGAAACTCGACAAAATCCGTGCTTTAGTGGCGCTGTAGAAATCCGAACACGGGTCCCCGTTAATCGGAAGGATGATCGATGGAGCACAAGACCTGATTGACCGAAAAATGGAGTAAAACTCTTCCAAAAAAGCGAAAAACACAGTAGAAGCTCGAGAGCTAAGCACGAGGACTCCCAACACTTGAATGTGCAGTAAAAATCTGAAGATAGCTGCCGAGGAGGGACTTAGTTAGAGGGCAGTCGTTGGCTGGAGGCAGTATGATCCAGAGCTCAGTGATTGGTTGGCAGGAGAAGGACAGTTCAGAAATGAAACTGATTTTTTCTTTTACTGAGGATTCCCAGCCCGACGACGGGGAATATTCATGAGCATGTGAATCCATGCCAGACCCCATGTTGGAGAATTGCACCATTAACCTTTGACTTCTTCGCACATTGAAAAATCTCAAAAGTCGGATTTGACTTTAAATAGTAGAGGGTGGAGTGATTTGTTCACACATTTCGACTCTGGGATCGATCGGATTTGCTAAGGAGGCCGTAGTATCCATCTCTAGGATTACAGCTGGACATACGAGTAGTTCTTCCTTTTTGGATGCTATGGGTTCAAAATGTTGCAAAGGAAAGCCTCCTTTTAAGCACCCAAACTGTGGGGTCGATGTGGCAAATGACGAGTCAAAAGGTTCAACAATTGATTTAGCAGTTGTATTTACCATTAATTGGGCATCCAACTTATTTAATAAATCAGTGTGTAAACTTACTATACAGGGAATCATATTTGGCTAGCGCTAGTTACGCAGTATTCACCGCCATAAAAAGTTGTGTCTGGACTCACACGGTGAACTCCAATCGGATTAGGAGATCTTTGCGCAGTAGGTTCTGCATAGGAGGCAGAAGAACATGAGGAAGTTTCGACTTCAGACTCATACAAAAATGGGGATTGGGACAAATTAATAAAATGTAAACTCAGTACTGGAGAGGGGTACTCTTGGGCCACAGGAATCTGGGTGTCAGGAACCAACAAGACATCAGTTTTATTTAAATTCGAATTTGAGCACAGCAACAGTTGGAAATCAGTAGAAGGAGTAGAAAGAGCAAAATCAAGCTGCTTAGTTTTTGGGGACATATTTAATTGGAGACCTATCCTCGTTGGTAATACTACAATTTATCGGCAATTTATCAGTCATGTGGATTTGGGCTATAGTTCTTATTTCCTTATCTATAGTATTAACACCCGATATAGGACAGTTGGTGACAAATTGTGTTCAGTCAAGGGTTGAGCAGTGATCAGTGTCAAGTCAGTTACCTCATTAAAATGTATCAAAAGATCGTTGTCATCGATATCTTGAGGCCCTAATCCCAAGTCCCACAAGCCACACTTCTTTTTTTGTTCCGTCACACAGTCAGGAATGGTTGGATATTCCCCCAAAGTACAGAAGCTTCTTATATCTGTTGTTTGGGATTTTGACCGTCTTCGTTTTTGTAAGGCGCTAGGCGGTTGTTATGGCAGCTACATTTTACCCATTTCCACTGCTGTGGTAAGGTTCTCAGGCAGTTGAAGCAGTTTTTGATTAATTGGCATGGTTGACTTTAATGTGTACTTGTAGCTCATGATACCTATACACCCCCTTCCTTCACTACGTTGTCGCACCTCCTTCTTCACCTTCAGAATGGCTTGAATAAAAAATAAAAAAAAAGATGCGTTCAAATAAAGTGCACAGGACAGAATTTTACTTTGTAACCATTAGTTGAACAGACGTTCTATTCTCGGGAACGTTTGTAAAACAGATTAGTTCACTACTGTCAAAACTCAGGAAAATAAAAGCCGACCTGTCTATTAAACAACCAACCAGTCACTGTGTGAACTTTTAAATGCTTTTAAAACTAAGGGTCACGCCGCTCACGACTTCTGGAACAGGAATAACACAACAACGTTTGACTTTGTAACGCATTAAACAAATATTCATACAGCACTGCGCGTAATTACAGGGTAAAAAAAAAGGAGTCTTCAAAGTTCAAAGAGACAAAAAAAAATGAAAGCAATGCAGCGCGACGTTTGGCCGCAAAATCAGTAGACGGACAGTAGATGTGAACAAACGATGAGTACCGCAGCAGATTAGCAGGCTAAACCCAATATTTGTGTTAATGCACCCTTGCCCTCTGCACCCTGCAAACAGCACTCACACTCACAGTGCACTCCTGCGATGCACGCGGGCTGTATTTTTATGCTTCTTCTGGGTCAAAATGGGCAGAGCTTCAGTAGAGCCAGAAACTACTGGATTAACGTCCTGCTTAACGCACGAAGTAGAAGTAGATCAGCACTGCACAGCCTTCACAGCAGCAAACGGCGCTCACAGTGCACTTCACATCTTGAGTTCTTTGCTGTATTGAATTATTATTGCGTTAAGCTGGCATTCCCCAGTGCATCTGACACAGTCGAGTCTTTGGCATTGTCTGCGCTGCATGTAGGCAATTAAAGAAGCCTTTCTGCTTGCCACTGTTTGTAAATAGATGGATCAGTTGCTGTGGGAAATCACCAAGTACTCAAAAAAAGCCTCTAGCCATCGTGCCACTTCTATTTTCCAAGTGACATTTTTACAACATGGTTCAGCAACATAAACCACGGAATAAAATTCAAATATGACATAGTGCATTGGCTTTTAGCATCCAATTTGACATGGAGTCAGAGTCAACCTCAGAGGAAAGCTATTACGCAATATGTAATAAGTTAGAGGGCTTTATTAAAGGGCGGCGCAAGGTGAAAGAGCCCCCAATGCTGGATAGAGACCCAAAACCACCCGACGCCAATACCCGCAAAAGAGTGCCTTCTCCCACATCTATAATTAGAATTGTGCACCATCTACTTCCCTATTAAGAGCTGTTGACAATAGCAGACAGGCTGTGGAAGATCCCGTTTCTTTTTCTTAACTGGCTATCTCACAGGTACCACAAGGAGACAAAAGAGCATCATGGATAAGACTCTTGGGGAGCTGGGTGGAGGGAAGAATGTCTGACGAGGGGAGCGCTGCCTGCTGAAGTCACAAGAGGAGCGTCTTGTGTAATGCGGTCAGTAGGTCAGGGGCCTGACCATAAGGTGCATCTTAATCCAGCCCTTAGCTTTCCCAACAGTGTATCAATGCAGCCTTTTCTCTCAGCCACAACCAAAAATCAGAAACATATTTGGCATGAGACCAGGGATTGAGGATGAGGGAGGAGCGCACACTTTTTACAGCATCAATAGAAGTGTGTCCTGGCACACAGAGGCGGATGTAAGCATGCAGGCAAAAATACATGTTTCCTCCCTCACGCAGATCTGTCAAAGCTTTCCACAAGGAGGCCACAATGCCCCATGCATCTCCCTATCAAATATTGGATCAGAGAGCAGAAAATTAGGATTCAGCAACCTGAAACTGTATAGCAAGCCTATTTACGATGCTAGAAATGTTTCAAACAAGATCTGATCCACTTTTTGATACTTTAGCCTCCTGAATGAGTCTATATGATGAACACATTTATTCACGTAACAATTCTGTCTACAAAATGTGTTGACCATCAGGTAAGGGACAACCCCTGAGGCAGGAGGAGGGATTTTGGTCAAAGGTATGTTGCTACAAAGCCCTTTAAATTCCCTGATATTCCATGAAAATACCTACAAACGGAGAGGTTACAGTTGCAAAGGGTCAACACCTTTGCCACTACTGAGGATTTCTTAGTAGTAGGCAATGTGATGGCAACTAGATGCAGTGTACAGGGGAAAATGTGAGGCAAAATTAGTCCCTGACCTCTGACTGGAAAAGAAAACACTTACTTTGGGCTGGATACACATCCCTCAACCCCCAGCATCAATACACATACAGTATACAGTACTGTTTACATACATTTCCAAGCTGACTTCAGCTACTCACTACAAACATCCCACACATCCTACACATTGAAATGCATCCAAGAACCTTTCCTTCCACAACCTCCTGTGACTAATCTCCCAGCAGAACCTCTCAGATGCAGGTCCCAGAGGTCCCTTTAAATCCTTTTGTACCTCTCTGTATCTGTGGAGCAGGAGAGCTGAAATGATGCTCACAGTCATTATTGCAGAACAGGAAACGCCAGCTACAACGAGATAAAGAGAAATTATCATTTATAAGTTCCATCAGCACAATGAGATCGGATTCTCTACTTCACACTCTTATCATATCTATCTCCCTACCCTCTGACATTCCTTCCTGCTCTCCCAGCTCACGTCCCCAACCACCTGTCCTGCCCAGTCATCTTCCAATCCTGATATCACATCCAACCTTTCTGTCATTGTATTGTCCCTCAAGCCCTCCTATTGATATTTTGCCCTCCATGATCCCCCATACTTGCAAATCTTCATTTTTAGGCCCATTAAAGCTCCTGCTCTTACACCTACACCTCCTATTCTCAGTTTATGCTACCCCTCTTCTGTTTCCTGTCCGCCACTTCCCTCTCCTGCCCTCCCATCGCTACATTCCTGTCGCTCCACACGCCAACTGTCTAGTCTGCCTCTTCCATTTCATACCCTACAATCTGCCTCTGTAGTCTTACTATATTCCCAAACTCATCTCGCTGTCTTTGCAAGTGCATCTGCTTCCCTCCAATCTCGCCTGATCTTCTATCTTCACCTACCAACTCCTCTCCTCCTTTGCCACATTAGCCCTCCAGTTCTCACTCTCTGCACTCCATGCTCCTTATACTGCACTAGTTCCTGAACTCAAGCACCCGTTGCCTAGCTCCTGCCTGCCCATCTCTCCCCTCATTCCCATCACCCCTATTCTGTATACATTATTTTTGTAAAAATAGAGGCATCAGCAGTAGTGCCTTAAAACAACATAAATTTAACACAGTTATTTGGACAGGCACATTAAACTAAAACCCAATGTAACCATAGCGCAATAAGAAAAATAAAATAAAACAAAGAAAGAAAACGTAATCTTTACAACTTCACAGCAATCTTCAAAGACACAATATTCAATAAACATTGACCATTTATGTCTAAAATGTTGATTGTATTCTTTATTAATAAATAGAAATCTTTTGAGATTCATTTTGTTAGCAATTTCTAGCAATCTGCAACCAGCCATTCACAAATGCACAAAATTAAAGACAGCCATGGGTATCCATCTTCTCATTTTGTGTGCCAAATATGATCGAAGAACCAGAAAGCTTGACCGCTAAGTGACTCGTCTTCAAAAGCCATTCTCAATATGTAACAAGTACGTCATTTTAGCTTTTGATAATTAACCTTTTAAGTGATCACTCATTTGGCATTTAATAAAAAATGTTTCGCCTGAGGTGTTCCGGGTGTGTGTGCATCTTAACCGACAACCCACCCCAAAGTTGTCTTGTGACAAAACAAGGGTACATTTTAGGGAGTATACCCAAGTACTGAGGATACTCAAAGGGTTAAACATGAATGTTCTAAATTAGCTTCATCACAGCCACATCATGGGCAGCATAATAGATGTGTGGGCTATTTCAGATTGACTAAAGCCTGCTTTACCTAATATCAATGTAACAGCCAAGGGAGCCACAGACAACTCAAAACCAGCTTGAAGTTCTCTACATATTTTATTTTGATCATCCCAAAAGGGGTTAAGTTTGAATCAATCAACATCATCTATATTGATATTCTTCTTTGGCCTCATCTCCTTGCTCTTTCAGCAGTGGGTTTCCTTTCATCTCCTTTCCTTTCCCTCCTCCCAGATGTACCATATCCTTCTTGCCTTGACCATCTGCCATAATGGATTCAGGTGGCACTTCCTTCCGAGCAATCTAATTCAATGATCCCATCACTGAGGTTTACAGACAAATTATTTCTGGAGGTATGAAGTTTGGTTTCTGGGCTTCAGCAGCAATAGTATACCTATTCCTCTCAGTTAGCTGGCATTCACTAATGTCAACACACGGCTCATCGAACACTGCAGTCACCGATCACAGCTCGATGTTCATCAGGCTTCTTTTTTTCATAACCAAGGATATAATTATTGGGCCTCAATGGGGGTCTCTGGGCGTGATAAGAGTCTTGACATGCTGACCATGAAAGCGATCCAGGAGTGGCAGTAGACACCTGACATATGTGGCTAGGCCTGAGAAGGTGGCCTTTGGCATCCCTATTTACCACATCTGAGGGCCATCAACATAGAGAGTGTGGTGGTCCATGCCTGGACCACATGATCCCCCAGTTCTCCTTCCCTAACCTCACCACACCCACCTACAATGGAAATTGTTATTTTAATGACAGTTGATGGTAAGGAACACAATTAAGATATTTTTATTTATGTCTAACAGTTAAAATTACATTTTCACATTTATAAAATATATAAGACAATCACATAATCCAACCTATGAATGCAATCAATCACAATTCTATAGTATCAGTCATCACCTTCCATATAATCAATTCAGCAAATATACAATACATGAATTTACAATACAATCATCATAAAATCGTAATAATACATGGGTCTAATTTCATTATCACATGCTGCCATACTCCATACACAGTGCAGTTATAACCACCATATTGTCTGTGTTTACAAGTTCCAAAATTCATCAGACTGTATGGTTTCAAGGTCATGTACAAATTTAACTAAAAAAATTCATATACATATTGCCCACGTTTCTGGATAATGTTAAACCCTGCCTACTTGTCACCATCATGTTAAGGGAATTTCATATCCTACATGTTCTTTCTGCAACCGGGACCTTGAATTGCAGCCCTTTGGCCGACAAAGTAGTACTTGTCCTAACCTCAGAAGAAGAATACATTGTCTGAGTTTCCGGGCAGAAAATCAAATAATGTTGCAGTTTAAGTAGGGATGTCCCATTCCCGAAAATCAATTATATGTTTTAAAGGACTCCAGATGATTATAATTCTTTTGCCAATCGTCACTTTTCAACCTTTTTACAATATCGTATTTTAATGTCATAATCCTCTGCGTTGTCTAGAGTCCAACCAAGGTCAGCACAGAGTTTCTCCACCACGCTACAGAATGGTATCAAACTACTAGTTGTTAAAGACTAACTTAGTTGACCTAGCAATGGGCTGTGAGGGGTCAGAAATGTGAGGCGAACAACTGTGCGAAGGATTATCAACAAATCCCTTTTTATTAAATTAGAAGGTTGAATAAACATCTCAGTATACAAACCCTAATGAGGATTTCCCAGCCTAAAATAAACTAAAGGAGACACTCTAACAAAGGATATCTGTCCTTCACACTTATACATACAATAGATAAATGAGGTCATGCAGGGCAGGTCAAAAACATCAACATTAGTATAACAATTGAGTTTGTAATGTAACAACAGTCTCTTCTTATAAACTGGGCGGATTCTCCTATCACCAGATTCATCAGGATTTTCTACACAGTTCAAAAAAGAAATAAGGAAATCCTTAGTTTGCAACAACGTCCCTACACAGTTCTTTGCAACTTCAACTCAACAGAAAGTTCCAATACTCCATTGATTCAACAAAGAAAATAGAAGGTTCTTTCTCTTCCTTGAATAAGTGCAAGATTTATCCTCTTCAAATAAAGAACAATTTCTCAGTTCATCAATAGCAACAACAATTGTCTTGGTCAGGATGATTTGCCACAACTGAAGACTTCTAAAAAAAAAATATATAATTCCTGGGGGGCGTGGCTAGCCGAGGTAGCCGACGGATGCATCCTCGGTAGGCTCCCGTGCTCGATCCTGTCTTACCGGCCAAACCTTCCCCAAAATGAAATAAAATAAGCCAGTATCGTAATTGACAGTGGCAAAAACGGCTGGGGAGCCTCCGGTGAAAATCACAGAAGAAGAACTGAGCGAATTCTGGCCAGCGCTGCAACAAGATGGTGGATGCAAGGCGAGGAGCAATGGCGAGGTGGCGAACCTGCGGTGGCAGAGAGGAACGCTCATGTGCCCGTGTGAGGTGAAATAAAGTAGCCGCGCTACTGACAGGCGTCCTCCTGAAGTGAGGGATAAAGGCGATGCAGCTCCAATGAGTCTCGAGGCTAAGGGGGACTCACCTAGGTAAGAAGAGAGGATGAGGAGCGAGCATGTCCTCCGAAGAAGTGGAGAGACTGGGACCTGGCATGTCTGGGGGACGGAGCAGTGGGGGAGAGTGGCCCAGAGCGGGAAGTGGGGGAGAAAGGAGCAGGATGCAAGGCAATCCATACACAGGATGAGGGACGTGCACACCAAGCAGGAAGCCTAAGGAGCACAGGACACACTCCCTATGAATTCCCACTCCACGGCCCACATAGAAGGAAGACTGGGAGGCTGTCCCTCACATCGGAGGATGGGCCTTGAGTGAAAGGGGGGGGAACCTCAGTGAAACAGCTAAAGAGGGGGCCCTGGGGAGCACCAAACGCCGGAAAGAAGCAAGGGAACGCCTGGTTGGACACAAAGGACAGTGAAGCAGGAGGCCCAGTCACCCCCTTGGGGGTGAGGGGGCTTACTGAAACAGCGCGGCTGTTGGGGGACTCTGGTGAAACTGGTGGAGGAGGTACGGTTTAATGGCAATTTGGCCCTATGAACCTGAGTGGGCATAGTAAAAGCTTGAGATCGTGGAGCTCATGACAGGTCCCACATAGCTCCTCGCCCTGTGGGCCACACAAAAGGTGGACTCGTAGTCCTGCCTCCTCCAGTAGGAGCGGGACCGGAGTGAGAGGGGAGACACCCAGAGCGGCAGGTGAGGTGGAAGTCCTGGAGGGGACCCCAAACACGAAAGCAAAGCACGAGGGAGCCTTGGTGCTCACGCGGGACACAGAAGCGAGTCACTCGTTGGGGGGGGGGGCAATTGAAATATCAGCGTCTGCAGGCAGCAACAGTCTGGACTAGTGGGGAGATACGGAGTCCAAGGCGCTCGAGACATATAACTTGTCTGTGGGCCAGTGGTCTGGTCACAGGAGACTTAACAGAGGAATTGGGACCCAGTGCGATACCCAGTGGGCTTACAAAAGGAAGATGGCCAAACAAGCGACAAAGCAGAATGGGCCAACCTCGGGGGACATTAAAGACCCTTATGCAAGGCACAGAACAGCAGAAACGTAGCCAACAACGGACGCAGAGATACACTCACCCCCTCACCAGAGCATTCAAGAGGACGAGGATCAACCCATAAGAAGGTCAGACCTGATGGCAATGCTGAAAAGACATTAAAGAAAGCGCCTCTGACCTAGCCAAATAAATTAAGGACCTGGCCATTGAAAGAAGAGTGGATGAGGTGGAAACCACAGTGGCAGAACAGGGGCACGAACAAGATGAGCTCGCCAGGAGGGTGCAAGCATTGGAGCAGCAGATGGATTGGGTCCAGTCTAAACAGAAGGTTGCTGAAAACAGGTCAAGGCATAATATACGCACTAGGGGGATTACCAAATCCCTGCCAGGCGCAGGACTGCAATAATATGTGGTGGACTTGTTTCGCCATATCCTGGAGCCAGAAGGGGGGAAAGAAATCCTCCTGGACCGCACCCACAGAGTGTACTCCTCGTACACAACTAAACAAAAACCTAACGTGCTGACCAGGGTCCACCTATCCCAATTGAAAGAGGAAATCATGTGGGCAGCTCTGAAACTGGAACCAATCTGCTTTCAAGCGGCGTCACTCACTCTACCAAGACCTAGCCCAATCAACCCTATTAAAAAGAAAGCGCCTAAGGGTGGCAACAGACTGGTTGAGATCCAAGAAGGTGAGATACCATTGGATGTTCCTGAGTGGGCTCTGATTCGAATGGAAGGGCCAGCGACACCCGATCTCGAAGGAGGAAGAAATGGCAGAGATAATGAGGGACGATGAAAATATTGGAATTAGCTATCAGGAAGAGAATCCGAAAGATGGTTCGTTGGTGGTGGCACGACCGGGGAAGGAGAAATGGAGGCCGGGTCGTCCTTGCCCAAAAGCCTGGAGCAGAGAGGCTAAGAACTCTGACCCTACATGAACAGACTACACATGGGTATGGCCCCAGACAAGGTCGGAATCAACGTAGTACAATCCTGGTCCTGATGGTAGAGAAGAGAACAAAGTCGGAAGGGGAGGGTTGACAAGAATCTGGACCGTTCCGAATAAGGGGGCTAATAAAGGGAAATCTGATTGATACAAGTTAATGGAAATAAGGGGTGGGGATGGGGAAGGGGGAGGATTTGGACCCTATATATCCCGGGTGGGAGTTAAGACCCGGTGAAATATTGTTGTACAGCAATAGTGTACAGTTTCTTTGTTGGTTTAATGGGGGAGTTTAAAGTTTGGAAGGCGTGAGGGGATAGGATATCAAAAGGTTGAGGAGGCGTGCAACACACCTTTACAGGGCAGGGGAATGGAAGAGACTAGGGAGTCAATAAGACAAATGGTTGAAAATACAGAGAATGGCTGACCTGACATTTATAACTTTGAACACAAAGGGGCTAAACTCTCAGATTAAAAGAAAGTTTTTAATGAGGAGACTGTCAGAGATACAGGCCTCGGGGGGTATGGGTGCAGGAGACTCACTTGCTGCCTGGGGACGAACATGGGCTAAAGCATAGGGCCTTCCCCAAGCAATAATTGGCCTCAAGCGGCATGAAGAGAAAGGGAGTGGGGATACTGTTTGCAAAGGGGGTGCGCTTTGAGAAACAGTTTGTGCATCGGGACCCGGAGAGGGTCGTTATTTGAGCTGGGAGGGAAACTGATGGGCCAACTAGTAACCTTGATTGCAGTTTATGCTGCTAATGAAAAACAGGACAATTTCTTGACAAAGCTGTTAGCAAGGATCGCAAAGTGGCGTGTGGGACAGGTCCTAGTTGGGGGGACTTCAACTTTGTGATGGATACCTCATTGGACAAGTCTCTTCCTGCCTTCCCCAACGATAACAAATTTAGGCAGGCTTTAGCCCAGTTTCACAGGGAACTGCACCTCAGAGACTTGGCAGTTTTTTCACCCACAGGATAAATCATACACACACTACTCATCTGCTTACAGGGGCTTCTCACGGATAGATATGATCTTGATCTCAGACACGCTGGTCCCACAGGTCACAGGGTTGGAAATAGGGGTGAGATACCTGTCAGATCACATACAAGTTTCCCACAAGGTAGACCCGATAGGGCCGCCCCCACGCATTCGCAAGCCATGGCGACTGAATGAGCTGATCCTAAGGGACCAATTCCTTAGTTCACACATAGAAACAACCCTGAAAAATTACTTTAAAGAGAATGATACGCCAGGTGTAGACTGAGGCACAATATTGGAAGCCAGTAAGGCTGTAATAAGGGGAGAATTTATTGCACAAACAGCAAACTTCCTGAGGGAGAAAGAAAGCGTAAAGCAAAAGCTGGAGGTGGAAGTGGGGATCGTGGAGGCACAACATACGGCAAAGGGATCACAAAAGGCCTGGCAGGTACTTAAGAAGGCAAGGGCTAAGCTAGAGGCCCATCTCGCAGATAAATCCACGCAACTCCTCCTGCAAACAAAACAAACGTATTATATAAAAGGGGATGCAGCTAATCGGTTCCTAGAAGCCAAACTACAAAAACTAAAATCCCCAAACTATATCAGCCAACTTAAAAAATTACAGGGGTGAATTGAAGAGGGGGAAAGCCGAAATGGCAGAAATCATGCATTCATTCTTTAAACGTAACCTAGCGGGAGAGAATTTAGAGTTAGAGGCACAGCAGAAATTTCTGGAGAGGGTGGACCAGCCACAAAGTCCAGAGGCGGATAGGCAGGTGCTTGCGGCCCCGATAACAGAGGAGAGGTATGGCGCGCCATAAGCACCCTAAAAGGGAACAAAACCCTGGGCTCAGACGGGTTTGGTAACATGTACTACAAGACGTTCAGAACCATATTGGTGCGTCCTCTGACCAAACTCTTTAACTATATAAGGGATACAGGGCTAATCGCGGGGGACATGGGCCCCTCCACCACAATCTTACTGTTAAAACCGGGTAAAGACCCAACAGAATGTGCAAGCTATCGCCCCAACTCATTACTTAACGGAGACGCCAAACTGTACACAAAGATTTTGGTAGAGGTTGGCTGAGGTTCTACCGGGATTCTTCACCCGGACCAGGCAGGGTTTGTAATGGGATGCCACACATACAATAATATTCAAAGAGCTATAAATGTCATTGAATGGGGCCGGAAGACAGGTCAACGCATGTCTGTATTGGCCCAGGATGCTACAAGAGCTTTTGACAGCCTGGATTGGAACTTCTTACATCTAACACTGGAAAAGTTTGGGCGTGGGCCCATCTTCTCTCACATGGTCATAGCCGACTATGGTAACCCGACTACTAGGCTATTGGTTAATGAGCAGCTCACAAATAGCATTACTATACACAAAGGGACTTGTCAAGGGTGTCCTTATCCCCGCTAATATTTGCCATGGACATGGAGCCATTGATACAGGCGATCAGAGCCGATCAAAGGGTGCAAGAGATATCTACGGTAGACAGTGGCACACAAAAAGTCACTTTATATGCGGACGATGTTCTATTGTTCTTGAAGGACATTGCACACTTACTACCAAGGGTCATCACATTGTTGAATAGCTTTGCGCGGGTTTCAGGGTGTCATATTATCTATGCTAAATCTAAAGCACTTAATATCACAGAAGATCCAGAGCAGGTATGGGATTGGGGGGAAAGCCATCCATTAAAATAAATGGGAACCTAAAACAATGGAATATTTGGGTGTAAACCGGACACCCACATATGAGAAGTTATATGGTGCTTACATTCCGGGATTACTAAAAACTCTGATTGAGGACCTCAAAAGATGGGACATGCAGGAGGTGTCCTGGTTTGCAAGGATAACGGCTATAAAGATGTCTCTTCTACCAAGGTTTCTGTATGTGGTGGGTGCTCTCCCAATTGGGATCCCAAACCTAGCGATCAAAAACTTGCAGAAAGAAACTATGTCCTTTATCTGGAAGGGGAAGAGGCCCAGGGTTCCTAGAAAGGTCCTATTCTGACCCCCGGCGCTGGGGTGACTGTGGGTCCCAGATTTTCACTGATATTTACTGGCCCCACTGGTGGCCCCGATACTCCAATGGGCCCCTGGGGAGAATTTGTATGGGTGGTCAAACGTAGAAAGAGATGCAATGAAAATACTGTTGGAGAATGTAGGCTTTCTGAGACCAAAACATAGGGGACATGATGGAAAGCTGTTCGAAACAACAAAGGCCACCCTCTCGTACTGGAACAAGGCCCTACGGGGAAAGGAGATAAAATTAGGAGGAGGCCCGCTCACACCAATGGCTTATAACCAAGACTTCACTCCCGCATTACAACCCAGTTTCTGGACGCACTGAAGGGCGGGATAAACACTGGCACTGGGGGACTTTTATGTGGAAGGGAATACCTTGACGTTCGAAGAATGTAAAAACAAATTCCAGATACCTGAACGCGAACACTTTCGATACCCTGAAGTAAGACACTGGATCTCAAACACAAAAATAAAAGAAGGGGCTAATAGAAACCCTATTGGGCTGGAACTCACGGTAAAAGAGGGGGTAATCAAGAAAGGGGTGTCGAGACTTTATCGACTGATAGATGGGCCAAACCCAGAAGAAGTCCTACTGTATATGATAAAATGCAAACAAAACTTTGGCAAACCTATTACGGAGGATATGTGGGACCAGATCTGGCGGAGGGCAATGAACAGCTTGAAGTGTATGCCAATTAAGGAAGCAGCATATAAATTGTGTTTGAGGTGGTACATGACCCCACAACGCATGCACTATATTAACCCGGACTACCCCTCCACATGTTGGCGGGAAGGTGTTCAGACCGGGGATTTGATACAAATGTGCTGGACGGGCCCCCTAGCGGAAGTATATTGGAAGGAAATCTTAGGCCATATCAAGGAAGTGACGATGGTACAGTTGCCCCTTAAGCCAGCGGTGGTGTTATTGGGGGCCACAGCGGAGGGAGCCTATGCCACCACCGTTTAGGGCTCTCCCTCCTGTGTATATTGTTCTCGATATAGCCTGCGTGCTATAATAGGGATCTTTCCTCATAAAGCTTTTGCTCCTGATTTATACAGTTTATCTAGCAGGACCCTATCTAGTTCTCTCTCACTATTGCTGGCCACTGTTTGTCCTCACCTCACTTTCCACTCTACATTATGGACCAGACTCTTAGTTTCACAGAAGAGCAAATCTTAGAAATCATCCAAGGCCCTACATTATTTAACATCGAGGGTGCACAACAAACCCTAGCATCGACAGCGTCTGCAGATGAATTACTTAACCTCAAAAAACGTTGCTTTAGAACTGAAGTACACAGACATTTTTTAAGGGAATACCTTAGGGCAAACCTAGTACCAGTCGGTCTTCTAGTAAGAAATGAACCAGCTTTATTTCTAGAGGACAAAGACTACATGCTGGACTTTAGCAAAATTGCGACGAAATGTAGCAGGGACCTCATGGTCCGTACCATTACCACTGCTCAGAGAATACATAAAGACATTTCCAAAGAATTAAAAGAACAAGAAAGCAAATTCCTTAATGATGAAAGTCTGGAAAATGCTCGAGACAAATTGAAAGAAATAAACAAAACGATGGACACCTTCATGAGCAGTACGCTAGAGAAAAAACATAAACTAGCTAAAGACATTAAAAATTTTCAACTTGAACTTATTTATCCACACTTATCAGCTGATTATAAGGACAAAAAGGAAAAAGAAAGATTAATGAACCAAACAGGATCCGCAAGGAATAGACGCAAAACAGTATCCTTTTGGAACACATCAAGTTCAGGATCTTCTGACGATGATGCGAATCCTAACGGAAGACCAAATAACTGTGGCAATCAACAACAACCACAATTGTTGCCTTTTTAGGCGAAGGGGGACACTGGGGAGGCTACTGGGGCCCGCCACCTTTCCAACCAATGCCTCCTTTCAACTACTCACGGTGGCGAGCACCGAACCAACACAGGAGACGGAGGAGATACTAGAAAGAATACCCATCTTCAATCTTTCAGGGGTAGAGCGATCTACATTCTGGTCACCCTATAGCCTGGCTAAGATAGACCTCTCCAAGGTCTCTTTTTCTTAAAGGAACAAGAGGTGTTGTGTTTTTTGCTACTTAGGTTAGGGTTACACACCCCTCCGTTTTTATCCTGTTGCATCTTTATGGTTAACAATGAGAAATTCAAAATGTATTAGAAATTCAAAATGTATTAGAAACAATGAGATGTCTTGTACAGATGTGTCTCGCGCTCTCTGATTGTTACCATGCAGCATTTTCTTGCTCGAATGTGTTTTAGGCATTGACCTACACTGACCGCATACATGTTTCTCTATTGTGGTTTGTTATATGGGTTAAATTAATGCACCCTTTCATTTACAAGAAAAAGTTTTTCAGAAAATGTTATAAAGGATGAGGACAGCTACTTAATAAAAACTGTACCTCCTCGCACTCATCAGTTTACGCATGTGTATTATTTTCCTCCTGCATGTACACCTTCCCTAGGGCATACTTAAATAACGCCGCCGAAGGGTAGCCATCACACTACGTTGATTTGCAACAAAATTGGTTGCAAATAGCTTTGACTTCAACAGCCAGGACACCCCCTCTTTGTATACAGCCACCGGAGGGGGCGCCTCCCTCATCACTCACATGCTAAATGCAGCCAAGATAAACCTGGCACAGGCGTGGAAGAATGAACAAGGGCCGGTGATAGCCATGTGGTGGGTGAGGTTATGGGGAGTGATGGCCATGGAGAAGGTGACGGCTATGGCATATGGAGCTTACCAAAAGTTTCTAAACACCTTGCTTCCCTTTTATGAGTTCATAATGGACAGGGAACAACTGTACTATAAACCAACTATACTCTGTAATGTGTCTATTCTCTGATAATAAACCTGGCCCAAGAATGGGGGCCCTGCCTGGCAAGAAGGATGAAAAGTGCTCTAGCAGAAGAAAGCCGTTTAGCTCAACCTTGAATTAGAATGTTAAAATTAAGGGGAGGGGCCGGGGGGTGAGAGTTGGGGGGCTGGGGGGAGCAGTGTTATATAAATTGTTGTGATATATAAAATGTTATGAGCACATGACCACACAAGCTGGTTGGTGCAAAAGAAAGCTGATGGCGGAAATAAGAAAATGCATGTAATACAATGTATGTTCTGGACTTGTGTCTATGGCTTATTTCTAATAAATAAAGTATATAAAACATATATTGAATTCATTTTAAGCAGCTTTACACAGTTCTTTCTTCAGCACCATAAGAAACATGCATCGTCTTTGTCGGGATCACTTTATAGCACTTTGTCAACTTCTACCTGGTTGTCTTCCCTGCCAGGCCTACTACATCAAGTCACACCTGGTTTACCCACATGCCAAGCCTACTCATCGAAAGGTTTGCCATCTGGGTATACCGCGCCGCCCGAACTGCTTTTCACAAAAACAAGTGCTTTTGTGGTTAAGATCACGTGACAAGAGGTTCACAACAGCTTCACAATATGCATCACTTTGCAGATGCAAACTTTTAATACCTCTTCAGGGAAAACAAGATTCACATTGGTTCTTTTGAATACTTCTCGCCAAATGATGTTCCTCTCCTTCTGAATGACCTTTTCCAGAAGAGCAGCCTTTTTGCCACTTATTTCCTCAATGCACAAGTAACCAAATACTGACATGTGTAGGATATTTACCAGCACTTCCCTTGGCTTTGGCAATGTGGGTTTATACCAGCTTTTGCTATATGCTTTACAAATTATGGGCAACAGGTTTCACAATGTATAGACCTTTTCGGTAGCCCCCTCTTTTGTCTTTGGCAATATCTGGTGAATTTGATATGACTGATTTTAGTCTCTCTTGGCTTGGGCAATTGTTGTATGCTTTAGTTCTTAATAATATCCGCCGCTGCGTACTCCACAAACTTACACACTTAAAATTAGAGTCTTTTGGTTTTGTCAAATATGTCTTTTGCTGCTTTTTAATAGTTCAGTATTCAAAATCACTTTGACGACTATTTTCATTCATATGCGAGTGCTGATTACTTGAACATGCAAGCAGGTAGAGAGCGCTCCGGGGTCAGTACCAGCCTGCGAATTCACCGGGTGAGATGTGCGTATCCGATCCCTTCGCTGCTCGCAGGACATCTACTTATGTGGCTTCTCGTAACCCAGCAAACCGCTTCTCCTAGTCTGCCGTCACCTGCACCACCTGCAACCGGAGCTGTCTTTGCCTCTGAGGCCCTCTGGTGCACACCAGCCACCGGAGACAGACTCCAGGGATGGAGAGCTTCCCTCGTTTCCGCTTCCTGCTGTGCAGCCTCTGCAGAACAGGTACTCAGAGAGCAAGCTTCCCTCTTGCACGCATTCCGCTGCACAACCTCTGCGCTTCTGGAGGCACAGACCCTCTCAGGACCGGCAGCTGAGGGGGGGATTTTAAGCCTCCCAGTCTCCTTCAGGAGTTGGTCATTTCTATTAATGATCTGACCACTCCTGCAGCATTAAAACTTTTTAGCCAACTTCTTCATCTCAGTACGTAGGGAATTATGGGACTTGAAGTGCCTAGTGGAAAAGAGAATTTTTTCGGGTTTGATTTTCACTTTTAAACTCAGGTATGTTCCTCATAATATTCTTTAAAGGACAATTATAAGGGCCAGTCACCAGACTTAATTGAAAAGCGCAATGCAGTCCTTTTAAGCTGTGTGATTGCTCTCACCCATATCTATATGTTTAGCTTGGGGAACAAAAAGATGGTTATTAGTACAAGCAATTACATACTTTGGCATTAAGGATATGTCCTCCCTAGAGAAAGACAAATACTGCGTCTCACCCCACAGAGTTCACTCATTCCCCCTTTCTCCTCCCAGTTGATCCTGCCGTAGAGCACCACCCGCAAGATCAGGATCAGAAAGCGTCTGCCTTTCCCTGGCCACCTGGGAGGAGACTTTAGGCAGAGGTTTAGTGAGGAGTCCATAGGATTCATCACAGGGCAAAACATATTTTCCCCTATTTTAATATGCATAACACCCATTCTTTGCATAACTTGACCCACCAATGACATAAGACACAGTTCTGACCTCAGAGTGGCCATAGGCACACACTGCGAAACACCTCCAAAATATCCCCTCAAGAATGTTCAACCACGATAATTGCTTGCCATCCATAAGCATGCCTTCCAACCTGTAATTGATGGTTGAGCAAAATAATTGTGCCCCCTTGAGAGTATATCATGCATATTGAAGGGTTAGCTTCTTCATCGTGCTGCCCAACACCAGAGCCTTCTTTCCTTTGAAATTAATAATCTCCTCATCAATATTGTGTGTCTTAATCAGAAGGCCTAAATATATGTAGCATTAGGTTTCCTCTAGATCACTACTCTGTATCTAACTTAACATGCTTCCATTTTTGGGACCCAAAATACATGAGTTTAGTTTTTTCTAGGTTCAGGCTAAGTCTATTTTCAGTCGCATACTTGCTTAATGATATCACCGACCTCTGTACGCCGACATATGTGTGATCAAATATCACAAGGTTGTCAACGTAAGATAACCATTTACGTTTACCTTCACCCAGTTGCGGCAGAAAATTACAGACCTCCATCAACCTCTCTGGCAGATCTGCAAGGTAGAGGTTGATTAGTAGGTGGATAAACAAACACGCATGATTCAACCCATTAGACATTGGTATATACAGCGTTCATGCCTCCCCCCACTACTCAACCTAACACAAGCCTGTGTTCATTCGTGGAATTGCATAATCAAGGGGATTATTTCATTGTTGATCAAATACAAAATTAATTACTTCCAATTGGACCTTGTATACAACATAAGTAGCTGCACTACCCCCAGATCAAACATTTTCATTGGATTCAATTTCGCCAATTAGTACATTGGCTTCGTCAATGGGTGCTGTTACCACAGCTGATCCTTTGGAAGCCCGTAGGCGGCGTCAGGTGGCTCATAACTTTCCTTTTCATCATTGTCCAAATTAGGATAGTACACCTCTTATAAGAAGGATTTAAAAATTAAAAAAACTCAGGAGCAAGGAAGAGCAGAAAAAAAACATGTTCAGCTCTTTAATAAAAATGCCTCTTAAAAACTCACTATCGAGCACTAAAAAAAGACTTGTGCAGTGTTCAATCGTGAAACATGGGGATACACGGCCAGAGACACTAACAGGCATTTCCGAGCCAGACCCAATTATGCCACCAGTTACCTAATCGGTAGGCTGTGGCCTGGAAATACTCCAATATTAGTTATATGTTTAATTAACCGCAGTCACTACATGATACTGAGAGGGTGCCTCTACTGGGATGTACCTTCCAAGACTGCTTTATCGAGCAACACGTGGCTTAAAAGCAGAAGAGGACCTCGAAAGAACAGACAGTACCAAATCAGGTGATCAGTCATCGCATGCCACCCTCTGCTCAGACTGCGCTTGGCCGCGCTTCTGCTGCTGATAATGCGGAAGTGGATTTGAGGCAATTTGGCATGTCTTGTCAGCAAAATCCACACTCTCCTATCATCACATGGTCTGAGAGGCCGTTCCTTCTCTTGCTGCCGCAATTATTTGCTGGAATTAGGACGCAGGAAAACACTCCACATGTAGAGCTTCACTCCAGATTAGCTTTTAGTCTATTCTTGGCTTCCAAGGCATGTGGGGGATGAAATGACATGGAAGGAAAGGAGAAGAGAAGAAGAGCAGAAAACCATGGTACCCACTGTGAAGGCATTAGACACAGACAACAAAGTTCAAAATAAGATATTTTATTAAATGAAATGTCAGGATTGCAGAAGACCTAACTTGCCCTATACTAAGGTGGGATTTCCGAACCTAAAGAAAACTAAGGACACTCTGAGTCAAAGAGTTCAAATGAAGTTTGTTGGTGTCCAAAACCTATCCTTGCCCTCACAACTAAAGCTAAACAACGTGTAGGGATGTCAATAATAAAATAAATAGTGTTCAACATAAAGATCTGAGCTTTGTCCAGCTCTTAGCTGCTTCTTAAGCTTCCCTTCCCCAAGTTCAAGAAAGTTCACCAATTCTTGAGATTACCTTTTCCAAGTTCAATGTAATGCATTTCCACACAATCCTTGGGGCTCCCTTCCCCGAGTCTCAAACAACACAGATCAAAGGCAAAAGGGACTTGAGGCTCCGTCCTCAAGACAGCACTTGTAGTCTATGAAGTTTCAGGGTTCACTTCCCCAAGACTTCAACATAGCATCCTCTGGTTAGCCTCAGCAGTCTACTTATAGTGCTTCTCCTTGGTTTCTTTTCAATGTCTTTTAGTTTTCCTCATTTAGGGCTTGCTGGTCTAGGCACCGTTGTCAGACCACAAAGTTCACCCATCAAAGGTCACGCAACCAGAAAACCCCATGCTCTCCAGTTCACACAAGTTAATCTGCACTTGTTCCTGTGTACAGATTCACATTCATTTGCCAAGTTTCAGCCTGTTGAATTTAGGGGTAGTTTCCCACTTTCCTGGTTTCTCCCAGTTGGCATTTTGGGCCCACTTGTGACACCTCTCTTGCCAGGTGTTCCCCTTGTTGCACTGCTTCCAATTATAAAGTTCATTTTCTGGGGGTCTGCTTCATACCCCACCTTTGGTTATACTTCTTCACACTGGCACTCTTTTCTGCATAATACTTTTCAAATGGGCACTTTCCTCTTGGTTTCTGTTATGCATTAGCTAAGCCCATAAAACAAAGTTCTGTATTCAATATGCTTGCTTTGGCTTAACTTCCAATTTTCATTCAGTTCGGTATTCAATATATATGTTTTAGCGTTGTTTCAAGATTTGCACTCAATTCGGTATTCAAATATATGTCGGGGTTTGAAATTGAGGGGAGCTGGGAGCTATTTAGCTCCTGCTTCTGGCCAAGGAGAGCCCGGTTAGCAGGAAAGCAACAGCTACCAGGAGATACTTTTAGCTCCCCAAGCAATTTGTGCCTTACAAACATGCATATGTGTCATTAACATTGGAGTATTTGAGAATATTTCTAAAGAAGAATAAGTACAAATGTAAACACAATGAATCAAACATTGTCTGCAAAAAGTTAACGTGCATTTCATGTGGAAGTTAGATTCATGGTGAGCTGGGTATACTCGCTTGTGGTTCCCCAGCGGTAGCTCCTGCCCCCTCGGTGATGCCTGACACGTAGGAGCTGGTTTTAGCACCTGCTCATCGAATCTCAATTTCAAACCCTGTATGTAGTTCAGCTTTGTTTCAAGTTTCACCCCGCTCGGTGGTCAATAAATCTTAACCAGCACGGAGCTGCTCACACGCAGTGCTTCGGAGGCAGCCCGGCTCCGAGTTACTCCCTCGACACTCACCGGTATACAGTTTCTTCTCCGGAAGCCCCGGCTGCCTTCGTCTTGCTTCGCTGGTCAATGGACTGGTCCCTGCGAGCTCCATTCGCACTTCTGGTGCTCTGCAGCACTAGCTGGCGCTTTCACCTCCTCCACAGGGATGCCGATGGCGCCCTTTTCTTCCTGCTCACTCGCAGATGCTGTTACACACAGCCCAGCACGGATGCTCCTGTTCATGTGGCAATCCAACAGCGCTCCTAGCATGGAGGGTCCACAATCTTTCTGGGCCAGGTGATCCCCCCCCCTCGCGTTTCCGTCCCCAGGGTCAGAATCCGAAAGCGGTGTCCTTTCCCTGGCCACCTGAGAAGAGAGGAAATATGAGTGAGAATACCCTTAGGTTTCTCAAACCACACATACAAAGCTTACTGGGAAATCTCCATAGTTGCTTGTAGGTCAGGCCATCACTGCTGCTCTTGCTCTCTGCCAAGAAGAGAAACCTTGCTTGTACCAGAGTCCTGTCATCCAGCGTCTTTGCGCCTGTAGTCACTGAGTGACTCTACATAATCTGTTCAGCGCGCCTGTGGTGTCCTATGAGTCCTCCAATGCTGTGAAAGCGAAACATGAATTCTTCATCTTCTCCATCCTGAGAGCAGCATGGCGATATTTGGAACAGTTATGTCACTGACTGACACTAGAACCATTGATTTGCCAGACCCCGATGTCAAAGTTGTCAAATGAACACTCTGCAACCGTGACCCCTGAGTCTCCAATGCAAAAAGATATATCGAAAGCTGTTTTCCCTAACAGTCCGGATTTACCGGAGATGTAGTTCATCCAAATCAGGGCACAAGGGACTGGTTTGCATACATTTTTTTGAAGTCCCTCAAGTCCCATTCACTAATCATTGGGTGTACAGTTACACACTGCTGGTAACATTGCTTTATTTTGATGGTAGAACCTGTATATACAAAACCTGTCTAGGGTCCCCATGATATCAAATATTGGTAGTTGCACCCCCTACCTCACAGGAAATCTACTTTTGTTGCAATACAAATAGGTGTCCATGACTAAAGCACTAAATACTACATTGAGCCCAGTGCTTCCCATTGGGAGAGCTATGAATACATTTGAAAACTCCCCCAAAGTAGCCAACATTTGGATACTTACATTGAACAATGTGGACCAGTTGTTGTTAAGTTAGGTTTGGGCATATTAAGTTGAGTTATCAGTCCTAGGGCCTGATAAGTGCCTTGTGGGGGCTTTCTTTGAGTCCAGTCTGATTTTGGCTAAAGTATGTGTGTCTTTTGGAGGGACCTGTGAGTATGTTGCAATCGTTTCTTTTGAGCTAGTTGCTGATTTTTAGAGGGATTTATATGTGGTTTCCCTTCGACTATCAACCTGTTTTCTGTGCTGGTCTGCCTGTGTAGTGACCTGGCTTGATGCTGTAGTCTTTTCTTTCTGGCTTTTTTAAGTTCCCCACTCAGCTCTTTAGCAATTGGCTGAGGCAGTCAGGTGGCCCTTTGCCTCTGTCCTGGCCGCCATCTATCCCTGGTTCCGTCTCACTTCCTGAAAGTAATGTGCAGCCTGCCTGCACAGAGACCACTTCGTCAAGAGTCCTAGGGCCTGATGGGTGCCTTGTCAGGGCTTGTCCTTGATTCCAGTCTGATTTTGGCTAGAATATGAGTGCCTTTTGGAGGGATATGTGACTATATTGCAATCGTTTTTGTTTTTTGGCTAGTTGCTGATTTTTAGAGGCATGTATTTGTTGTTTCCCTTTGACTCCCAACCCATTTTCTGTGGTGGTCTGCCTATGGGGTGGCCCAGCTTGGTGCTGTAATATTTTGTTTGTTTCTGGCTTTTTTTTACTTTCGCCACCCTGCCCTTTAGCAATTGGCTGTGGCAGTCCGGTGTCCCTTTGTGCACTAGCCCGTCCCAGGTGGCACCCCGTCCTGCTTCCTGTTCCCATAGCTGTCCACCCTGAGCTGAGAGTAACCCTTTTGAGAACGACTCCCAGGGCATCCTCTGCCTGTGCAGTCCGAGGGCTAAGGGTTCTAAGGCAAAGGGAGTTCCTGAAGAAGTAGCTCCAGTCCATGTTTGCCCATGTTCGCCTGGAAAGCCTGCCACCATCAACCAGCAGCAACTGCCAAGGTAGGTGTAGTTCGGTTGGGGAATACAGCAATTACTGCATTCCGGAAAGCCATACTGCCTCTCTCACCTTCATAACACAGCTTACCAAGGTTGATAGCTAGTAAGTAATAGTCCCATCACTGCTGCACTCCATCCATTAAGTACCATTTAATTGACTCTTTGGTCCCCACCCTAGGCACCCTTCTCAAATCTAGGTGCTTCTGCATTTACTGTTGTGCCCCCATTTCAGGCGTTTCTCCCTCTGTCCATGTATTCCAAAACTAGGCGTTACTGCATTTACTGTTGGGCCCCCATTTTGGGCGTTTCTCCCTCTATCCAGATATCCCAATTCTAGGTGTTTCTGCATTTACTGTTGTGCCCCCATTTCAGACATTTCTCCCTCTACCCATGTATCCTAAATGTAGGTGTTTCTGTATTTACTGTTGTACCCCCATTTCAGGCATTTCCCTTCTGCACAGGTATCCCAAATCAAGGTTTTCTGCATTTACTGTGATTCTACATTTACTGCTGTGCCCCCCAATTGTACATGTCTCCCTCCACCCAGGTCTCTCAACTCTAGGTGTTTCTACATGTATTGTTTTGCCCCCATTTCAGGAGTTTCTCCCTCTATCCAGGTATCCCAAATCTAGGTGTTTCTTCAAATCTGTGTATTACTCACTGAGCGGTGCACAAATTGGCCCCAAATAGCTACAAGAGAAACTTAATCCTTAAAACCCTTCTTGCACACTAAGGTCAAGTACAGCCCTCCTACTAGTGGTCCCTGCCTCCAATTTGGCCAGGATTGGAGGGTCTGCCTAGTCAACCCTGACGCCAACTTTGTGGAACTCATTGCCTTTGCACCTTAGACACAGCCAAGACTACATGGCTTTGCGGAAGGCACTTAAAATGTGGTTCTTCCCCTAAAACTCAAGGGACCTCCCTGATCACCTGACTCACCACCGCATTCAAGAAACGGCTTGGTAATATATGGGCCCTCAATAGGCTGTCAGGCCAAGAGATATCCATCTCCAACTTTCTGGACCAGTTCCCTAGTCGTGAAACCCGAATGGTAGTAGCACTTATATACCACGCCTTGATGGAAATCAATCATTATCTCCCTCTCCTAGGCATATACTACACCCGAGACCAAGAGATATCCATCTCCAACTATCTGGATTGACTATGCTAGACTCGCAACCTCAGCACTAATAGCACTTATGTACCTACGCCATGACTTCAGATATGCACTACGCTATCGGTGAGGGCCACCCTTGCCAATCCTACCCATCTGGAAATCGTAGCAGCACTTAAGTACCTGCGCCATGACAGAGTCGACTCATTGCCTTCCTACTCCAGGTACACATTACGCTATGATGACCTATGCTCCTTTCCGGCCTGACTCTACTTTGTCTGTCCCTTTCTGTGAGCTCTGAGGCCCATGTGCGTGTAGCGTGCTATAAAAACTGAAAATAAATAAATGATGTCAAGAGATATTTGTTGTCCCCAACGACCTAGGCCAACTGCGCCAAACTCGTAATCCATGCACTAATAGTACTTATGTATCTATGCGATGGCTGAGCTTGATCATCTATGCGATGGCTGAGCTTGATCACTGCTCCCTCCAGATCAGTCCAGGAGATACCCATCCTCGCAGATCTCACTCATCTGGAAATCTTTTAGCGAAACTTCATACAGAGGCCATACTAGGTCTTATATCTTTGCTAATCCTACCTATCTGATAATGTATCTAGCGGAAACTACCAACCAAGGGAATCTGTAGCACCTAAATTGAAACAATATGATTTGGGCCAGATCTGGCTATCATCCAACAGTCAATGCTATTAAACAATTGCTGACCCAACAGGACACAGGGAGTACCTATTGCGACTGCTGCCGTGCAGCGTCTCAGAGCTAGAATATCCTGTCAGACACCAAAAAACAGGGGTCTTGATACTAAAGGAAGCAAGACAGGGAGAGAGCGAGAAAGAGAGGCCGTCCTACTGATTGCGTGTGGCACCTGCACCTGGGCTTCTCCTCCGTTGGAGTGCTGTGGCCACCAGATAGCAATCTACTGGTGTATGTTACAACACCAGAGGCCCTGAAGAAAGTGGTTTCAACTGCTCACACCACTGAAACCGGTCGGCCATTTGAATTAGCAGATCTCCCACTAATAAAGGGATACCCTCTTAAAGTAGTGCTTGTTGGTAGTGCACATGCTAGTTTTTAAATATTTTATAAACTGGAGTTGCTAATAAGAGGGAAAATAAATAGTTTGAGGTCCCTGTCAGAAATTACCACGTGTACCAGCGTGGACTTTGAACTTCCTGAGCAATAGGGTTAGCCTCCTTCTGTCCCCTCACCCTAGATAGGCGGCCCACCACCGTGGACTAGGGGTAGCTTCTCCTGGAAGACAAAGTTAAAATGGTTGGAGGGCAAGCTAGTTTGGATAAAATCTAACAGATAAATAAGATCCAATTAACTCTACCTGTACAATTGTGTGTGTGATAAGGTTAGGGTTTGTGTACAGGGTATAACCACCCTTAGTCCTTTTTGTGTTTACTGACAGAGAGGACCTAGCCTAATAGCCAGACCCTTTAGAGAGCTTCCATCTCCTCATCAGGCACAGGAAACTCATCGGGAACAGGGTCCGCCTCAAATCCGCACAAACACAACAATACGCTAACTCTTCCCTCTGCACCAACAAACGATAGAACACAGCTATACCCCTCGAATAATTCGGCCTATCTGCACACATACTTATACACCAACATGATCACCTCAACAGTCTTTAGAGTACAGCTATACCCCACGAAAATCAGCCTAGATGCACACATAATCCCATTCACAAACTCTGCCGCCGCCAGAATATAGCTACCGAAGTCCATCTGGCTTGCTGTACACATTCTACTAAAATCCCACAACCACTGCCCCATGCCTAGCACTAGAATGCAGCTACACACCACCTAATCCGCCCTGGCTGCACACATACCGAGTGCACCAACGCACTTTACAATTCTACTCTCTCCAGTGACCTGGATTAGTTCCATTAGGGCGCTCAACCAACAGCACTTTGGAATCATACGAATGGTGAAAGGCGCTATACAAATGCCCAATAAGATAACAAACATAACCTACCTGCTGCAGCCTTATAATTTTATAAGGCCTGGGATAACTTGTTTTAACATCTTCTGCCACCACCACTTAATGTAACTGTATTACCTCTAAAACTTAGTGTGTCCCTAAATTGTGTGTGTGTGTGTAGATATACGTACACACACAGTGTTACTTGTAGCAGTATAGCTTACTGCACACGTGTTGTTAAATAAGTGAACTTTTGTTTATGTTAACTGTACTATACACTAAATCCCTGATGATCTCAGTTTAAAACTTAATCCGCAGCCCGGTTCCCAATTGAGAGTTTTGTAGACTTTTGTAATGGAACATTAAGTGGTCTTATACAGCAGCTTTTTGTGGCACGTCTTAACAGGGACACCAAGGTTATCTTTCCAGACCCCTTCACCAGCAGTGTGTTTGAAAAAACCTAACACATGCATATTCCAAAAGCAGATAGGTTGCAGAGTGAATGCCCTAAGGGGTTCTTATCTCAGCACCTCTCGTCTCCTTTTCAAGTGTGTAATCTTCCGCATTTTAAATGCATCATGAGCTCAGTTCTAGCACTTTAGTGCTTCCACCTGCCCAAATGACAACATATGCATTGTACCTAATAATTTTACTGAAGTATAACAAGGCTACCTCAGCCTCATAGTGCCTATAAGCACCTTTTTTTCCCAACAACTGCTTCCATAACATGACAACACAGTTTTACCAAATAGGTTCACTTTTCTCCTTACTCCTCTCCTGTTTCATTAACTTTATATATTCAACTTCAATTTACATTCCCTTTCTGAGCCCAAGGATCACTCACCTCAACTGCCCTATTGACCTCCTATCCAATGACCCATGCATTTGGTCTGATCATCACATAATAACCTTCTCTATCAAAGCCAATACACCTCACCCGGCGCCAATCATTGCCCCAGCCACCAGCACGAGAAATAAGAAAGATATCACACCTGACAAACTCTTACCTATACTACTCCCCATCCTGAACAATATCGACCCAGAGGTCGACCCTACAGTCCTAGTGGACATCTACAACCAGGCTATACTTAAAGCACTGAACACCATTGCCCCACTAAAATTGCGGAAACCCAAACCACAGCGTCACCTCAACACTTGGTTCACGCCACAACTAAGAGAATTACGTAAAGCTAAGAGAACCGCAGAGTCACATTGGAAGAAACATCCCACAGCCTCCAATAAGACTGAACTAACCCTTGCCTCCGCTAGTTACAAAGAAGCTATCTTTATTGCTAAAAAGGACACATATAACAAAAGGATTATACAAGCGGAATCCAACACAAAGGAACTCTTCAAGATTTTGAAAGAACTTGAATCCCCCATTGCCCCCATAGACAAATGTGTTACAGATGTACTATGGTGTAGTAATATTCAGAAGGCCTTATTAGATAAAATAGCTCGCCTACAATCTAAAATCTATGCAAAAAAATCCCTGCTACTTGCTGACCCGGACTACAAACAAATACCTAACAAATCACCTACCGTTAAATCAACTTCTAAACCTTTCAGCTTCTCACCCCTCTCTATCTGGGAAGTAGAAAATATCATCAGGAAACTTAAGCCATCTAACTGCAAAGGTGATGCTTGCCCTGCCCCGATCATCAAAGCTGCAGCACACGACCTGGCACCATTTATAACCAACCTCATCAATGCCTCCTTCAAAACTGGAGTAGTGCCTGATAACCTAAAAGATGCGTGGGTCATCCCACTCCTAAAAAAACCTACTCTTGATCCAGCCAACCCGTCTAACTATAGACCGATAACAACTGTACCTTTCTTATTAAAAATATTGGATAGAGCAGCCTACTTACAAATACAGGCCTACTTAGAATCAAACAATCTCCTTGGACTTAGGCAGTCAGGTTTCCGACCAAGACACGGTACGGAAACTGCATTAATAGATCTCACTACCCAGATCCAAATCCTGAAAGACAATGGTAAACTTGCACTCCTCTTATTGCTTGATCTGTCAGCAGCTTTTGACCTGGTCAACCATCAAACACTCTGCCACCACTTGAAAACTGCAGCACACTTCTCAGACGCAGCCACAGCCTGGATCAGCTCCTTCTTGGAGAATAGAACCATGAGGGTCTTCTCTCCCACTGATTCTGCTGAACCCTCTCCAGTACCCTGCGGAGTCCCGCAAGGCTCTTGCGTGTCCCCGACACTCTATAATATATTCACAAAGCCTCTCTTTGATATCCTTGACTATCTGGGTGTCACGTATACCAATTACGCGGACGACACCCAGATACTCATTCCTATCTCGGGGAACTATGAAACAGACAGCAAAACCCTTAATGAAATCTACTCAGTAATTCAAGCTTGGATGGCACTTCACGGACTAGGTCTTAATGACGAAAAAACCGAGTTGATCATCCTTGGCACTCACGCCAAACTCAAAAAGCTCAATCCTGCATTTAACTCCTTCACCATTGATGGCAATCTCATCCCCGTGTCAAATAACACTAAAACCCTTGGGGTCTACATCGATGCCACCTTATCCTTGTCCAAACAAACTAATGCAGTAGCATCATCAGCCGCTTACACCTGTAAGTTGATCACTGCATGTAGGCCATTCATCTCCTCACCCAATTGCATTACTCTTGCCAGAGCATTAGTCCTTTCCAAGATAGACTATTGTAATGCCCTTTACTTAGGCACTAGCTACAAGAATATCAACAAACTACAAGTAATTCAAAATAATGCCATTAGAGCTGCCCTCAACATCCCCAAAAAAACGCACATTTCGGAGACCAGACGCAAGCTACACTGGCTTCCAGTCAAGCACAGAATATCCCTTAAAACTCTTGCCCTCACACATAAAGCCAGGGCCAACCTTGCACCAGCCTACCTCACCAACCAACTTACACCTCACACTTCATCAAGACCACTTAGAGCAGCACAAGCTAACACTATGTCCATACCGAGATTTAAACTTCACAACTCGGGCGGTGCTAGCTTCCCTGTACAAGCCTCCAAATTATGGAACACAATACCTGCACTTTTGCGAGCAGAACCGTCATTTAACCTATTTAAACATAACACTAAACGCTGGCTTCACAACATGGACTCTATGACAGCCTAACTGCCTGATCCTAGTATGATCAACTGTCACTATACACTCGGGTAATTAATATAATTATACTAGACTATGTATATATGCATCTGCATGACTAAGTTTGTACCCACTTGTAACTGCAATGTAACGTAACCCTATTGAATGCCTTCAACTGCAATTGTAACCAGATCTAACTTATGCGCCCGTATGCCCTTGGGCCTGGCCGCGCGTTATAAATAAAATAAATACAAAATACAAGGATACAGCCTGTAGAATACATGGTATGGATGCACACAAAGGTGACTAGCATGGAGGATGCTTTGAATCTCTGTGGGAGAGTTACGTACTGGTTAGAACTGGGAAACCGGCTGCATGTAGAACTCAGAGGAAAACTAACCAGCATTTATGTATGGACAACATGGAAATAGACAGTCACATTAAAATGACAATTAAATATTAATTATGGGCAAGAGTGCTTCCTGCTGTGATTGCTCTAAAATGTGAATGAGCTAAAGAGCCTGCATCCAGATTTGGAAACTACATAGACTAAAATCACAACAATGGCATCTGGAAAAAGCAGAAAAAAAGACAAATTGGCGGACCCAAATTTTTTTGCGCCAAGAGGTATGACACACAAACGGGATTTGGCGAGTGGCGAGTCTTCCGGGCCATCCTCAATGTCCCGGTATCCAGTACTTGCTGCGCTGGGCCGTATTGAAAAATCGTTAACGTGCCTACAGAGCAAATTTGATGAACGCAGTGAAAAAGTGGCCCAACTGGAATCAAGAACTTCCACCCTGGAACAAAAGACATCAGATTTGGAAATTCAAGGTGCCCAGTTGCCCATGGTAGTGAGACGAATGAGTGCAGAGAAGGGGGCCGCGCTTTAGTGGAAAAGAGCCCCAGAGAATAGGCTGGAGCATCTTGAAAATGGGATCAGAGCGGTGCAGATACGAGTTCTGGGCTTCCCTACAGGGGCAGAGGGAGACAATACCATTGCCTTTATCTCCAAATAGTTTTCAGAAGTTCTGGACTTGGACGTAGAAGAAAACCCAATTTTTGTAAACAAGTGTTACTGCATTAAGATCAGAGCACCAGGCATGAGGACGTAGGAAAACAAAAGAGGTGATGGCTGGAAGGTTTAAAATTAAACTTAACCTCTCGCATTGCTCTGGGCAACCCTCCAGACCATTGGTCTTCGCCTGCCAAGCCAATACAAAAAGAAAAAGGCCATATGCAAAGCAGGCTATGTGCAACCCCCAACGGGGCATTACATCTCGAACTTCTTGGTCACATCCCTTCTGCACGAGACCAACACTTATCGTCAAAATGTCTCTCGGACAAGGAAACAATACTGAGTGCGGCCAAAGAAAAAGGTACCTTGACCTACCAACAGCATAGGGTGTTGCTCTTCCCTGACCTAGCACCGGCCACTGTGAATAGGAAGAAAAGATTAAACAGCCTGAAGAATTCCTTCCTGGCTCAGGGATTCAAAGCAGGTGTTATCTACCCGGTGAAGCAAAGGGTTACATGGAATTAAAAGGAATACGTCTTTTGGGACTCTGACAAGGCGGAGGAGCTCTTGAAGTCGATACCCATGATAGACGAAATGCACAATGTTACGCCTTAAGATCGCTATGGCTCGCTCCACAGCGATAACTGATTCTTTGCCTTCCGGTGGGGGCTGGTTCGTCAACCCCCCTGGAATACAAAGGCTACATTTAGAAGCGTTATTGGAGGGCCCTATTACGGGGTTGGGGAGTAGCCACCAGAAGGGAAAACAGGCAGTCCACGGCTAAGGAGGTTAGTTGATACACTGGTCGCAGAGTACTTCGACTACCGAAAGGATCGACCCCCTCTGGAGGGTAATCGCTATGCTCCTTCTTCGGTGGGGTATTGGATGAGGGAAGATGATGCATGCCCCTGTGTACCCAATTTACCGGAGAACAGATTAAAGTTTATAAAGACAGGTGTTACTGGGAGGGCTGGAGGGTTGGTATCTATTTTTCATGTTGCGGGAAATAGTATTGGTTCCCGTTTGCTACGGTCTTTGCAAGTTTTCCAAGTGTCTCTAGTAGCCTATAATACTGTCATACAGAGAGATATGTTTCACATGCACGCCCCACTGTCTGGCTTGGATGGGCCTTCCTCGTCCGGACTCAATATGAGTGGACTCTCATCCCCCATACCATCACTATGATGAGGTTGTGCAGAGGGGTCCTAAAGTTCCCAAAGTTATATTTATTTCTCGTTTTCTTCTTTTTAACAACACTCTGTGAATGTTAAATTCAGTGGCATATTAAATACCAAAAACGTCAATACATTAAAAAAGAAAATCACAATGGAGGGAATTTAAAACTGGTAAACCTGCAGCGCACATACAGGTTTACTTCCCTTCAGTACCAACAGCCTTTTTCCTTCCTCATCCAGTCTTTTTCCCTTTCTCTCTTCCATTCTCCTTTGCCTTCATCTTCCTACTGTCTTTTGATGTTATTTTGAATCACTCAGCTGGAGAGTTACCGGGCTATTATCAATGTTTATTAATTCGGATTTCAACATTAACAGTTTAAAACACAAAAATCAACAGTACAGTAAATAAACCTCACTAAAAACCATAGAAGATTACACACTATACAAAGCAACGCCCAGGCTTAAAAGAGCTCTCGATACAAATACATGTAAACTGTAAAGAAAAGCAGTGTCATTGCAATTCGTTATTCGAAAGAGTGCATCACGATCAAGGTTATACTTTCTAAAGAAAAAAAGGATAAAAAATTCCCTAAGTGGATCAGTGTAGCTTGTAAAAAACAGTAGCAAATGACTGCTATTCTCAACCGCCTTTGTGTTACAATACATTTTTATATCTAGCACTGACTTGTCCCAAGCTATTCTTTCCTTTACATGGAGCAAGTCCAGCCTGTCATTAATGCCAATCTTCTCCATTCTGTAGATTTAATAGTATTGACACGTAGGTCAGCATAAAGTTGAAGCAAGGAGAGTGCCCACTTTTTGTATACTCAGCCTCTGGTCATTCCTTAGTGCTCTTTGTTTCAGAATGTTTTTCCAGTGGGACAGAGGGGAATGCTGAGCGGGATCCGTGTTTAATATTACCCAACTGTCCAGTAATTTATTGCCCTCCCTGTGCCAAGTATATTTGTTAGACGGAGGGGTCCCCTCGATTTCCCCGATCACCTTCGTCAAATTGGGATTTTCTGAGTAGCCCTGGCAAACTTCCAAAAAATAACAAACAAACCTTAGTTTCACCTGGACTACTATACTGGAAGTACTAAATTTTAAGCACAAGGCGCAGTTAGTGGTACTTTGGCGGATGCCTACGAATTTATTTTTTAATTCTGTTTTGAGTCACCTCAATAGCAGAACAGTTGGAGCAGCCCCAGATCTTACTCCCATATAGCAACAACGTGTGTAGCTTAGCCTTGTAGATGCTGAAACATCTATCAAGCATCTGCTCACCATATATATGATAAATTCTAAGCAGTCCCCTAGATTAGCCAATAGCAATAACTCCAGAGCATCAGCCATTAATTTAATCTCCAACGCATCGTCCATTACTACTAACTTGAAAGCATCCTCCATTAATAACACATCCAATGGCATTACCCATAATCCCAGATAGAAAGCCAGGACAACTAATGCCAGCCATTGATAATTACTGCGGAAAGATAAGCATCCCTTAATACCGGAATGAGAGCATGCAAAACAGATTGGAATCTTCTGCATTCAGAAGCTTATTTCCATAGGATAATCTGCTGGAGCCCAAGAGTTTTGGTGTACACGTAAGGTTAATTTTTGACCTAAGCAAGGGTCTGAACCTCTTGACTGCCAGCCAATCATAGGTGTTCTATTTTAATAGCAACATTTGATATTATCTATTCCTACAACTATAACAAGAGGTGGATGGGCTGCAGACCTCTCCTTATTAGGTGTAGCAATAGAGTGTCAGGATCACATAAACAAGCAATGAGCTGGATATATATATAAAAATGCATTAAACAGTCACTGCATTGTATAAAACCAAGTGATGCCATGTTAGGTGTCTATCATATGTTGGGATAGCAACTACATGCATTGTCCCAAGGAAGGGAAACCTGAACACTCCAGAACATGTGAATCTATATGTATATTTGTGAAATTGTGTATGTATGTTCAGGGTTGGCTCCAGCCCCACAACAGTTGGTGGGCTGAACATTTGGCCCATGGTCAGCACACTAGTCTGGGGTGCACTGGCGATAATGAAATTCGACCAACTCCACCCATTCGCCCAGCACATGTGCTATCATTATGGGTAACTTCAGGAGATTGGCGATTTTGAGATTGTTGGCTCCAGCCCCACAACAGTTGAAGTTTTGGCCTGAGGTCGGTATACCAGTCTGGGGTGTACTGGCGATAGTGAAATCTGACCAACCCTACCCATTCGACCTGCACAGGCCGGGGTTCCGGCCCTGTGCTATCAGTATAGGCGATTTCAGGAGATTGGCGATTTTGCGGCTTATACAAAAATAGGAAATTAGGACACAAGGTCGGCATACCACTCTGGGGTGTACTGGCGATGGTGAACTTTGACCAACCCCACCCCTGCATCCTGCATAGGGGTGGAGCGGGGTCTGGCCCTGTGCTATCAGTATAGGCGATTTAGTGAGATTTTTCAAACATAGGAAGTTAACACACATCATAACTTACACAAGGCAATAGCACACCCCCATGTGCATGTCAGCTACAGATCTGGCCTACGCCGGGTGGGTTCTGCTAGTAGATGTATGAAAAGGTTTATTCAGGAAACAAAGAGCAGGAGATTTGTAGTGATAAGAGCCAACAAAAATCATACAGGCCATCCTGGTACTGCAATAGATAACAGAAAATCTTTTGGTTTGTTGTGAGAGGAATCACCCCAGTTATCAGGTGGTTGAGTCGCCTCCAGGACCCAGAGAGTAGATACTCGATTGGATGGCATCTGGTCTTGAGTTAATGGTTTGGACATTACTGGTCTTTGGATTCCTCTGGGATTTTCAAATGAAGGATTTTGGGTTGGGGGAACTCTAAGGTCAGAATGCGAGAGAAATGGGATAAAGTGGGGCTCTTTAAGAGTTTGATGGTAATATGACGATTACCGCCGTCGTGTCTGGTGGAATTACCACTGTATTTCAACTTTCCGGGAGCACGCTCAACCACTGGCGGTAACAGTAATTCCGTCTGGCAGAGTTACTGCTGAAAATGAGTATCGAATGGTAATTCCGGCCTGATACGACAGCATTACCGTAAATGCCGGCCCAGTCGGTGGTATTACCACTGGCGGAAATAATGTCATCAGCAGAGCGGGAATCACGGCCGTGGCCATTCTGAAAAACGCAATCCACGCTCAACCTCCCAATTCCTGTTGCCATCCAGATGCCATACTTGTGGAAAATATCACAGAAGAAGGGAAAGGCAAGCTACACGGAGATGAGGCTGCGAAAGCATACATTTACAGAGTCGAATCACCAGGTATTAGTGGATGAATTAGTCTGCCACGCCAAGGAGCTGTATGGCAGCAGACAGCGCAAGACCTCTGCCCAGCGGAAGGCTGCCATATGGTCTTCCATATCAGGGACAAGGTTGTGGCAGTGGTCATCGTCCCACATGACTTAGAAGACTGCAGAAAGAGGTGGAATGACGTAAAAGTCAGGGTCCGCAGCCTCGTTTCCCACCACAGGAGAGAGAGTGTAGCCACAGGAGGTGGCACTGTGGAACCCCTCGCCCTGACACCATGGGAGGATAAGACCAACTTCATCCTCCACATGGAGGGGGATCGAGGGGATTGGGAGCGTTGAAGCTGGAGCAGCAAGCCACGGGGGCAGAGGTAAGTCTATCAGTCCCCACTCACATGTGAATGCACTGGCCAAAAGCATGCGTCCCCCAGCATAGATGAGCACAATGGGCAAAGGAATGAGGAAACACATAGAAATAATTGCAAATGCACAATGAGTACATGTACGTGCCAGGGGAGGCAGAAACATTTAGTAATACACATGCACTGTAGGTGAAATGTACATCTGAACACATGGAAACATGAGAAGCACCCATGTGTGCCATGACTGTCCATGTTGGCAAGTGAACCCGCAGCACCTCTACAACAACAAGCAACCTTGGCAGGCCTACAGCCAACATGCACATGCATGCACCATGTACACCCTCAGCAGGCATTACCTCCACCTAGCAGTAGCAGCATTCATTAGATTAAAGCCACACATGCCCATCATACGGAATGTGTGTAACCAAAACAAAGTCAATGTTGCATGAGTGTCTAGCTGTATGCAAGATGACTCGCAACATGTAATTATCCACCCCACTGACTCCGAAGAGGCCGGGCCCTCCACTGCCCTGGACACCTCCACTGCTGACAGTGCATCCACCTCCACCCTTGCAAAGGCCGGACTGAAAGCAGCGGGAGCAAGAGCAGCAAGGAGGCAGCAAGGTCACAGGACACCAGCACTGTGGCAACTATGGCAGGCATGGCGAAAGACCACCGTCCCCACATCGGTGCCCAGTGACCCTCCCCTGGGCATGCAGGTGGCACAGCAGAAGCTGATGCAGGCACAGTCATTGCACGCCACAGCTGGCCCCTGTGGCAATATAAAATAAAGGATGCCGTCCGCGCAACAGAACCCACACAAGATGTGCAACACTAGCACCAACCTTCGCCAGACACAGGCAGCGATGGTGCCACCCATGAAGAGGAGGAAGACACTGGTTTCCGCTTTCCCGATTCAGCCCCATCACTCCCCAGAGCCCACCACCTGTGTAACACCACACCATGGCAAATATGGTCGAGGAATGATGCCAATGAGCAGCGCCTGGCCTTAAAGGAACAACTGGCGGCCCAGCAGGTGGGGCACATGCCGGCAATGAGGAATTGCCTTGAGGGACCCTGCAGGAGGATTTCCCATTCCCTCTGCCAGACCACCGCTACTATTACCGCAGTAGGGCCGAGGATGAGGGAACATGCAGGAAGGCATGTCAGCCTTTGCAGCATCCCTCAACTCATGCATGCAGCTGACTCTGCAGCACATCCGGGAACAGGCATCTGAGCCTTCCACCTCTGTCACCTCCACAGAGGGATCCCTGCCCAGATTCCCAAGGCTCTACTCCTTGCACCACCTCACACTTAAGGTTCTGGAGCAGGCTTTCAAGGCCAAGAGGCATTGTTAGTGACATTAACTGTGCACCTTTCATTCACAATCATAAAGGAGTTGGGGGCGAGGGTGCGTTGTGGATGGTGTTTTGGGCAGAGGGAGGTTGGTAGAGAGGGTGTTTTCACATGTGAAAATTAAATGCCAGTTAACTTGAAGAAATGGTAGGACATTCCTTATTGTTTTCATGTGTTTAATTCATGACACAACTATATATATTTAGAGTTGCGTAGCATGAGGATATCAATGTGCTAAAAAAGCATTGCCGAACCAGACGTCCATCCCTACCCACTTTCTGCTCATTGGATAGCAGCACAGCACCCACAGGTAGTGAGTCCTCTTCTGTGGGTGGCATGTCCTCAATCAGGGGGCGGGGGGATATTCTTCCTGAGGCAAATGTTGTGCAGCATGGCAGAGGCAAGAACAATTTGTCTGAACTTCTCTGCCAGTACATCAAGGCTCCTCCGGTCCAGTGTAGGCACCGGAAACACGCCATCAACAGGCCAAAGGTCTGCTTGATGCACAGCCTGGTCTGGATGTGTGCCACCTCCTGTGGCGTCTGTTGATTCCGCACAGGTGTCATCGGCCCTGGTAGCTCGGGATATTGAGACTCACCTGCACGGGCAATGATCATCAGTGTTAGCCACAGTGCATTGAGGATGTGTTGTCTTTTACAACGGCATGTTGAGAGACACTCTGTGCATGCCTTTTATAAGTATTGTCGCACAAAATGATTTACCATCAAAGTACTTATATGTGGAGTCATTCACTATCGGGGAACATTTGCATTGTCGTGTAACACCATGCACACAGCTCATGGCCAGCACTCGTCACTTGCAGGGTCTGTAATTGGTTTAGCAAAATGCCATGGGGCCTGTGCATTGCTCTCATGCATGTGCCCTGATGTGTGATCAGTTGTACTTCTGCAGGTTTGTGTTGTCTGCGTCTAGTTCTTAAAGGCTTCACATATATGGTTACCCGAGTACACGGCATTACTTCCTGCCAATGTTGCATTGTATTTGATGCAGTATTGAACTGTGTCCTTCTATGTATAGGGATGTTTCATGTTGAATTGTGGTTCCTGAAGTCCTGTGTATTGCTTGCCTGTAGGGGCAATATGCATTGGGACATACAAATGCATTGTCAAGCATGTCCAAGTCCTACGAGTAGCAGGCCGTCATGTGAGGCTTCAGAGGTCAGGTCCTGCTTTTACAGGGCCTTGATAGGGCATGCATTGTGCAGTTGTGGTAATGTCCCTTGCCCCCTTCACATGGAATTTCGGTGGTGCTGCGAGATCAATTTGTGCAATGGCACTTGTACTCGCCCAATATTCCTGTCCATTGCCCTCCGTGCCTCTCCATGTATCCAGGCAGTGTGCTGTTCCGCACGAGCATGGCATCGTGAGTGGAACCACGGAAGCAGGCAAAGCAGTGTGTAATGAGGAGGTCAGGATTGTAGGTGATCTGGACATTTAGGGAGTGATACTGCTTCTTGTTGCAGTATACCTCTTTAGATGCCTGGGAGGCCGCCAACTCCACATGGGTGAAGTGCAGAGCGGCAATCATATTGGGCATGTGGGCTGCTGCATGGAAACGTGCCTTCATGCCATTCTCCTGTGCCAGGGGTGGTTTGCAGAGAGATGTGCTGGGAGACATGGCGCAGGAGTGCCTCCAGAACCTGTGCAAAAAATGTAGGCATGCCCACGGTGTGCTGGAAGGTGGCAGTTGCCAAGAAATGTAGGACCGGCACAAGCTTCAGCAGCGGGGGTAAGGCTGTTCTAATGTTGATCCTGCTGTCTATGTCATTTCGGATCAGGGTGGGAAGCTCAGCATTGGTCTCCCTGTTCAGCCGGTACAGGGTGATTAGTTGGTTTTCAGTCAAGGTCTAGGGTGGGGACCTGACCCGGGGTATAGATGCTGGCCTTGCATGGCGTCTCCTCCTCCTCCTCTCTGTCCCCTCTGCTGCTCTTCCAGCCTGTGCAGCTCAATAGAGAGCAGGAGAAGCTACATGTCTCAATTCGCAAAAGAACTAATGGCAACATGGTGTTGGTAAGAGTGTTTGGGGAAGGTGTGGGCCTTATGTAAACTTCCTGGGTGAATTGGGTGCACCTGTGGCTTAATTTACATCACCTGTATTCATGTACCCCTGCACTGTGTTTTTAGCCAAATTACTGCCATTTTTGGCAGTGTTTCAGCAGTATTTCAAATTGTAATACGGCAGAAATGCCGTTTTGTAGGTAAGCAGTCATTCTGCCAGCGGGAATTAGCTGCAGGGCTAAATCCGCCATATGTTGGCAGCAATTCCGCTGGCAGAATTAGCAGTGACTCATGATTCAGCAGTATGGTAAAAGTGGCAGTAATTGCATTAACGACATTTTAAGTCTACTCAAAAAGGATTGTAAGGATGTCAAAGAGGGAAGCTGACAAAGGGTTGGCATGTTTGTTGCTATATACGTTTATTAATGTACAAGAAACCCCCACTATCCCCATCTCTAAGAGGGATTTCCCTGCCTCAAACTAAAACGCAAGGATCTGTCAGAATTCCGATCAAAGAAAATTCACCGTCCTGTGTCACAACCTACTTCTATCCCTTACACTACAACTAAAACTAATATCGTCCAATAGAAACTTCTTTCTCCAGGAGAATGACTCCCTTCTCCTGGTATAAATGTGACGTGTCCATAATGTTCTCTTGCAAAGAAAGTACAAGGGGGAATTACTCCTTTCCCCTGGCTTGCAGCAATCCAACAAAGTTTTCCCCCCAGTAGAATGACTCCCTTCTCCTGTTATACTGGTGGTGATCCCAAAATGTCCTCTTGAAACCAAATGCCAGGGGGAATGTCTCCTTTTCCCTGGCTGATAATTTCAAATCTTTGTGCAATCAACTTTCAGGAGAATGGCTCCCTTCTCGGTATTAGCCTACTTGTTGGAAAAACATTTGACCTTTTACTTTTGACCGAATTTTGTGGATTGTTTTCTTGGTCGAAATTCTTTCAAATCAAATTTAATTCAATATATATATATATATATATATATATATATATATATATATATATATATATATATATATATATATATATATATATATATATATATCTTCTGGGCACTGATGAACATCAGGCAGGGTGAGTAGCACTCTTCACATCCCCAAAGTAGCAAAAATCCGGACAGCAAAAATGTTTTTGTTGTTAAAATAACCATCTTTATTGGTGCCTTGCAGACTGGCACAAAAGTTAAAAAGCCATCAAAATGTGGCACTCCCAAAGTGCATAATGCAGGTGGGCGTTGGGAACGTTAACGCGTTTCGCGGCTTACCTTGCCGCTTGATCGCAACAACGAGTCCCCATAAAACGAGTGAGTTTTAAACCTGGTGCAGAGCAAACGGCGACCATTTTCGCCGAAATAAAAGAGGGGCTCCATTGGTGAACATACTCCTTTTACAGCAAACCCATGGCGGACATCTTTGCTTATTAGTGCCACAGAGATGGTAAATGTGCATGAAAGTGGCAATACCGTCTGTTCCGACTGCGACACTCCCTGTCAATCATCCTTATTAGGGATCTGGTTCAATTTTACCATGTGTATTTATTACACTATTTTTCCGCCACAACTTGCCGCAAATTGTGAGCATGTGGCAATGGAGCCCCTCGATGCTGAATATATACTTAAATGTATTGCATACATTTTAAACCTAATGTTTTGCTTGAATGACAGTCACATAAAACGAACAACTAACAACTCTCCATTGTTTTAAAAACACAACTCTTTTTGGCATAGTGCACAAGTCGTGAAAAGGAGTTAGTCGTTTTACCTTTCCGGGTGCCAGATGTAATTACTTAAATGCTTAGTCAGACCTTTTTGTGATCCTAGTGAACCAGAATTTGACCATTGTTCGATGGAAAGGGTACTGCACATGCATAGCAATTACTTAACAGGTCACATCATCAAGTGCGTCAATCGACCTGAAGTGCATTATGTATGCTAACATCAACAGTGAGCTTCATATGATTCTTCCAGCATGAATGTTGACTCAAGACCTAATTTATGCTTACTAGCAAGAGTGTCCCAAATTCACTGCCTATTAGCAAAGTGCCAATAGGATAGCTGCACAGCTGAAAACACACACTTTGTATGCCGTCTTGGCATACATTTCCATTGTCCTGCCTAAAACCCCGCACACAATGTACTGCTGAATATGGAATCAGACAAAGTGCAAAGGTCACTATAAAGTGCATAGTGCAGAAAACATAGTAAAATGCATCAATCGCCTTAAAGTGCATCAGTCACTGTAAAGTGCATAGTGCAGAAGAATTATAATAAAGTACATTGATCACTATAAAGTGCAAAGTGCACAGTTCATCGGACCAAGACATTCCTCTCTTAATCATGGTGCCTGCCATATCGTCTCCTAAACATCCTAACTCGGCAACTATCTTGGATACTCTGCACCACATATTCAAAATCAAACTTTGATTCAAAACAGAATCAAATATCACATGTGTAAACATATAACTAGAAAGACAACCACATGGTGAATAGAAAATGTGCATATGAACAAGTTAAAACCAGTATTAAAATCCGTGTTTAAAAAGGAGATTGATTACTATCCTCCTCTAAATCGTATTGCATGGTTAAGAAATGAGCATCTTGCAATATTTTCGGACTAGACATTTACAGGTCAAAATGGATTCTCCTGTCTTGTTATGAATATTATCTGAAACCTGCGAGAAGAGGAGAAACAGAGGAGCAGGGAAAAAGAGGAAAAAGAAGAAGACGACAGAAGGAACAAAGGAAGAAGAAATGAGAAGAAAGAATTAGTCAACTATCAATCAATGGCCTAAAAATGTGTAGAATTCCTAGTGTATATTTTGTCCATTTGGGAATTTGCTTTCAAGGTCCAATATACAACAAGTCTCTTTCTGCCTCAGGATTCTTTGTCGCCTCCTCTGGTTCCTGTCTCAATTTTATGAATGCCAAAGAACCCAAAACTTCCCATATTCTTGTCGTGGCATTCTGCAAAATGTTTGGCCATCGGGTAATTAGCATCATTGTTAATGATTGCCCGTACATGTTGCTGGATACGTGTCTTCAGTTTGCAGTTGGTGCTTCCTATGCACCACATTTCACACGCGCATGTCAGCACACAGACAACGTATTCCGTTTCACAGGTGATTTTACCCAATATTGAAACCATTTGGCCAGTGATGGGATGTTTAAAAGAGCCCCGGGTTTTGGCATATTTGCAGATGTTACAACGGGTACATTTAAAAAAGCCCTCTCTTTTGTTATTGGATAACCAACTTGTCTTGTTGCTATCCTCTTCTTGAGTCATGTAGTTCTGAACAAAGACATCCCTTCTGGATCGATTTCTTCTGAAGGTTATCTGTGGGCTACTCCGGAGGTTCCTGCTGAGATCCTGAACTGCCATAAGGATTCTCCAATGATTGGTTAAAAAGCGCCTGATCTTTGGTGCCTGGTTATCAAAAGTTAAAATTAGCCGAGTGCTATCTTTCTCAGTATTCCTCTTCTCGTTGTGCTCGGTTCCTGCTATGAGACTAGAACGTTCCTTAGCTCTGGCTTTGAGATATGCTCTCTCGACGACTCTTCTTGGGTATTGTTGTCTGGCAAACCCTTGAGCTGTGATTTTGCTTTCCGTGTCCTAGGATTTCAAGGTGCTGTTATTTCTTCGCAGCCGGATGAATTCTCCGTAGGGGACGCTCCATATTAGGTTTTTCGGGTGTCCACTGTTTGCGTGGAGTGTTTGTCCTTGTGATTTTTCTGTGCAGTTCACTGGTTAACTTGTTGTTTACTATTCTCACATTCAGGTCGAGAAAGGTAATCAAAGTGCGACTGTGCGTTTCTGTGAACCAGAGATTATTGTTGTTGCGATTCAGATGGTTGACAAACTCCATCCATCCCTGCTCGGTTCCTTTCCAGATTATAAAGAGATTGTCAATATATCTCAGCCAGAGAATATTATCTGTATATTCATGGTTCATGTCCGCCCAGACCTCCCGTTCTTCCCATGCACCCATTGTGGGGTTTGCATAGGACGGCGCAAAAGTGGCGCCCATAGCGGTTCCTTGCAGCTGTTTAAAATACTCATTGTTGAAGAGGAAAGTGTTGTTTGTCAGACATAGGTCTATCATTGACAGTACTATTTGAGTGTGTTCTAGGTAATTGAGGGATCGGGTCTGTAAGAAGTGTTGACACGCCTGCTTCCCATATTAATGATCGATAGACGTATACAGCGAAACCACATCCATGCTAGCTAATAGATATTCTTTCTCCCAAGGAATATCTTCAATTCTTGCTAGGAAGTCTGTCGTGTCTCTTAAGTAGGATGGTAATACCGATACAAATGGAAATAGGACTTCATCGATGTATTTGGACATATTTTCCAATGCTGAACCTATCAAGCAGACAATGGGTCTTCCTGAGGTTTTTTCATGTTTTTGTGTACCTTGGGGAGGAAATAAATAGTAGGTGTGATTGAATTAGTGATCGTTCGGAATTTGCGACTCTCTTCAGACAGAGGCCTTTTGATTCCCATTCTGTGAGTAGCGTACTAATTTTGCTTTCAAGTTCTTTGATTGGATTGTTGGCAATTTTCATGTAGCATTTGTTGTCATTAAGCTGTCTGTAAGCTTCTCTTATATAGTCCTTTCTATTCTGTAGGACTATATTCCACCCCTTATCAGAGGGTTTAATAATACAATTGTTGAGTTCATGCAATTCTTGTACTGCCTGCCTGTCTGTGAATGATAGATTGTCGTTCCAAATTCTTTTCTGTTCCTGTCTTCTTAGTTTTTTCAAATCTTCGATCACTAAATACTGAAATGCCTCGATGTTGTTTCCAAGGTTTGCCACAGGATTGAACTTTGACTTTGATTTCAGTTGGCTCTTAGTGGTCCAGTCTGTTCTGATGTCCAGTTCATTAAGGTCTATGGGTTTGCCTTGATCTCCTGCAGCTATGCCCTTTTCCAGGTCAATCAAATCTGTTAAAGTGGCTGGCTCCTTAATTTGAACCTCAGTATGGCCCGTCTCTTTGTCTCTCGGGCGCCTTTTATACACATTTGTTGCAAAGAATTTCTTTAGACGCATTTACGTATGTATTGATCAAAGTTAATTCTTGTCTGCACATAATCGTTCTTTGCTTTGGGGCAGAAATTTAAACCTAGACTGAGTACTTTTGTCTGGTTGGGGGTGAGGACATGATCTTATAGATTAATTATTCTCAGCTTTGTATCATCCTCGTCATTTTGCTCTGCTACTTTCCAGAGCGCAGCGACCTGGCCGGGGTATTGCTTGTTGCGTTGCCTGCTCCTCTTCCCTCTACTCGTGGTTTTCGGCCACCTCTGCCTTTCCCCCCCCCCCCCGACTTTGATTTCCACCTCTTTGTGGCTTGTTTTTTCTGCCATCTTGGCGTAGTAAACACATTTCGTCTAGAAAATTCATGCGAACGTTGGGCTCGTCAGTTTCGCTGTTTGTTAGATCTGATTCTGAGGTTGATGCATTATCACTCAATTGCTCTTCATTTTCTTCAGCTGATTGGGCTGGCCTGGATAAAGATGCTTGTCTCATCTATATATAGGGTGGGGCAGAGGACTAGGGAAGGGGGCTGCAGGGGCTCCCCTTGCATTTTTGACCAAAAAATGTGAAATATATTTGACGAAGTAGACCTAAATCCCCGTCTTTTTTTTTTATTTTTACTTTTATTTATTTAGCTTGACAACACAAGAGAAGCAAGCAGCATTCAAGTCAGTTAAAGGTCATACACATGTCATACAGTACAGGTACAGAGTGTTAACATAGGTCATGATTGTAAACATGGTGATTATATACAACATAGGGAAGAGGCCGGGGAGCCGGTGTTTCAGGAAACGGTCAGTGGGGGGAGCGAGAGGGGGTGGGAGATTCAACATCCGAGTCAGTACATGTGGGGACCATGTAGGACCGAAACTTCGACCAGATGTCTCTGGGCTTCGAATGAGTTGGCTGCTGATTAGCCCAGGATTCTTCGGTATCTGAGGCCCATGTGACTGCCCTGAGACACTGCGCGTGAGTGGGTGGTGCGGGCCGGAGCCAGCACAATAGGATGCAGCGTACTGCGAGGAGCATGCAGAGACCAGCCAGTTTTTTGGAATCACGGCGCAGCTCAGGGAAGTCATGGAAGAGACACTGTGTTGGAGATGGAGTGATGTTCTGATCAAGGATAGTTGACACGGTGGAGCATATTTCCTTCAAATACTGTGTAAGGCGGGGGAAGGACCAAATCATGTGGATATAACCAGCACTGTTGCAGCCACACCTGGGGCATCTTGGGGAGTGGTCATTTGACATATGGTGCAGTCTGTTCGGGGTATAATGTTATCTGTGCAGTACTTTAAACTGAATCAACTTGAAACGGGAATTGAAAGATACATTGTGAGTGCGTGCACACATAAGGGCCCAGCGCTCATCAGTCATTTCCACCCCCAAGTCCTCCTCCCATGCATGCTTCAGTTTAGTGAATGCAGGGGTGGATCTGGTCTGTACATATATAGTCTATAGTCTAGATACCTTACCCCTCGAGGAGTTAGAGGCGGATAGCTTCGCGACCACAGGGTCATCAGGTGGTATCGATGGAAAATTGGGGTATTTAAATTTAAGAGATTTCCGCAGGGATGAATATTGGAGCCATGCGGATGGCTTCCGTCTCAGGGGCAGTGGGAGATCTGGCCATTCAATAAAGTTTCCCTGCTCAAAGACGTCCTGGATCAGTTCAAACCCCCGTCTCTGGATACCGATCAGCACTCTCCAAGGCCAGGGGGAATGACTCCCTTTCTCTGGCACCTCTTCAGCATACTTGAATGGATTTTTTTCACACTAGGCGAATGACTCCCTTGTCCTGTTTGACAGTTATTTTCCCACTTGGCTTTTACTTTGGTACTCTTTTACTGGAGCAGCAAAGTCCTATATTGGGGTTGCAGACCCTTCTCTGGTGGTAAGTGGGCTTATCTCCCCCACATGATACGAGGAAGATTTCCTTGGATGCACTCTTCTCCTCTGCTGGGGTCCCAGAACCTTCTCTGGTGGGTAGTGGACTTATCTCTGCCACTGGCACGAGGAAGAGTTCCTCAGATGCATTCTTCTCTCTTTTACGGGTCCCACACCATTCTCTGGTGGTCAGTGGACCTATCCCGGCCACTGGTATGAAGTAGATTTACTTGGATGCACTCTTCTCTTTTGTTCAGGTCTCAGACCCTTGATGGCCCTCACACTTGCCCTGGTCTGAAGGCGAGACCTCTTCAATCCCCCCATATTCCTACCAGTACGCCCTTGCTTCCCGTTACCTTCCAGGACTTGCTTGCACAGAGGCAGTCTCTCCCGTGACTGGGGTTGATCTCATTCCCCCAGCCGTTTGTTTCTTCACTGCTTCTGCCGCAGTTCCTCATGTGGTCGCTTCCTGTAGTCTCGGCACCGTTCATGGACCATGCAGTCCACCTCCTCCTGGAGTTCGTGCCACTGCCTTGTCTGCTTCCCAATGGGCTCGGTCTTGCCGACGCAGGAACCATCACATACTCTCTCAGCCACTAGACGGCATCCTCTGTAGATTCCTCTCTTTGGGTCCAGGGTGGACTTCGAATCTCTTGGGTTCTCCAACGTGGAGGCAAGGCGAAGACATATAGTCCTTCACTTTCTATTTTATGGGACTTGTTCCACCCCAGTGTAACGTCAAGACCAGTTGTCAATGGCTCTTTGGTATTCCTCATGCCTGCCAACTCATCTTAGTACCAGGACAGTCAGTAATCCTCATGCTTTCTGTGCTCTTATTCGTCCAAGTCCTGCCGAGCTTGGTTGTATTCCGGGCACTACAGGGATACATTGGATTTTTTTCAATATAGTGGTTTGAAATGGCGGGGGCACTAAGGCATGTGAGGGAGTGATGTTATACAACAGGTCATGCCCAAGGAGATCGTCCTTGTCCCCAGAGGGGGGGTCCCTCCTTATGAGGTCATCAGCATTAAAGCACCCCTAGGGGACTATTGGGTAGTGGTCGCTCCCAGGACATCCTGTCCTCACTCTCTGCCTATCTCCTCCCTTCGCCTACTCCCTACCCTTCCTCTGGCCCTCCTACAGCCACCTCTCCTCCCTCCTTCTCTTCCTGTCCCCTTTTCTCAGCTGATGAGGTTTCTAGACAAGTCCAATCTATGAAAGTGTTGTCGAAACAGGTTCACCCCTGTTCCTCCAAAACTTTCAAGGACCACATCGACTCCCTGGCTCCTGCCCTTGCTGATTTCTGCAATCACTCCTTCGCCACCGGAGTCTTCCCATCCCCCCTGAAGCACTCCCTTGTGCACCCACTTCTTAAGAAACCCTCTGCTGACCTCTCATGCCCGGCCAACTATCGCCCAATCTCCATCACTCCCTTGCTGGGCAAGCTCCTGGAGAAACTGGCCATCTCCCAGCTCAATCTCCATACTGAATCTGTTGGCTGTCTTCATGACCATCAGTCTGGCTTCGGAGCCGCCAGAAGCACAGAAACTGCTCTCTTGAATATCCGTTAAGATCTGCTCTCCAATCTTGACTCTTAACACCCCTTGTGTCATCATCCTGCTTGATCTCATCTTCCTTTGACACTGTCAACCATGCCATCCTGCTCAACCGTCTCCATGATAACCTGGTTATCACTTCTCAGGCTCTGGCGTGGCTGACTTCTTTCCTCTGACCGACCCTCCCAGGCCCAACTTGGGTCCTTCCTCTCCGCTACCTTTTTCTCTACTTGTCGGGTGCCCCAGGTGTCTAACCTCTCTCCCTGTCTGTTCAACCAATACCCGACACTCCTTGCCCACTGCATCGCTGCTCTCTGCCCCAAATTTCAGTGCTATGCGGATGACAGGCAGCTCATTTTCAGGCTACCCTCAACCTACTCCTCTCCTTCCCTCATCTCTGACTGTCTGTCTGCCATCCAGGAGTGGTGTGCTGCCAATGACCTCTGCCTTAATGTCAGTAAGACTGATATTCTCCTCATCGACACACCCGCTCCCTCCTTTCCTGCTGCTCTCTGGCCGGCCTCTCTTGGTCCTCTTCCTGTTCCCACCTGCAAAGCCAAAAACCTCGGTGTCATCTTCCACTCCACACTCTCCTTCTCTCCTCACATCTCTGACGTCTCCAAGAAGTCACACTACACGCTGCACCTCAGAGGTATTCTGCCTTTCCTCTCCTTCCCCCAGAAGCTCACTGTCTCCAGAGCCCTGGTTCTCTCTAGGCTGGACTATTGCAACAGCCTCTTTCTAAATCTGCCTGCTTCTACTCTCCGCCCTCTGCAACTCATCCAGAACAGGACTGCGAGACTTGTCCTTGGCATCAGGCCCAGGGATCGTATCTCTTCAGTACTGGAATCTCTGCACTGGTTCCCAGTGGCTGTGAGGTTCTAAGCCCTCAGCATCGTCCACAAGGCCTTCTGGGGCCTCAATACCTCCAATTCACTCTTCCTAAGTATCTTCGTTCTCAAGCTCTTCGCTCATCTGCATCCAACTCCCTCAGGGTCAGTTGCTTCTCCAAGAAACGAGTTAGGGGTAGATCTCTCTCCTCGGCTGGTGCCTCCCTCTGGAACAGCCTCCCTCCCTCCCTCCCTTAAACTTGAGGAGAACCATCTCCTGTTCCGGAAACACCTCAAAACCTTTCTCTTTGCTTCTGCCTTCTCTCCCCTGCTGACCCCTGGCTGAAACCGGTACTGCACTGGCTACCTGGACACCCTTCTGATCCCAGGCCCAGGTCGCACACCTGCACTGCCCACCTGGCAACCCCTGCACTTTGGGACTGTTCTGTATCCCTTCAGTCCCCCCACCAGACCTCGATTGCTGATGTCCGCACTTACCCTTGCACTTACCACTTGCTGGCCACTACCTTATTTATTGTCTTATCTATTCCCATGTACTGCACTTTCCTTCCCTCCCTTCCCACGCACTTGTGTGATCTGAATGACACCTGGCCTAGTAGGATCGTTGTATTTCCCCTTGTTCCCCTCCCTTGCCTCTTCGCGCCTTGAAACACTTGTGTATAGGCGCGTTATGAATGCCATATCATACCTCTCTAGCTTCATAGGAAACGGCTCTCCCTTAGAGAGAAGTGATGATACCTAACGAGTTGTCACATACTCTTCCCTTATGCTGCTGGCTTCCCCCTCTCCCTCTAAATTTACATTCCCTGTTCTTTACCTTTACTGTGTTCTACGTGAAAACAAAAAGGCTGCAGATCAAGGAACCAGCGCATTATTTCTATGTTTGTGTTGTTCCTTAGACTGTGCCAGTTGTGTAAAGTGGTCAGTCAACAACATGAATTTTCTACCAGTCAGATCGCATTTTAAGTAACCTACCTCCCATTTGATTGCCAGGGCCTCAAGCTTGATGGTTGCATCATTTTTCTCCCTTGAGAAGAGCTTATGACTGATGTATAGAACTTGATGCGCTATCCCGTCATATTCTAGGGACAAAACTTCTTCTTTATTAAAATTGGGAACCTTCAGGACAGGCTCACTGCATAAGATGTGCTTCAGTGTATTAAAGATAGCATTATCTTCCTTTTGCCAGTAAAGGTTTTGTGGCTCAACCTTTTTTCAATCTGTCAGCGATGCAAGATGTTATGGCCGAATAATTGGGAATAAACCACTTGTGCTAGCCGGTAAACCCTAAAATGGCTCCCAGGTCTCTTTTGGGGAGGTGTTTCCTGCACAGCTCTGGCTTTTTCCACTTGTGGTTGGATTAAGCCATTTCCCACAGAAAAGCATGGATATTAGACTGCTGACTGCGCTAGGTGACACTTTTTGGGATTTGCAGTAAAGCCGCCTTGCTTCAGAGTGCAGGGGATTTCATTTAAGTGAAATAGGTGCTCCTCCCAGGTTTTGTTGTGGATTACAATGTCGTCCAGATACACGCCGCAGAAGTGGGCAAAGGGTCGCAGTATCTGGTCCATCAGCCGCTGAAAAGTTGCTGGAGCCCTGTGAAGTTCGAAGAGAAGGACTTTGCAGCGATACAGTCCTCTGCGGGTGGAGAAAGCTGTCTTTTCTTTATATGAGGGGTTCAGTGGCACCTGCCAATAGTCCTTGATTAGATCAATCGTGGAGATATACACAACCGATCCCAGTCTGTCGATGAGGTTGTCAATCCGAGGCATCGATAGCTCTCAAACTGGGATACAGCGTTCAACTTCCGGAAGTCTATACAAAACCTCCACAACTGATCTGGTTTGGCCACAAGGACTATTGGTGATTACCACGGACTCTGATGGTTCAATTATATCTGTGGCTAGCATATTCTCCAACTCCTGGAGGACCGTCTCCTTCCTTGCCTCTGGAATTCGGTAAGGCCACAGGTTAACCACCTTACTTGTGCAAATGTAATGTTTAATCCCTTTCACTCGTCCGGGTTCCCTATTAAAGACATCTGGGAATTGCTCTCATAGATCCTGGATGTCCTGTTGTTGTCGCTCTGGTAGATCAGAGAGGATCAGACTATGTTTCAATTTTTCTTCAGTTCATAAGGTGGCCATTAAGACAGAACAGGACTCCACAGGGTCCTCTCCTTCCACTCCTTTATAAGGTTTATCTGGTATATCTGGGTTTTGAGCCTTCTGTCTGGCTGGGTGACCTTATAGTTATAGGGACCTGTCCTCTCTAATATTTCATAATGTTCGTACCATTGCAAAAGTATTTTGTGCTCTGAGGTGGGTAAGAGGACTAACACTTTTTATTCGATGGAAAAGGATTGTGGTACTGCCTTTTTGTAAGAATGGGTCTTTTGGCCTTGTTGGGCCTGCCCTAGATGTTTTTGGATTAGGTGCTGCATGTTAGTCATGTGCTCTTTAAGTCTTTGGGCAGTTTGGGATATAGGTAATACTGCCTCTTCCCTTTCTTCCCATGTCTCCCGTAACATGTCCAGTATGTCACGGGGTGCCGTACGTAAAGGAGCTCAAAAGGGGAAAACGCTAAGGAAGCCTGGTGAGCTTTTCTGATGGCAAAAAGGGCCCTATGGATCTTTGTGTCCCAATTTCATCCCTCTGCTGCCACACATTTTTTAAGAACGCTCTTCAAGGTTTTATTAAAAAACATTCTACTGGAGGGTGGTAAACAGAGGTGTGAAGGGTTCTGATCTGGTGGTGGTCTCTGGTGGTAAGTGGACTTATCTCTGCCACTGGTATGAGGAAGATTTCCTCAGACAAACTGCTCTTTTTTTTGGGTCCCAGACCCTTGATGGCCCCTCTGATAGGCCTCACGCTTGACCTGGCCTGAACCTGAGACTTCTTCACTCCCCCTACGTCCCCACCAGTCCACCCGTGCTTCCCAATACCTTATGGGACTTGCTCACACTGCATCGGTCTCTCCAGGGACTGGGGTCTGTTTCCTCCCAACGTCCTGCAGCATCTGTTTCTTTGCTGCTTTTGCGGCAGCTCCACATGTGGCTTCTTGCAGCCTCAGCACGCTTCGGACCGCGTGTTCCCGTGCCACTGCCTCGCCTGCATCCCGCGGGACTCAGTCCTACTGATGCAGGACCCGTCACAGACTCTCTCAGCCACTCACGGGCATCCTATATAGAGACCTCTCTTCGGGTCAAGTGCTGACTTCGAATCTTCTGGGTTCTCGGACGCAGAGGTAAGGCAAAACAACAACACCTTCACTTTTTATTTTATGGGGGTTGCTCCACCCCAGCATAATGTCAACACCTGTTGTCAATGACCCTTTGGTATTCTTCATGCCTCCTGTGTGCCACCTCGTCTCAGTACGAGGGCAGTCAGTAATTCTCATGTTTTCTGTGCTCGTCTTCATCCTAGTACTTCCTAGCTCGGTTGTACTCCTGGCACTACCGGAATACATTGGTTTACTTTCAATATAGTGGTTTGAATTGGAGGGGGGGGGCTAGGCATGTGGGGAGGGATGTTATACAATGGGTTGTACCCAAGGGGATTGTCCTTATCCCCAGAGAGGGATTCACTTCCCATGAGGTCCTCCCGCATAACCCTAGTGGGAATATTGGGTAGCAGCCACACCTCCATTGGTTCATGGGAAAGGGCTCTTCCTTGGGGAGAAGTGACAATACCTAGCAAATCGTCACAATACCTACTGTATTGTCTGAGCCCAAATTCTATTTCAAGTATTTGGTTCTCCTCAGCGTCCACCCAGGAGAGTGTTCACTCACAGCCATTGGGTGTACAAAGTGCCCTAGAACACTTTGTATTGGTCTTTGATCCCTGTTGTGCTCTTTGCTCATCTGTCATGCCTGATCTTGACCGTCGTCCTGGCAAATCAATCTCCTTAGATCAACTGTGGAGAGAGGGATAGTCTATAAACTAGAGGCAGAGTTAGCTGTTGATGTCACATGGAAGGAGACTCCTAAGGGGCCACCAGCATTGTAATCATTCAAGGTCAGGGGCATTAACATCTCCCTTGAATAAATACAAGTGAGTGATTGAGCAGAGAAGCCCTAAGTAATGTAGGCAGTTCAGGAGGTTCTTCCCAGATAATGTTTTTTAAAATAACGGGTAGAAATTGTGCATTTTACAGCACCATATTTGTGCAAAATGGGGTAAAAAGCCATACAATGTACAACTCGTTTTTTAAACATATGAACAAATCCAATAGATGCCATGCTACCAACAGACATTAGGGGCATTTTGCATCATGTTCATGTCTAGGTATGTAATATTTGCCAGCATTGTCAGTGTAAATCTCTCATGAACCTGCACCAACAATATATGCTAGCATTGCCACTTTAAATTACTTTCATGAGGAAGTGTGCCAAAATATGCCAGCATTTCCAGTGTAAATACCTCTATTAATTTAATTTTTTTATTGTTGATTTAACCAAGAAAAACTCTTTATTTTACAACAAAACATTAGAAGAACAATCCGAAAAATAAACTGTACATTTCTTATTCGGATGAAACATTAGTATATACAAGTAAAATACATTGAAAAATAAAAATAAAAATAGAAATAAAACTGGAGAAACATTAGAACAATTAAAATGATATGAATTGATCATAATCTTCAAAACCAGATAAGTGCACACATTAATACATTAATAGTCCATTCCAGAGCAATTAGATTTCATAGTGGCTGATAGCTGTTTTAAGTCGATTAATAGCTTCGATCGCGGTAAATCATATTGATCTAATTGGCTTAACATCTGAAATTAGATTTCTGCCTATTCAATAGAGCCAGGCCATAAAGAAAATTGAGAATTGCATATCTAGCCTCTTTTCTAGAGGCGTGAAATAATAATTCCCAGGCCCTCTGTTGGGATATCTCAGAATAGCCTTCAAAGAGTGGTTTGAGATTAATGGATTGCTGAGAGCACGTTACACATTCAGTACACAGATGTTGAGTCTCCAGCGCCATGTTGCAAAACCGACATTGAGCAAGACTTAATGGAACTAGTTTGCGTGTATGAAGTAATTCATGTGTAGGCCATAAATTTAGGCGAAAACGCAGATAGTCATTCCTCTGTCGTGAGTCAGGAAATTTACAAGATAACTTTCTACATGACCATAGTGTTTCAAGGCAAATGGGTTATTTTTCAATTTCTGGTAATTAAGGCAAGTACTTCCCGTCTTAATCAAGTCCAGTTCCCATATGCAAGTCTTTGCCTTGTCTGGATTCTCACATGGAAGCTCTAATGAAAAACCTGTGTTATCAATTATCTTTGCAACTTGCATACGCCATTTAACAGGGAAAACATCAGGTGATTTTAATACATATTCAGCAAGCATCTATAAAAGACCAGATTTAGGAGTGGCCATAACACATTTGCGGTAAAGACCACACAATTTCCACTTGTGTAAAGCATATAGGGAAAGCAAGCCTAATTCATGCCTTATTAGGCTGATAGGTTCAGAAGAGGGTAAACTAAGTACTGATTTCCAGTACCTGCTTTCTAATTTTGTCCAAAAGTGGTAGGACTTCTCCGTGAGGGCTTCAGATCCATATAAGATCACGGGGGCCAATTTTTGTCTATAATAAGTAAGGGCACGATTGAATATTTGCAGTATCTTGATTTTATGATGCGAGCTTGTGAAAGGGCTGTATCTAGTTTGCCTTTGATGTACATTTCATATTTGCTAGAACCTAGTTGGTTTGTCACAAGGGTGCCCAGATAGATATAGGTTGGGACTGAAGCTAACAAAGCATTTTGAAGGGGACAATAAAGTTTGGCTGCACATTGTCTCTGATTACCACACTGGATGATTTTACTCTTCGCTAGATTTATTTAAATGCAATTTCCCACGGTATACATATCCAGAGCATTCAAGAGAGCACAAAGGCCTTTAGGGGTCTTTGAGAACAGGACCATGTCGTCCGCATAGAGAAGAAACTTCACCTGAACTTCATTAATTATGGGTGCATCAGCATTGATTTTCAAGAAATGTTGTCTGACATCAGAAATAAAAAAATTAAACATGGCGGAAGCCAATAGGCATCCTTGTTTAAGGCCACGGACGGTCCCTATAGGGTCTGATAAGCCATCGTGAGTTAATTCAACCTGTATTGAGGTATCAGAATGGAGGTCAATTACCCATTTTAAGATATGCCACGGGCATCCCCTATCCATTAGCTTCTTGAACAATAGTTCACGAGGCACTGCATCAAACGCCATATGAAAATCTATGAACGCAAGATATAATGGTTGATGACATTGTTTGACTTGACATTGGATGCTGTTCACAGTGATAATATTTATGGCTGTGCCTATGCTTGGCAAATAACCTGTTTGGAAGGGATCCCGCAAATTATTCGCATCTAGCCATTGATTAAATTCCTTCAAGATTAAAGGGGCAACATTTTTCCCCAGGCAATCCAGAAGGGCAATAGGACAATAGGATTTAGGCTTGCTTCCGTCGCCCTTCTTGAATATGGGTAAAATGATGGATTTTCTCCATGAATGTGGAACATACCTTACAATAAAGACATGCTTAAAGATCAAATGGAGAATTGTGGCCCATTCGAGAGGATTATCTTTAATCCTACCATCTTGCAGACCATCAGGGCCAAAAGCTCTTCATCTACTCAGTGTGGAAATGCAGCAGAGGATGTCATCAACCTCTATTGGGAACGTATGCAAAGTTCCTTGATCATTTATACTCCATTCCAGGTCAAAAAAGGGGGAAGTATAGAGGTTGCTAAAGTAGCATTGCCACACCTCCTTAGATATTGCATTGATTTGAATGGCTCCATGGGTATGAGATGTGGCCATGTTTAAACAGGCCCAAATGCCACTTGTAGATTTTAGTAAAATTTGTTGGAATATATACTTGTTATCTCGACGATATTGAGTCGAGCATCGCTCTCTTAACCAGGTTTTATGGGCCAGTTTTCACTGTTTGGTTAACAGGATTTTTTCGGGTGCTGGATGATACTTCAATTTACAAAGCTTCTGCCTCAATCCTGATTTGTGGTGTTGTACTTCTAGATCGAAAACGTGCCAGTGCTCAGTTATGCGGCTAGCATCAGGGAATCTATATTCTATGAAAAGTTGCATTAACTGGACGTAACAATCTGCCCCATCAACACAAGGAGATACGCAGGCTTGATCAATGCGATCTCTAAGTAAGAGCAATTTGTGGGGGTTCCACCGGAAGCGGGTACCTGACATTTGATAAATGAACATTCCTTTGGGCTTCATTCTGTGACACTGGCAAAGCGCTGCTAATCCGCAGCATGTTATGATCACTAAGATCTGTATCAATCACCTTCAGAGAAATTATATGGTGCAAAGAGTTCACATTCATGAAGATGTAATCCAGAATAGATTGTTGTGACCCTCTACCCCACGTCGGGCGAGGAGGAACATCGCCCGCTATGGCACCGTTAAGCATTGCGAAGCCCCTCTATTTCATCATGAGAGCCCATGTTGATTCTGCGACAGCAAATTCTGTGATGTCATTAGTAAGTAAATGTAAGTTCAGGTCGCCCATGATGAAAGTATACGACAGGGCTTTGTCCAAAAGTAGTGAGTCAAGAACAGCAGATAAATGATCAAAGTATTCAACTGAAAATGTTTGTTTACTCCAGTATATATTGAAAATGGCAAAAATAATGGCACCTCTGTTCACTTTCACTACTTGGAAACAAGAGGCGGGAGTGAGACAGGATACACAACCAAGGCCAGAAGTTTTTTTGATCACTATGAGCAATCCTCCCATCGGACGACCTAACGGATGTTTGATGGTGGGAATAGAATGGATGATATGGGTGTCCCATACCGGTGCAGATAGTAACCAAGTTTCTTGGAATACTAAAATGTCCTGTTCTCCCAGGCTGTGGCCCAAAGCATTAAGGAAATGAGAATGACCTCCCGTGTTCCACGAGGTCATAAAGATGTGGTCATTCTGGCTCACAATCTGTTATGAGCTATGATCGTATGTTCATAACGATTGAGCATGATTTAAAAAGGCTTGTGTGTTCACAGAAACAGTATTTAGTTTGGGATGATAAATATTGATCAACATTTTTGGACCTTGGGATGTCCCAGATACAGAGGCTTGGGTTAGAATAAAGCCCAAGTCAAACATGGCCATTCTCGCTTGCCATAAGATATTGGATACCTCTTTCATAATGCAGCACCCATAATATACACCAGCACTGCCACTGCAAAACTCTTTCATGAAGCTGAACCCACAATATATGCTGGCATTGCCGCTGTAAGCCACTTTTATAAAGCTGTAAATCACCCATGAAGCTGTGGCAATATATGCAGGCATGAGACATGCCATTCTTCTTGAAATTGGAAGTATCTCCAGAAACCAAAGAGAAAACACCCCACACACCGACATTTCAGTTCAACCCTCTCAAAATCTGGACGGTCCGACATTTTTGCCTCCAGCCTTAATCTATGAGGTCGTGAAGTGTTACCCCAAGCAGATCTCACAAGTGGATTAAACATACTGTTCAATTCTGTAAGGGAACGCTACAGAGTAGGAAATTGCTGCTTAGCAGATCGCTGCACAGCAGAGCACACATAGCCTATGCTCCACGCATTACAATTATCTGTCCAGAAAGAGAAAGGAACCGAGTCCCTGGAGGTAATAATGCCAAAGTGATCAGCAATGCAGAGGGGTGTGACTGTAAGACAAGAGAGCTATGTGAAAGACTATGTAGTTGGGTGATGGGCATGGGTGATTTATGACGGGTATGTGCAATAGAGGTGCAATAGAATGGGATGAAGGTCAGAAGAGACAGTGGCAGGCAAAGAAGTTATGGTTAGGGCTAGGGGAGAGTCCAGAAAGGATGAAGTGGCATGGAAGTAGGGCAGCCAATGAGGATACAAGCAAATAAGATGGATATCTAATGGGAGAAATGGTTAAGGAAAGGGATTACAGTCTCACAAAATGGTATTTGACCACAATCACAATTTTGCCAAGTGAGACAACTCCGAACTCGTCTTATAAGAGCAGACAGGAGATGGCCTAAATCTTGATCCACTGCCACTTAACAATCGTTCTCTACACCTTTTCAGCCATTCGCTTTCCAATTAAAGCATGCTGAAGCCAATTACTTCAAGAAGTTCACCCAATCCCAACATACTTCTCCTAAACTCCTCCATTCTACTCAAAATAAATGTCCAGTCTCTCGATTCAAAGACCGCTCTGTCTGCTCCTCTCTTGCGCCTAAAGTTAATGCCAATTTCTTCCATTTCTAAAATTACAAAGAGTAGACATTCTTTTACCCCGCAGACCACTACTTCTGATAATGCAACGGATCCTTCGTCCTTGTTCCCAAATGTTCTGGTTTTTGCTTTCAGACCTATCTCTGAGGCTAACATCCTCACTCCCATCTCTCTGCCTCCTCCTACTGCTGCTCCATCACATCCTTTACCTGCCCCTCTTACTGTTCTCCCTGCCTTAGACTTTGGTTTATCGCTTCTCTTCAATTCGTCTCCATCTTCTGGCTACTTTCCATCTGCATTCAAAGCTATCACTGTTATTCTGCTCCTTAAAAGTGCTTTCATAGATCCTAGCGAACCCTCAAATGTTTGCCCTATTTTTCTTCTTCCCTACCTCTCAAAATTACAAGAGCATCTTGTCCACAGGCAACTTAGTTCTCATCTGAGCTCATTCAATCTCCTTCCCTACCATCAGTCTGGTTTGCGTTCAGGGTTCTCTACGGAAACAGCTCTCCATTTTGTTTTTAATTCTATTCTTCACACCGGCCACCTTAAGAAGCCCTCTATTCTTGCTGTATTGATCTGAGTGCTGCTTTTGACACTGTGGACCATTCTAGTCTTCTTTCCACCCTTTCTTCTCCAACGCTTTCCAACATTGATCTCCATTGGGTTTGTTTTTATTATCGGATTGTTTTTTTGTTTCCTGGAAGGGCTCCAGCGGTCAGTCACACCCTCTGCCTTTCATAGTACGCTAGAGCTCTATTCTTGGCCCCCTCTTATTTTCTCTCTAAACATATCCTTTGGCTTCTTTAATTCAAAATGCAAAAACTGTGCAAAGTTATGCAGAAAGTGTATACAATGTGCAATGAGCACTATGGGCCATAGCTATAGATCTTCCCTTAGTTATCACACTGCTATATATTACATACTTGTCTACTTCCTTGAGCATTCAGTATGCATCATTCATTATTAAATAAAGCTACAAGCTTCAGATTGTAGTTATATATTGCTATGTCCTGCGCATTTTGTTGCTTCATTAAGAATACTTCTAGTTAATGGACTATTCCATACATGATGTGGGATACAAGTACATCCTGCCTGATCTATTTATTATTCCTTTTTCTCAATAATACCCTGAATACCAAAAGATTGTAATTCATCCATAGGTTGCGCTCGCCATTGATAACGACACACTAGTACCCCCCCCCCCCAAACCCCAGAATAGTGTCTCTATAGATTCAACGTTATATACATAATTCCAAAAAGCTACCACATTACCAAAGCACATCGCAAGATGTTAATGCAGAGCAAATTACTTGCCTCTCAGTAATGTTCTTTCTGATGGATGTTCCTCTCACGGATTCCTCATCTATGATATCCCTATCCCAGCGCAGCTGTTCTCCGGAAACTGAAGCCTCTACGCACTGTGCACCAGACATGACATCAAGGCCAGTATATATGGTGGTGCCGCGCCCTATAACCTCATTTCCACTCTTTTTTCCCCAAGCACACTGAAGCTGAGGGACCAATGGTGTACTAGCTTCTCACAAGAGGGGCAAGTAGGGATGAGAAATCTGTGGGAGTGACATCACAGAGAGGTAAGTAATTTGTTCTTCTAATGGATTGTTTCCTCCCATGGATTTGTCACCTATGACCTACTACCAAAGCAGTACGAAAAACTGGAGTAGAGTAGAAGAACACCACCGCCTAAAACAGTACACTCTGGAGGACCGCCCTACCAAATCCAGGCATCCTGACCCAAAAGGGACTCAAAGCAATGCTTAGAAAACGTGTGTAAAGATACCCATGTAGCCGCATGGCAAATGTCCAGGGCCAGGACTCCCCTCTGAAGGGCAGAGGTGGCAGCCACTACCCTGTTAGGATGAGCAATCAGACCCTCAGGCATATTCTTCCCAGCCAGATCATAGCATTCTGAGATGCAGAGAATGATCCATCTGGACTGGGTCTGTTTGGTGACAGCCCTGCCAGCACGGCAACCTGGACCGAGACCTGTAGTGGCAACAGAGAAGCACTGACACGATTTCATGCGCAACCTTGCCTCCAGCACCAGATGAATGCAGGAGGCCATGAGGCCCAGAAGGCGCAGGAAAGCCAAGGCACATACTTGTTCCTGTGATTGGAGGACATTGACCGTACGAAAGATGTTCGCTACTCGATCCTCAGGCGGGAAAGCCCTGCCTAGGCGGGTCTCCAAGGTTGCCCATATGAATTGGAGAGACTGGGACGGCAGAGCCTGAGACTTTTTGAAGTTCACGTAAAGCCCAAACTGTGCAATAGAGTGCACCTGCAGAGTAGATGCTCCCACACTAGCTCTGGGGAGGGAAAGACATGGATGTCTCTGAGGCGAGCTGCTACCACTGCCAGCAGCTTGGTTACAACCCTGGGCGCAGATCGAAGGCCAAACAGCAGGATCTTGAACTGGTAATGCTGTTGGCCCAATACAAACCTCAGGTTCTTCCTGTGCTTTAGATGAATCAGCATATGGAAGAAGATGTCCTGAATATACAGGAAAACCAACCAGTCCTGCAGATCAAGGGCTTGCAGGATCTGGGCCAGAGTAACCATCTTGAACTTGTCCTTGCATAAGAACAAGTTCAGCAGCGGCAGATCCAGAATGGGACGCAAGCATTGTTGGGGGGGTCGATAACAGTCCCAATGAGGGAAAGAGGGTTTCACGTTGCACAAGCCATATTGGTGACTGAGGGAACTGAGATGTAGAAGCAATGTTGCAATTTTACATGAATCTTGTGTAGTTAATGGGATATGTGTTACTTTTAGTGTTATTTTTTGTTTAAATTGATACATTTTAGATTGCATGCGCAGCAAGATAAATCTCAAAACTGCTGATGAACTATAAAAATGTAGGTATGGCGTGACACGTAGCACCTAGAAGTTGTGCAACAAGGAGATTTATATGTGCATGCGAGAAAGGAGATTTGCAATGAGGAAATCAAAGTGCGAGGACGCGATGCTCTTGAACATACATGCACAGACATTTATACATTGGGGTCTTTATGTGTTTGGGACAATTGGGGTACACGGTGAATATACAATTTGTATGCTGCAGATCCTCTCGTAGCTAAAAATTGTGCAGGGCCTAGGAGCCCGGGCGGGTGGGATTAACTCTGTGTACCTGTGAAAAACTGGTTTAGCAAGGTTGAAGGCAGAGGAAGGGCAACGAGCAGCTGCGACAATATCAGATGGTCAGTGTAAGGAACTCATAGTGGCAACAGTAAAGACAGACACAAGTGATCACAGTTCAAGGGTGTTTATTAAACTGTATGCAGGTTGTAAAAACACCTAATCTAAACCTACATCTAAGATGGGAGCAAGCGCCGATCATCAATTAAAAATAAGGCAGTCCTAGTGGCGTTGTGTCAAATAAAAAGGGCCTATACTAAGAAACCTATTGCCAAACCTTACAACTAATACAAAAAGGGTGTGGGATGGTTTTCAAGAAAAGAAAGAAGTGTTCACAAATAATATGTCAGGATGTGGTAGCTTGGGTCTCCCTTCCCCACGTTTTGAGCACAGGGTAAAGGGGTACCTTGGAGCATAGCACACACTCAAGCTTTTCCAGCACAAGTCGACAGTTCTGCTTTCAACTTCTCAGAAGCCTCGACGGCCAAGTCTCTTTTCAACCAAAAAGTCTCTTGCCTTTGAGGATCAGTAAAATGACAAACACAAAGTTCCTTTTCACGTTTGATTTGAATGAGGAATTGACCCCTGGATCCCCCTCTTCCGGGCGCTGACCCTTCACAAATCGGATTCTATAAGTCACTAATAGTTCCTTTTATTAATGGACTTTAGGTGATGGCTTCACCCCTAGATCTCCCTCGTTCAGGCTTGGACCCCTCTCGACTGTTGGCCTCCCTCCACCAGGTTCACTGTGGCTTTCAAAATAGTCTTCCTCTATCGGTTTCGTACAATTCTATCGTATTCATCAAATGGCTTAACCCTGGTTCCCCCTCTACTGGGCGCTGGCCCTTCAGAACACTTTGGGTGAGGGTTTCACCCACTGGAGCTCCCTCGGCCGGACTCGGATACCAAATGACAAGGGGGCGCTTCCCTTTCCCTGGTCTTGCAATACTTCTTGCTTCACAAATCTTAATGGCTTTTTAAACAGTTCAAGTGTATATCCCTCGGCCGGGTTCACTTTTGTCAACACACTATTTCTTGGGACTTAAGACTTTGCCCCCACCTGGCATCCCTCTTCCGGGTTCACTCTTGCCAACTTCACATTCACTTTGCTTTCAATGTTTACAGGATTCACTTCCCTCAATTTTTCATGTGGCGGGATTCACTTCCCTTGTTTTTGCTATAGTTCTTATGTCGAAGGCTTTCGACTGTACAGGGATTTTGATTGACCTCATATACGACCACTTTGACCTATCTTGGCGGCTCTCCTACAGTCTTTTGGTATCTGTAGTTACATTCAGACGGGGATTGACCAGAGTCCCTCAGGTTAGCACCCACTTGGTGCTGGTTCCCTCTCCAGCTGGTCTCCCCTTAACACTTTTACAGTTCTTTGAACTCAGTTCAACTTGCCACTTTGAAACTTTCATTCACCACAGCCCAGCTCTTTATCGGTTCTCCCTTTGACTCACCGGATGTGATGAATGGCTTGGCTTTCCCTGTAGCTGGAGTCAAAGCCGGTGCCACGGTAGCAGGAGTTTCCCTCGATCCGGCTTATCAGCATCGCTACGTTGCGTGTACCGTTGACATCTGTTGCAGCACACTTGGGCTATTGTTCTTGGTCTTATAAGTTTGTTTGCAGAGGTTTCGCAGGGTTTTGTCAAAAAGGGCAAGGTCGTGTCTCTCCTGTTCAGCCTCTCAATGTTTGCCGCCTTTTTCCGCCTCTTGAACTGCCGGGTCTGGATAGCTGTCTCATTGTGCGGTCTGCCTTGCTCGCCCTGTGCTCTCTTGCACCACGTTTTATCCCTTTGGGGAAAGGTAAGGGATGTCAGGTGTGTGTGATTTGGGTTAATATCCTGACTGCCTGGCCCTCGGGTTGGGACATGTCAGATAAACAGATTTCATATTAGTCTGTTGTCAGTAAGGTACAAGGTAAAGAAGTGTTCAGGTTGGAAAAGGGGGGTGGTAGGGTTTGAGTATCCCATGAGGTAGGTTGAAGAAAAGGTGTTCTTACAGGATTATAGTTCTCTTACTAGTGTTTATCGTGATCTGACCAGGGGGGATTGTGGGAATGGTAGTGTGTTGTCAATGCTGTATACTGGGTGTTCAGGGCAGAATAACCAGAGGGACGTGAAGAAGAATGATGGGGATTATTCAGATAGGGAACAGGAAAGCAGGGATTCTGAGAGAGATGGTTTCTGAATGTAACGGGGTGTGGGATCCTAGGGGATTTGTTACATACAGAGGGGATGGTAGATTTGGGTAAAATGAATTCAACATGAGGAAGGTGGGTAAATGTATTATAGCCTACAAAGGCCTCGGGTTCATCGTCCTCCTCTCCTCCTTCCCTGGTACAATACTGCGTTTCACCTGGGGCAATTCCCGAGCATAACCCTGGGCTCCGATCCTCCCTCGCTAGTCCCCCCGCCCCCCAGGGTTGGGATCTGAGAGCGCCAGCCCTTCCTTGGCCACCTGAATAAGGGATTCTCGATGTCTACTTGGGCGAATACCCTCAGGTTTCTCACATGAGCTACAGGCAGGAAGATGGAGAGGAGGAGCACTAACTAATCTTTTAACTGTATTCTAATGTACTTCATCTATACTTCTTAAATTTCAGGTGCATATGGATATTGTCCCCAGGCTTAAGGAGACACAAAGTGGAAAAGTAAAAGAAAAAAGCCTGTAGTTGGCCACAGGTAACCACGTGCAGTCTTATCGGATGTAGTCCTTCTGAACACTACTCCAATCGAATTTCGACATTTGATATTGAATACACAACTTTTAAATAACAAAATTCATCAAAAATAAATTCATCCAAAATAGTTACAATTTGGCCCATCCACTGGGCTATAACTGCTTTATGGAACAAAGTTCTGCAGGTTTTTTTTAAACCGATCAAAAACAAGTGTCCAACATTTACACAAACAGTTCACACAAAACACTTTATGTACAGTCAGCTCAAAGGGTTATATATATATTGGCCGATGCGTTTCGGATATCTCACAATATCCATCTTCAGGACTTTGAGCTGTCCTTCACTAACACAATTCTTAACTCTTATTTTCATCTGCTTACCTAAAATATGTAATATATCATGGTTAACCTGTGTGTACCTCTAGAGCAGCGCATAAGAGCTAAAGAATTAAAAGGAATAAAAGGACAGAAATGGACCATGGAAGCCTGTCGCTTAGGACTCTACAGCTACCCCAATAAGAACAAAGCGATGGCCAAGATAATTAACTTGGTGTGGGCACTAGCCAAGCGGCGAATAGCGATGGGATGGAAGGCCATAGTGGAACCAAATATAGAGCCATGGTGGAAAGATCTACAAAGATGAACCATTGCAGAGACTGTGGTCTGGCAGGAAGCAAAGCAAACTGGAAGGAGGTAGAGCTCCATAGACATAACAACCTGGAACATGATACTGCAGATGATAGACCTCCCTGAAGCCAGATTGCCCTGAGAACAGTCAAACTGCACTGGACAAGTGATACCTAGGAATATAATGATCACTGAATGTGCAACATGTCAGAGGACTGGCCAAGCTTATACAGACCAGATAATACTTGCCTGTGACCTGGTTGTTGTTTAGTTTCTTGTTATGTGTTGGGGTAAGGAAGGGAGGGGGGGTAAGGGTAACAAGGATACCTATGTATATCATGATGTTATGTATTTACCATGTACAAATCCTGAAAACCAATAAATAAATTTACAAAAAAAAAGATCTGGGTGTACCTCTACCAATATTCAATACAATGTACAGATTATAGTCAGATATGAACTAACCTCTGCGGGTTCACACATTGCAGTGATATGGTCTGCCCTGTAAGGAAATGTACTCTAGGAATGTCTCTCAAACAACCACATTGCTATTATGTTTAACCAATGTCACATAGCTCAGTCGGTACTGAATAAGCCTAAAGCACTCACCCAGCTTCTAATGGTACTAGCTCGCTGAGTACTCAGAGGTTCTTCAGCTTCTCTGCTGCAACGAAATTCTGTTATGCTGCAACTAGCAATGAACAGTAGGGCTAATAAGTCGAGTCACCAAGAGTATCTACTGGCCACACACAAACTGCCATATCTTACCGAGGTGCTCAACTACATTATGTGCAGCGGCATCCATGAGTGGTATAAATCTAATTAAGGCCAGCGTGTCATGTGCAAAACATATTTTTACTCGTGACTCGTGTTAAGGAGTCCCCTAACTCTCGAGCGGGCCTGGAGGGCCGGAGATCACCGCTCCTTCGCAAAGGTATCAACCGTTACCATGGCAACCTGATTGAGACGCTTTCGCTCCCCGCACACTGTCAAACACCTTGTGATTATTGAATGGCTCCTTCCCATAAAGCTTCCTTGCCCTTGTCAACGTCTACTAGCTTATCGCACTTACTTGTTTGTCAAATTATCACGGACCGTGAGGCAGGAGACCGGCTGTACCGGTCGGGTGCCCCACAGCCATGTTTGTAACCTAGGTCACTCTGGCAACACCTCACGCACGCACGACTGCGTGGTGCAAATAAGGCAGCCATCTTGGGGTGATTAAGGATTCCTAACACAAACGCTTGGAGGGTATCATCCCTTCCCTAAATTGTCAGGTTGTGGTTAATATTATGAATGATTAATCAATACGTCTCATCGGGACACTTCTTCACTTTAACCAAGTAGTGGGATAAATTCTCGTGTGGTCTACATGGTTACAACTCGCATCGCAGGTTTAACCTGTTCACATTAGATAGGATCCAACTAGTTAACTGGCGGTGCCAGTCAATACAGCATCAAATAGGGCAGGAAACCCAAAACATTGTCCTTGTTTTCAAAGAGTCCTTCTCACAAACAGTGTTGTTCACAGGGTGTATGTAGAGATCCGCCCAGTGGCCCTATGTGGCATATATGCGGATTCTCTCAGGTATTGCCAGGTAAAGCACATAAGGTCCCATTCGTAATTCATTCCCCTTCGTTCCCCTTGGGGCGAGTCAAAAAACTCTATCCAGGTTATCTCCCTCTGTAGCAATTTCCTGTGGAGGTCACTGCCACTATTGTGGACTGAGACCTGTCCCAGTATAACACATTTGAGTAGTGCAACATAATGTCTTGACTCCAAAAAATGTGTTGCCACTGGTGATTTGACATTTTTGGTTCTTATATTAAACTTGTGTTCAGTCCACCGGGTTTTAGCCTCGTGCATTGTCATCCCCACAAAGTAGTAGTTTTGTATGAACGGTTTATGTGTAAATATTGGACACTTGTTTCTGAGTGGTTTATAAAAACAAAACGTGTGGAACTTTGTTTCATAAAGCAATTATAGCCCAGTTTTTTATGAATTTTGTTATTAAAAGTTGTCTATTCAAATCAAATGTCCTAAATTCAATTGGAGTAGTATTTAGAAGGACTACGTCTGATAAGAGTGCACGTGGGTTACCAGTGGTCAACTACAGGCTTTTTTGTTATACTTCAGCTACAGGCAGGATCAGGGTTTTTATGGTTTAGCACTATTTTGGAAAGGAGATGCAATATTTTTAAGTACATGGGAGCCTGCTATTCATTGTCCAAGGAAGTCCGGCCATCTGTTTGTGATCCAGCAATAAACTTGGTACAAGGGCTGCTTAAGGGCGGAGTTGGCCAATGCCTTATGGGTTTCGGACAGTTTTCCGCATATCGTTCCAGTGACCTTGGAAACCATGTGCTTCACATCCGGGGTAGTGACCCCAGGCCAGCTGGAACTTCCAATGAATTATGTTTGTGTCTGAATGTGTAACAAAGTGACAACGTCATGACCTACCACCGAAGACCCCAAAAAGGGGTGTGCTAAGAATATGAGCTGATGATGGTAGTTAAATAAAGGCATCCAATGAGAGCATGGGGATAAAACGAGATTGGATTTCTTTTTTATAGATTTGCCAGTCATTTTTAGGAGGATGATTTGTAATAAAATATGTGTGAGTGTTCTTACCGTTGTTAGTTTGACTATACCACGTCATCTAGTTCCTCACGTCCGTTTGTACAATAAACTTGCTTTACGGACAAACGTGCACTCGCTTCTTAAGTGGTGGGCCTACTTTGGGTTAAGGTGATCAGAGGCCCATCCGTACAGCCTCAATTCTTCTTTGGCATCAGAAAATAGATGGAGTGCCACCTCCTCCCTCATTCTGAGCGCAGAACCAGTTTGAACGCACTCTTCGCCACAAGCTGATAAACATCCTCCAAGAGGATGGAATACAGAGAAAAGGGGGTAGCCAGGGCACTATAATCCGAGTCTCGCTGGAGAAACGGGAGGCAAAAACCCTGTTGAATGCCCTAGAAGGCCCCAGCTTTGGACGTGGTCTCTGACCATTCCGTACTGAACTAGAAGAGCCTAATCCCCCCCATCAGAGACACAATGTAAAACAAATCACTGAGGTTTAGTGGTTTAGGGAATGGCGGGGACAGAGGTCGCGACCATGCCACCCTTCTGGGTACCTCTTCCCCTACCTTCCCGGGGCAGATTGACCACTGTCTCTCTGGGCAAAGGCAGTGAAGGGTGAAAATCCCTGACCCAGGATGGCAGTTGTACAGAGAGCTGTTGGGGGCAAGCCCCAAAGATTTAGCCGTTGCTTTTAACAAATGAACCTTATGGAGGGTTTCGTCAGCCTTGGCTCCAAAAAGGGTTTTGCCATCGAATGGCTTGGGGACAATATCCATATGCACCTGAAATGGTCATGGCCCTACCAACACAGTCTGCTGTGTCTAGACCCGATTGCAGCATTTGGCATGCCACCTCTCTGCCATCAAGAGACCTAGGCCTGGAATCAGTGCCTCATTTCCCCCTTGGTGATGTGTTTGGTTGCATTGGCACCACTGTCCAAAAGGTGAAGAAAAACTTTGGCATGAGGCATTCGTGGCTTGCAGTGCCAGACAGCTTGACCAAAACACTGTCTTGCCCCATGTGTCCAAACTCTTACACTCCCTGTCCAGTGTAAGGTACAGGAAAGTAGATGTGTTATTAGGCTAGCTGTAGAGACCACCAAGCTCTCAGGTGAAGGATGGGAGGAGAGAAAAGCCAGGTCTGATGGGACAGGCAGTGTTCTTCGCCATGTCTCTGTCCCTAGCCGGAACATAGACGGGTTACTCCCACACCTCCAGCATAGGCGCTTCCACCACCACATTGGAGGGCAGGAGTGCCTCCTTTTTAGACGCCTCGTCCAGAATGTCACAAGAGCTCATATTGCACCCCAGACCTGGATTGAACAGACCATCCCAAAGTACTGGCAACCTTTGCCATAAAGCGCTGGAATGCAGCTTTGGGCTTTTCTTGGGTGGGGAGCTGGCAAGAAATCCATTTCCAGGGAGGTCTCAAAGCCGCTGGCTCCTTGCAGGTCCTATGCCAGTGCCAGCGCATTCTCACCTTCCCAGTAGAATTCCTCTGGGAAATCACTCACTTAAAAAAGCTCAAAGATTCCAGCCCAAAAGGGATCTGGTCACCCTCATCATCATAGATGTTGTACATTTTATACATAAAAGCATCCATAGGGAGTGGGGCATATTCCTGCGAAACAAGAAGCTTGCTAACCGTACCAAGCTAATCAGTCGCTCTCCGTTTGTACCCAAAACCGGTTTTCATAAATTCTATGGCTTTTTTTTACCTAGTATATATGGATTTCTCAATGCTTCATGTGCAATCATAAAGTCAGTCAAAGTCATTGATCTTCAACACAGTTTCATGTTCAAATTCACTAATTTCTTCTTAGTGAGGAAACAATCAACATATCCACACTTTATGGTTCATTTCCCAATGCATTTCAGAGAAAGCTCCTTCTTCAGGGCAAACCTTAATGAGTATAATTATGTACACAATATATTCTAGAAAAAAACGGAAAAAACGGAAAACAGAAAACGTACCATATTTGCAATGTTTCAAATGGCGGTCAGCACATGGAATCAAACAAGATGAAAGAGCGAGTAAGTTCTATATACCTACTGGGTGATCATAATGCAATGTGTATTAACTCAAAAGACATGTTACCTGTCTTGTTGACAAAATGTGGTTGCTGCTGTGTCATTTCTTAAAAGCTTCCAATCGGCATATGTGCCGCATAGTTTACTAGTCTACCGAAAAAATGCAGTGCGATTCTCAGGTGCTGTCATGAACATATGTTTAAAGTTAGTAAACTCACTACGAGGTAACAACTATCTAACTGCTAACTTTCCTTATCTGCCTGTTTTACCTGATGGCGTCTCCTCTCCTCTCGCAGCTCACTGTAAGCGCACGCAGCATTCCTGTTTAGTCCTGTTGCCTAGGCAACGGGACTATTTTATGTGTTTGCAGAACCGGGTAACGCTAGAGCGTACACAGGTCTGTGCAAGGGTGAACAAAGGCTAATGTAAGGGTAAATGTACATTATAAACTCGCAGATAACCATGCTCGAAGTTAATGAACAGCTGAATCGCCGTATTTGTATTGATGTAACGTAACGCCTAAGCGTACACAGGTCTTGTACAAGAGTGAAAAAAGACCAACATAAAAGTCAATGTACGTTGCTGGTGATTAGTGATCGGCTAAAACGCTGTGTATGTGCGGATTACAACTTGCTGAGTATTAATATTACCACGCTGTGAAGCAATAAAAAAAAACCAACACAAAAGTCAATATACATTACTGGTGATTAGCAATCGGCTAGAACACCTTATTTGTGCCGATTACACCATGCTGAATATTAATAATGCTGTGCTATCAAGCAACATTCACAATGTGGGGCAGAAGGTGTCGCAATCACGACACCTCGCGTCCCAGATGTGGAAAACGTCCAGGATGGGCCCCTAGATTATTACAGGCATAGAAACTCCATTCAATTGCATGTAAACTCAACCCAGTAACAGATTTACCAACAATCAATACCTAGACGATATTGCTCATCTCAATGAAACCGTTAACCATAATGATGTACTGCTTCGTGTGACTGTGTCATCTGGCAACACCTTACAAGTATTCAACACATTGGATAGGTCAAATCAAACAATTAACAATGCTGCTGTGCTTCATATACCTGTGGCATCATGCTATACCTTGCAAGTATTAACACATCGTAAAGGTCATTTGAACCAACAGTTTAAATGAAACAATGGAAATTAATCTCTTCATTAAGTCCATTCGGAATCAGAGATCCCAATTTGTCTATCCAGAATGTCTCTCTTCTGTTTAAATATAGACCAATGTCTTCATGGGGGATTGTTCTTGGAAACCACTTCCAAAATCTGAAACCTGATTTGTGTTAGGTTGTGTCCCTTGCTTATCCAATGGCGGGCTACTGCAGAGTTCAAATTACCATTTCTAATACATGAACAATGCTCATTCCACCGTATCTTGGCTGGTCGTGTTGACTGTCCAACATAGTATAACCCACAAGGACATTTGATTTCATATATGGTATTTATGCTGTCACATGTACCAAGTCTTGAGCATCATTTTTTTTACCAGTTCTTGGAAGGTACACAATGTTACCTTTCGTTACAAAGTTGCAATTGATGCAGTGTAAACACATAAATGTTCCTGTGCATTGTGTCATTGGCTCTTTGAGTGGTGGTCTTGTTCTTACCAACTCATCATGTAGATTACGAAGTCTTTGAAAAGCAAAAACCGTCAATTCCTGAAACAGATGTTGTACCCTGGTATCAGTTTTGAAAATACCCCAATGTTTCTTAATTGTGCTTTTTATCCTGCTGCTTTGTATTGAAAACCTGGAGACATACACTGGTGATTTCAATTCCCTCTTGTCTTTGGTTGTAGCTGTTAACAATGTTTCACGATCTAACGTATCGATCCTCTGAATAGTGAAATCTATTTCATCTCTTTTGTAACATCTTGTAAGAAATGTATTGCCCATCTCAGTTTGTTCCTATAGGTAGTTTTCAGGGTCGCTCACAATTCTCTTCACACGTAATAACTGGCTGTATGGTAAATTGCGAATCAGACTTGGCTGGTGAAAACTCAAATGGTGTAACAGATTGTTTCCGTCTGTAGGTTTGCGAAATTAAGAAGTATTGTAGCTCGCTTCCCCTACTTCCACTTGTACATCCAAAAAGTTGATCTGGACATTAGACACTTCTCTAGTAAATTGTATCCTATCCTACTATCAATGTTGTTAAGGTAGTCAAAGAAGCTGTGAAATCCTTCCTCAGTTCCGGACCAAATTCCGAAAATATCATCTATATAACTTACCCCTAGGTGGATTTGTTTTTTCCATTCAGATTTGCCTAATACATGATCCATTTCGTATTTATGCATGAAACAATTAGCATAAGTAAGTGCCATTGTGGCCCTCATGGATGTACCAGAAATGTCAAAAAGAACTGGTCTTTGTATTGAAAATAGGAGTTCTCTGCTATGAATTGAAGTAATGTAAGAATACATTCCTTCGTGGCTCCAATCTCTTGTGCTCCCAGAAGCATCCATTCCATCGCCTCCATTCCTAGATCATGGGGTATGGAAGTGTACAGACATTTGACATCAATGGTGAATAGAAGGTAACCTTGATGGAAATCGGTCGACTACAGCTTTTGTAAAAAGTGTGTGGTGTCTCGAATATATGTGTCAGTACCTTGTAACAATGGTTGAAGAAAGAAGTCCACATAGATACCTAGTGGTCGATTAATGCTGTTCATGCCAGCCACTATTGGTCTTCCTGGAGGTTGATGCAAATCCTTATGTATTTTCGGAATGGTGTACAAATTTGGAATTCTGGGGTGTTGGTGTCATGATTCGCAGACCATGGAGGTTGTGGAATCAATGAGGAAAGGCTGAGCCGTTTCACTATCGAGTAGAAGCGTGCACAGCATTCTAGTGTTTTCACTTCCTGTTTATGACGTGTATTTAGACGCGTCGGAAGATTCCTTCAATGCGTTGCAACCTTGCATACTTTCGGGTTTACACGCTGTTCGAGTGTTCCTCCCTTCCTTCTACGGTTCCTTACCCGTTTCCTTCTCGCCTTCCATCCTGTTCCTTTTTCTTTCTTTCTGTTCCGCCCTCGGAACGCAACCCTGTTCCTTTCCATTCACTCTCTGCTACTCGGGTTTCCGAGTTCTGAACCGCTCTACTCGCGGTTACCACATACTGTGGGGCTGTTTGCTCTGGTACCCGGAGCAATCCGGATGGATCGTTCCCTTGGGAGCGCGAATTACCTTTCTCATCTTCATCGCCTCCCAGGCAGGCTCCTCACACCCGAAGCCGGATTACCATCCACTGCCAAGCGAATTGACCCAGCGGATACTTCCTGCACGGAATACTATACCGGAGTTGCTCTCTTCACCAGCGCCTGCTGGGCATTGTAGTCCCCACTCATCGTTCCGTCGGATTCTGCTGTTTACTCAAGTTGCTATGGGATTCCAGGACTCTACATCTACACCCTACAAATACCAACTCAGGGTTTTTTCGGCAAGGCTTTTCCCCGATAGTGGGGTGGTCTCCCTGGGGGTCCCACTGCCGGGCAATTGCATAAGGCAAGGTGGCCTGCAGAGGAGCCCATCCTAAATTCATCAACAAAAAGCCTGAATCTGCTTGGAGAGAGAGGAGAGACATTTCCACGGATGAATCATCCGATGACGGACGTACAGGTGAGGAGGAGGTGGGTGACAGGGCCCTTCAAACATTTTTTGAGGGTTGGTTATTCAGAAACTTATGAATGTGTTCATTTATCCATTCAAGTTATTCATCTTTTTCAAGTAGGACTTCCAAATCACGTCTGATGGTTACAGTGGGATCCTGGTCCAAAGCGACATAAATGGTATGATCATGTAGTTGCCTAGTGCATTCAGAATCATAATCACTAGTGTTCATAATCACTAATGCTCCCCCTTTATTCGCAGGTCCTATTGTAATTTCCTTTGTGCTGTACAAGTCTTTAATGAGTTTCATTTCATGTGGTTTTAAATTTCTAAAAGGTGGTGATTTGTAACTGATCCTCTCAAGATCTTTGGTGACTTGTTTCTGGAAAATATCAATTGATGTTACCAAAATTGGGGGTATGAATCGGCTTTTGGCACAAAACTCCTTATGGTCAGGGGTGGTCGTGTTAGATTCTTCTTGCTCACGTGTATCGAGTTCATCAAAAAAAGACTTTCAACTTCAATTTTCTGATGAATCTGTACAATTCAATTTTGGTATCAAAAAGAGTAGTACCATAGGTAGGTATAAAGCTGAAACCTTTTTGAAGAGTGTCTTCTTTTCTAGTCAGTGGTCAATGAGAAATATGAATCACTAAGTTTTCCTCAGTTGTAGTCTTGTCTGGGGGTTTCCCCTTAGATTTCCTCCTCCCCCTGTAAATTCTTTTGGACATGCCCCTAAAAGAGTTGTTGACGTTGGTGTTTAAGCTAATGTATTGTTAGGCTGATTCTCTATATTCAGAGGTCTATCCTCAGTTTGCCATGATTCTCTTGGTGCTTCTGAGTCTGAGCTGGATATGTTTTCTAATGTATATTTATGAGGTTTCCTTGGGATGATAGGTCCGTATTTATCCATCCATGTATATACTTCCTCGCTTATATAATCATAAGTATCCCGTTTACATTTTTTCACTCTTTCTGCTCCAGTTCCGTTTTATAATCTTCTAATTTAGTGTTAATTTCTGCAAAAATGGTGTCATATTTATCTTTTCCCAGTGTTTCTACGAGTTCTTTTTCTATTTCCGTGATCTCGATGTTAAGAGATGTCACATTTTTAGATAGTTCTTGAATATTCGAGAGAATCAAATCCAAAGTACATTTATTAAGAATTGCTTCCCATTTACAAACAAACTCTCTACACTCCTTACATAGATTTTGGCGTAGCTGTATGTAGAGTCCTCTGGGTATTCGTTGATTTTAAAAATATAGGTCCAATGTGCATGGAGTTTTCTGTTAATTTCTTTCCTTGTGAGATATTCTAACCGTTTGATACGCTTTGCTGGATCTTTAGCCGTGGTACCATGTGTACCTATGGATGTTTCACTTATCAGTACCAGAAGGATCAAGTTACTTACCTGTAACTGTTGTTCTCCAGCATGGGTCTGGCATGGATTCACATGCTCATGAATATTCCCCGTCGTCAGGCTGGGAATCCTCGGTAAAGAAAAAATCAGTTTCAGTTTTGTTTCTGAACTGACTTTCTACTAGTAACCAATCACTGGTCTCTGGGTCATACTGCCCCCAGCCAATGACTGTCTTCTACCTAAGCCCCTCCTCTGGCAGACATCTTCAGATTTGGAAGCACGTTAGCTGGCAGTAGGACCAAGAGAAGAGCTGCAGAGGGATAGGAGGGAGGGTTTGCATGTGAATCCATGCCAGACCCATGCAGGAGAACAACAGTTACAGGTAAGTAACTTGTTCCTTCTCCAGCATGGGGTCTGGCATGGATTCACATGCTCATGAATACAACAATACATAGCAGTACACACATGCACAACCACGGGAGGTGGCAAGGCCCAAGCAGGGTAGTGTGAATTGTAGAATGAAAGGATGTATGAATGACATAAGTGTGAATGAGTAGAGCACGATTTTTATGGGGAAGTTAGAGTACCCAGTGAAGAAAGGAGAAGATATAAAAAGTAAATGAAAAACAAACATTTGTCTTCTACTGATGAACTATCTAATAACAGAGATATGTATTAGAAAATAGAATGTTATGTAGAAGTTGTCTGTGGTCAATGATACCAAAAATAGAGGCAAATGTGCAATAATTGAACTTAGACAACAGTGCAAGATGCTGCCTTTGTTGAGATAATTGTGAATGTATTTTTTAGTGGTGTTTTTACGGAGAGTAAATAAATTGATATTTTTGATAAAAAAAACTGTTTGGAATAAGTATGTTGTAATTTAATGAGTTAAACAACATGCAGGACTGAGTTAGAAGAAGGTACTGGAGAAGCAAGGGACCCTTTAAGCATTAGTGTGGTATGTTTAGTGGTTTTGACGTTTTGAGGGTTGTCTTAAAGAGGTCCAGATAAATATTCCCTCTAGTCTCTAAAGTTTTTTCAAAAGGCTCAACATTAAGCATTTCATCAATTCAACATTAAGCAACTCTTACCTCCTCACCAGGCCCACCTTCAGGCGAACAAGTTGCGCAGCACTGCCTGGCCGACTCTGGACTCCTCCCTGGAATCCCGGTTGACGCAGTAGAATCTCGTGAAGGTGTGCGTCAACCTCCACGTAGCAGCCCTGCAGATGTCCAGCAGGGGCACACCCGACAAGAACGCCGTGGTAGCAGCGATCGCTTTGGTCGAATGGGCTCTCAGACGGCCGGGCAACGGTCGGTTTGCCAACCGCTGACAGTGCATGATGCAGCCGGAGAGCCATCTGGAAATGGAAGCCTTCGAGAGGGTCTTCCCTTGGTTCACAGGTCCAAAGTTCCCAAAAAGTTGTGATGTCTTCCGAAGGCTCTTCGTGCGACGGAAAGAAAACAGGTAACACAAAGGGCTCGTTGAGATGGAAGTCCGACGGCACCTTGGGCATGAAGGAGGGGTTTGTCCTCAGCACCACCCTCGTCTCGTGGAATGTCAGGTATGGAGGTTTACAGGAGAGGGCCTGGATCTCTCCCACTCGTCGTGCGGAGGTGATGGCCACAAGAAACGCCGTCTTCCACGACAGGAACTTCAACAGTGCCAAATGCAGAGGCTCGAATAGCGGCCCCATGAGCCTGGTCAGCACCACGTTAAGCTCCCACACCGGGGCCAGAGCCTTCACCGGCGGGAACGATCGGAACAGTCCTTTCACAAACTCCTTCACCAGGCGATGGGACCATAGCGACGAGTGCCCCGGAGTTCTGGTGTAGCGGGAGAAAGCTGCCAGATGGATCTTGATGGAGGCATGTGCCAGCCCCGCCTTGGCCAGCGATAGCAAGTACGGCAGCACTTGAGGGGCCGTAATCCACATAGGGTTAATCTTCTGTGCACGGCACCAGACAAAGAACCTCTTCCATTTGTGTCCATAGCACTACAGAGTCGAGGACGCCCTAGCCTTTGCAAGCACCTCCTTGCAGTCCGCCGGGATATCGTACCCTCCAAACTCTATTACTGCAGGAGCCAGGCCTGCAGGTTCAGCGACCCCGGGTCGTGGTGGAGGATGGCACCTCCTTCTCTGGCGAGAAGTTCCGCGTCCGTCAGCAGTTTGACTGGGGGGAACGCTGACATGTCCAGAAGGTCCAGGAACCAAATCTGCCTCGGCCACGCCGGTGCGACGAGGATCATCCTGCACCGGGACCATCTGAGTTGACTGATGAGTCGCAGCGCAACGGCGGGAACGCATACCGGAATAGGCCGTCCCAGGGGAATGAGAAGGCATCGCCCATGCTCCCCGGCTGGGGAAACCTGCTGGCGAACCTCCGGCACTTGGTGTTCGTCGCCGTCGCAAATAGGTCAATCTGGGGATTTCCCTATCGTCGTAACAGGAGATCCACTTGATCCTGCTGCAGCTCCCACTCGTGGCACGAGCACATCTCCCTGCTGAGTGAGTCGGCGATGGTGTTCTTTATTCCTGCCAGATGGAAGGGTACCAGAAACATCCCTTGGGCAACGGCCCAGTGCTACAGATCCTGCGCTTCCTTGGAATAGGGCTAGGGATCTGGTGTCCCCCTGCTTCCGGATGTAAAACACTGTGGTGGTGTTGTCGGTGAAGATCCTCATCACCTTGCCCTTGAGGGACGGAAGGAACGACCTGAGGGCCCAGAACACGGCTCGGAGCTCCAGGACATTGATGTGCAGAGACCTCTCCTCCGGGAGCCAAAGGCTTCTTGCGTGGAGATCTCCGGTGTGCGCTCGCCATCCTTCCAGGGAGGCGTTTGTCGTCACCGTTTCCTGATGTGCCGGAGTCTGGAAGTCTATGCCCGCTGCTAGGTGCGCACGGGTGCCCCACCACCGGATCGCTTGGCGGAAAGTCTCGTTGAGTGCGATCCTGTCCTCAAAACTGCCCGCTGCTTGCATCCAACGGGCGTTGAGAAACTCCAGCAGTGGTTGCATCCGCAGTCTGCATAGGCGTACGAGGTAGATGCACGATGACATCATGCCGAGTAGGGACTTGATGGACCTCACCATGGCCACCTCCATGGTCGACAGCCGTTGCACCCTGCCCAGGATGGCCTTCGTCCTTTGCTCCGACGGGGAGGCCAATCGCGCCACTGTGTTGAGTCTGGCTCCCAGGAACAGGGCGACTTGCGACGGTACCAAGTGGGATTTCGCAAAGTTGATCAAGAATCCCAGATCCAGGGGCGTGGCTAGCCGCGGGATGAGAAAGACGTAGGTCTCCTCGGCTCCCGCAACCGTAACAAACATCCTGGTAAAATCGCCTGAAATTCGACATAAGAGCCGATTACACTTCCGTATGGTGTAGGACACCCTTGGGCACAAACGAGGTGAAGAGCAGAGGAAACCGCAGCCGATTTCAAGAGAACCGACCACAAGAAGTTTGGAGGCGTACGACATCCAGCCTCCAAAATGGCCGCCGGCGCGCACGGACGAACGCCCTGAAGCGTAGCAGTGAGGCCGCGCTGCAACGGAACCCAGCCTGCTACTGATCCGCAGACTACATCGGAGGAAGAGTGCAGTCCCAGTGAGGCTCCGGCGGTGTCCCTCCAAACTGGCGGACTACAGCGGACCCGTGCGGCTGTGAGGCCGGGGCGTGTATCCACACGCCCGGGACCCCCGCCGACAGCGCTGCTACTCGAGAACGTGGGACGTACCTCCAGAGGGGCCCAGCGTGTGAGACAACCCTGCGCGCCACCGACGTAGAGGAAGTGCTGGTGTGGCTATGAGGCATGGGTGAGTGTCACCGCCCGAGCCCTGCTCCCGGTGGCGACGGCGTGCAAGACAGCCCGGGGGAGAGGTAGAGGCCTGGGGGTGAACCGCTAGAGCCCACGCGGCCCCGTCTACTGGCGAACTTCGCAGGCGCCGCAAACCTATCAGCACATACGTGGCCCCGGACTGGAGGTGTGCCGCCACAAGACACAGAAAGAGGCTCCCTGGGGGCGTGAGCCTGTGTGGGCCCGTGGCACAGAATCCCCCCGGAGCGAGACCATGCAGCGACAACTGCTGATCCACCGGGCCGGCAAAGCACACAGCACAAGAGGTGTACAGTGGGGGTGAAGTGCTAATACTGATCAGGCCAAATAGCCCACACCGGCCCGCAAACTCATACTGTATCCAGCCCCTGGAGTACCACCACTCCTCCAAATAGTTGGCTGTGTTGCAGTGGAACAACGTCAGGAGCGGACTCCGCGGGTTAGCACCAACCCGCGTATCGCCAGGCCCCCCTGCAGCAAACACAGAACCATCCTCAATTTGCATTATTGAAGAAGGGCTAGACGCGAGGGGACAATACCCGAAGTAGGAGTAGTGGCAGGGACAGCTGGAATACGCGGACCGCTCCCAGACTAGCCCAAGCTGTGGTCCCCTAAGTGCAATCACAACGCCTACAGGGTGCGGTCGGAGCACAAATACAGCATGCAGTGAGACGATAACACCTACAAAAGGCCAAGCATGCAGAACCATTTGCAGCTAGTGATATTGGTACCATGGGGAAAGACAAGTCAAGGAAACTCCCCACACAAAGCAGGATGGATCAATACACCATCCCGCCGCCCCAGACGTCAGACCTCCACCCGCAATCCGTGGACGATGGAAACGGACCAGGGAATTTCATTGAAGGACGTTATGGCTGCGATAGCCGACTCCCGCACAACAATAGAACAGAAAATGGACGCGATAAGTATGGATTTATCCCTCCTCCGACACGATCTCCAAAAACTAAACGGCACGCACCGGGGAAGCTGAACATCGCATATCCAATATAGAGAATAGAATGCATAACATGCAACAGCAGCTCCAAAATGTCACAACCAAACTGAAGGTACTGGAGGACAGAATTGAAGATGGAGAAGGCAGATCTTGACGCAACAATGTGCGCATACTCGGCATACCCGAGAAGGCCGAAGACCCCTGCATGGAACTCTTTCTAGAACAATGGCTGACTGACCTGTATGAGCCAGAATCCTTTTCCAAGTTCTTTTCCATAGAGAGCACACACAGAGTACCCACCGGCAGACCTCTGCCCGGCGCACCTCCACGCACGGTAATTGCAAAGTTCTTAAACTACAGGGGTCGTGATGCCCTACAGCAACATGCGCGCGCAAAAGGCACCATCACATTCAATGGCTCCAGAATTGCCTCCCCCCCTCCCCGACTACACCAGGGAAGTGCAAAAGGCGAGGCAATCCTTCAACCACCTCAAAAAACAACTGCAAACAATGAGAGTGAGGTATGGCCAGCTCTTCCCTGCGCAACTCAAGATTTATCACAAAGGGACAACAGTCCACTTCAATGATCCCAAGGAGGCTTGGCGCTGGACTGAACAAAACATAGACGGAGACTGGTCGACCCCCCGCGACAACAGGGGGAGGAACAGAAGGCCTCCACCAGACCAACAGCGAGAGGCCCGTCGACCACCAGCGCAAGACCCACTGGAAGATCAGGGGGGGCGGACCACTGCCTCAATGCCTGCCGAATGCCCGAGGTCCCGTTGGGTCACCCAGGTTGAACTACTGAATCATTTTGTCTACACACACACAGGCAACAGCAGGCTACACACACTTACCTGATGCGGCCGCGGTATGCCCCAAGACCGCGACACAAGGAGAGCCCCCTCCCGATAGTGCAACAAACTCCATGTTTATTATACGTGGCGGCTCCCCCCTGGTCACACCCCCAGGGGAGGGCGCCCTCCCCCTGGGGTTCCAGCCAGGGGGAGGCCACCTGTACTTGAAGTTAAGTTAAACGCATGTAAGGTGTCCAGTTGACACCATGGGTTTTTTGTTCGGGCGACCAATGCTTCTAGTTGGGAGGAGTATGGGGAGGGGGGTTGGGGGTTTGTTAAGTTTAGTTACAGACGAAACCTGTCAAACGCACAAACTCCACCCAGACACGAGAGCATACTCCTTCCACTCAGGGGCACATACCTCGCTCTCCAGGCTAGATTATCTCTTCACCCCAGCAACTATATAAATAAACATACTTCCAGAGGCATCTCTGACCACTCCCCGCTAGAACTGACACTCATAACATCCAGGCGGATTCCACCGCCGAACTGGCGCCTGAATAGCTACTACCTGGGTGACCCCGAGCTTGTGGACAGGCTACAGGAGACCACCAATACATATTTCGAGCTCAATACACAGACGGCAATGATCCCAGGAACACTGTGGGAGGCCTACATATGGTGGACGACCGCAAAAAAAATACAGCACTGGAGCAAGACACTTGAAGCCGAACAACAGGTTAAGTAGGCAGAGGAGAGGCACATAATTGACGACACACCGGCCTCGAATCGGACGTTGCTACTAGCACAGAAAAGGCTGCAAAACATAGCGATGGACAATGTGAAACAAGCGCATACTGCAATGCGAGCAAGACTCTATGAAACAGGTGACAAGTGTTAGGGAGAATTCTCTGTTTAGGCTGAATTTCCTAACCTAGTGAGTCCCTCAGCAGCTTTGCTGGATTTCTGGAGTTTGTTTTTTTCTCTCCTGCCAAGAGTGAGACTCTTTTTCTCCCACTCTTGGACATGATTTATGATGTTCCTTTGACTGTTAGTGTGTTTTATGGGCTATGGGGTCCTTTACGCCATAGGGTCTCATGTGTTTTTACCATGTGTGTTACACAGCACCCTCCGTGCAGTGACACAGGGGTGTCATAGTGTCACCCCACCATAGACTCCATACCATGGGACTGACTACGGTCTCCCAGGGCATATAAAGTCACCATTGGCTTTACAAGTCCCAAATTATGAACAGAAACCAGTACAAACCATCATATTGTGGACGTACTGGTCAGGGCAATTCGATTGCCCCGGGGTCTGTTAGTCGAGGGGCCACGTCTCCGTCCCCCCTGATCGAGTTTTGGCTGGTAGCAGTGGATACTACTTTTTATATTCGACCGCGAATATATCCGTATGGGATTTTCCCATTGTTCGAGGCTACCAACTTTAATTATTTAATTCTCATAGCCTCGAACATACCGGCGGTTTATTTATTTAATATAAATTCGTCGGTTGGTATTTTTTGCCAGGACTCGATTCTAAAATGGCGTTTGTGTTCTCTTCTGTGACTCCAACCCAAGTCGAGCCCTTTGTTCCACTTTTGGCGGGCTTCTCCACAGAAGCCTCCAAAAGTGGTGCCACTGTCTGGGTACCACAGGGGGTGTGGGAGGGGGTTTAGGCACCCTGGACTGAGTTACCTTGGTAACTCAAGTCGCACTCTAGTGTGATTGGCCCAAGTGGTGAGCCGGCCGGCTCACCACTTAGCATGTTTGATTGACAGCTAGGCTGAGTGAATGGGGGTGTGCTGCATAAAAGCAGGGCTTTGGGGACTGGAACTTCAGAAGTCACCACAGGACCTGAGAATCCGACGAGGGAGAAGCTGAGTCGACCTGCTACGACGATACCACCGGTGGAGCCCTGCGGAACCGACTCACCACTTCCCGACGACATAGAAGATCTCCCTGCTGGAGAGTCTTCTTCCCCTGACTGGTGGGCACAACCAGTATACCTTCTTTTTCTCGCATCCCAGGACGTCTTGTGGTTGAATTGCCCGTGCCAAGCACCCCGGCAACCGGATAGCCACTTACCACTGGACCACGAACAAAAGGACCGCTCCTTTTAACTGAGAACCCTGCAGCTGGCAGTGCAATGGACTCCTGTCTTCCTCCCCGACGAGATCCTCTCTTCCCCCGGATGAAGCACCGACTTGCATCCGCTGCCAGGAACAACTGCCCCGCTGGAGTATTCTCACCACTTTAAGGTACCGTGTCCGCCAGGCCTCCCTTTCTAAAGATTGCTACAAGGTAATAATAATCCCTTAACCTTCTGGACTGGGCTGCCGCCTTGACCATCTAACTGGTCCCCTTTCTTTTGGTCCACTTCTTTCTGAACCTTTGAGACTTTTGTGCACTTTTTAGCCGTGTGACCTTGGACACATTTCGTTCTGATCCTCTTAAAGTGGATCCGGCTTTCTGAACTCTATCTTCACGGTTTGACTCTGCCTTCCTCTCTTGCTGTGTTCTTGTGAAAGTGTTGGGATCTGTTTCAATTTATATCCTGCTTTTCTCTCCCTTTTAAAACGAATTATTAGAGTGCCATCTGTGTTAAGCGCTCACCGCTGTCTGAAAATAAGTGGAGCTTTACTTAAGACTTGTCTAATATTCTTTTAAGGGAGTGTATATCTTTTAGTGACCGTGTTTTTGAACTGCTTAATATTAGTGCCTGTGTGTTTTATTAGATGTGGTTTTAAATAAATAATTATATCTCTTACACCAAGCTCTGGTCCGTGTTTGCTTGTTCTACTATGTTCTTTTGACCTATTGTGAATACTCTGTATACTGCGTAACTCTTCTTGAGGGAGGTCTGACTGCTCAGCCACAGCTACCAAGTGAATCTGTGTGGTACAGACTGCTACCAAGTGGGTTTACTGCCAAACACCTGTAGTCTTAAATCTTTTGCAGTGGTCCCAGAGGGAACTGCACAGGTTTCTGCCTAACAACAAGGCTGGCAATATGCTGGCTTGGCTGGAAAGGAAGGAGCAGGGACGCAGTCATGTCCGGAGGCTCGACACAGGAGGGCCGAACGCAGGGGTGACGGATCAGGAAATAAGCCAAGACTTTGCAGAATATTACGCTGAGCTGTACAGAAAACCCATGACACAGATGGACGTCACGATCATGAACCAAATTGACATCCCCACCTTAAATGAGACGCAACTGCAACTGCTGGAGAGAGAGATCATGGAAGATGAGATCCTAAGTGCCATGTCGGGCCTCCAAACCGGTAAATCCCCAGGACCTAACGGCTTCCCGGTTGAACTATGGCGAAAGGTGGGAATCAATGTGGTGGCCCCCCACAACTACTCCGTATGCATCAACATGCGCGAAAAAAGGGCATTCTCCCACCAGATCTGCGAGAAGCAACAATAATAGTGATACCCAAGCCGGACAAGCCCCCAGAAAGATGCAGTTCATACAGGCCCATTTCACTCATCAATAGCGAGACCAAAATACTGGCAAAATTACTTGCGGACCGTCTGCAACAGGTTATTCCCTCCCTGATACATCCGGATCAGTGCGGCTTCATGCCACAGAGATCAACTCGCATGAACCTCCACAGGCTATATTCAGCCCTGGAAAGGGCCAATAGCATACGGGGCCCACTAGCCCTACTAGCAATTGACTTTGAAAAGGACTTTGATTCGGTGAGATGGGAAGCCATCTGGACCATAATGCACCGCATGGGCTTCGGTGAGAACTTCATGAAGTGGGTGCGCCTGTTGTACGAATCCCCGGTGGCCAGGACCAGAGTCAATGGCTGGCCTTCGGACCTCTTCAATCTGGGTAGGGGCACGCGACAGGGCTGCCCATTGTCGGCCATGATTTTCGCAATCGCTATCGAACCACTGGCAATCCTCCTGCGAAACGCGCCAACCTGGGAAGGCTTCCGATGGTCTGAGACCTGGGAAGACAGAATATCCCTCTATGCGGATGACCTGCTCATCTATCTTAAGGACCCGAGCAACTCCTGCCCCAGAGTCATGCACCTGTTAGAGCAATATGAGGCATTCAGCGGATTACGTGTGAACTGGTCCAAATCCATCCTCTTCCCTATAGGAGACACCTCGATGGCAAACCTAGAGGCTGGCCCTTACCAGATCGAGAGGGAACAGTTCAAATATCTGGAGGACTGAACTGCACACCAAAAACAGATATGGTAACGCATATAGCGAAAATATGGAAGGAAGCACATCGGTACTTAGGATGGGGCGGGAAATTAACGCTGACGCAACCCCTATGGAACAACTGCAACCTTCCCGAAATACGAAAATTGCCCAGATGGCCTGAATGGGTCCAGCGAGGAATCACCAACATAGGAGATGTGGGTCACGAGGACAACCTGGTACCATTCGAGACATTGCAGTTGAAGTTCTCCCTCCCAGCCACAGAAAGGTATCACTGCATGCAGCTGAAACATGCTTGGACGACCCATCGACACATAACACAAGACATGCCGGAAAGCTCCCCATTAGAGCGAAACATAGTTCTGGACCGGGTGGACCAGAAGGTCACCTCTACCATGTACAATGTGATAACATCCTTTGCAACACCGGAACTAACCAGTTTGAAGACAAAGTGGGAACGAGATGTGGGTCCACTTCAACCAGAGGACTGGGTGGAGGCTCTGATGTACTCGCGTGAAACGACCATTTCGTCACGGCTAAGACTGGTCCAACTGAAGAACCTGCCCCGCACCTACTACCCGAGAGTGGCCCTCTTCCGCTGGGGCAAATCCTCGGATGCACGATGCCTACGCTGCAAACGAGAAGAAGGTACCTTTTTCCATATTCTGTGGGAATGTAGTAAGATACAGCAGCTCTGGCAGAAATGCTGTGATAAACTGTCTAGCGTTATGGGTAAAGCGATACAGAGGTGCCCAAAACTCCTTCTCCTGGGGATCTCCAGCAAAACTGACCTTTCCCGCTATGAGAAATTGCTCTGGTCGACTGCGATGGCGGTTCTCAGGCGGAACATTGCGCAACTGTGGGGCTCGGAACGTACACCAAGCTATGAACAGTGGGCCACAGATGTGGACATATGTGCTATAATGGAACATAGAGTGTACGCGGCGAGGGGTTTCCCGCAAAAAGCGGACAAAATATGGAGAAGATGGGAAGAGGCTAGCTAAACGACAAGGGTGGCTCCGCAGCCTCTGAGACTGAGAGATGCCCCGGGAAAGTGGGGGTAACGAATCTGCCATGAATAGACTATGCCACGAGGTCATCCGATGTCAAGTTGACGGTCTGTCGGACCGTGGTCCCGGAATTTGAGTTTCTAGATGCTTTTGTTTCTTGATTTTTTCTCTCTCCCCATCCCATTACCCTCACCCGGAAATGTTGATTTTGCATGTGTTCCTCTCCCCTCCAGCCTCCCCCCTTCCCCTCCCCCCTGCTGTTCCTATCTCTCCCCCCCTTCCGACGTCCCTACCCTGTATTGCAGAGAGATAAATGTAATGTTTTAATTTTCAAATCAATAAAATCTTTGATAAAAAAAAAAAAGAATCCCAGATCCGTGAGCAGTTGGACGGTCTTTGCTGTGTGATCGACTGCAAGTTATCTTGACTTTGCTCGGATGAGCCAGTAGTCCAGGTAGGGGTAGACGTGAATCCCCTGCAGGCGCAGCCGCGCCGCCACTGGTGCCAGGCACTTGGTGAATACCCTGGGCGCCGACTTCAATCCCAAGGGAAGGGCTTTGAACTGGTAGTGCCGTCCCTGGACCACAAATCGTAGGAATTTGCGATGTCCTTAAATGGGGATGTGGAAGTAGGCATCCTCCAAGTCCAGCGACGATAGGAAAACGCCTCCCTCCAGCTGTCCCAGCACGTGCTGTAGGGTGACCATCGGGAATTTCTGAGACTTGATGTACTTGTTTAGACGACGAAGGTCCAAGATGGGTCACCAACCGCTGGTCTTCTTCCGGACGAGGAAGTACCGCGAGTACACTCCGGAGCCCGAGCCTTTTTGGGACGAGTTCTATGCTCCCTTCCTTAGCATCGCTCGTACCTCCAGAAGTAGTTGTGGGACGTGGTTTTCCTTCCTGACCACGGGTGGTATACAGGGACACTTTCTCTGAAATTCCAGGGTGTGCCCGTGGGCCAGGGTATCTAGCACCCAACGGTCGGTGGAGATGGACTCCCACACACTGACGATTTTCGCCAGGCGGCCTCCCCACCAAGGTGCTTGGGTGGGGGCCCGACGCCTTGGCCTCCTTGGCGACGACAAAGAGATCCTCCTGTCTTGCCGGGTCCTCTGTAGGCTTCCTGCGACGACGAGCGGGCTGCTTGGTGGTACGAGGAACCGCCGCCGAATCCTTTGGAGGCACCGGCTTGCCTCTGGAGTTCCGAAAGGACGGCTGTCATTGTTGAAGAACACCCAAGGCCCGAGCCGTCTCGGTGTCTGCCTTGATGGCCTGCAGTGACTCATCCACTGTCTTGCCAAACAGGTTGTTCCCATCGAAGGGCATGTCCAGAACCCTGGCCTGCACTTCCTGGCGGTAGTCGGTGGCCTTGAGCCAGCCGCACCAACGAAGGCAAACGCCATTGCCCATCTGGCGAAAACCAGTGTCAGCGATGTCCGTGGCCACCGTAATGGTGTGGTCCGAATCCACCTCACCTTCCTGTAGGATTTCCAGGGCCTCAACCCTTTTGTCGTCCGGGAGGAAGTCCAGCAGGGGAGCGATCTTAAACCATAGCTCCCTGTCGTAGCGTGCCACAATCGCGAGGGCGTTGGCCGCTTTAATAGTCGTCGCTGCCGACGAGATGACCCGCCGTCCCATGGCATCCAGTTTCTTCCCCTTGCCGTCCGGCGGGGAAGTTAGACTCCTCTCAGTCAGCTCCGGAAGATATTAATATACATGTCAAGTTATTTTGAACAGTATAAGTTGAATTAAGGTTTTTGTTACTTAGTGTGGTGCCCACTTTTTTTGCATAGCATATTCCTGCAGAACCACAGTGGTCCACAGCACCAGTCTGCACCGACGACAGAGGACGATATTAGTGCCAGCAACAAGGCCATGTTGCCCGAAGGTGGGGCCTGTGGGCACTAAACTATCATGGCTTCCTTGTGGTCCAGGCCTGAGCCTGTAGTCACGGCCACCTGAGTGTTCCCCATCAGTCGCAACAGTCGCAGTAGGCGCCTGCAGCGTCATAACTGAAGGTGACTGCGCTATTGCCTGTGCCACAGGTGGCTAGGCCGGAGCCATCTGCGCCTGGGCAAAGATGTCTGGCATCCTCAGGCAGAAGTTCTTCCATTCCTCCAGAATGGAGAATTGAGTTGGAAAAGGTCCCTGTAAGGGCTGCTCAGGCGAACCCCTGGAGAGGTGGCTCTTCTTTTTTTATGACGAATGCCAGTGCAAGGACCCACTCAGAAAGTGGGACCTCTTTCAATCCTTCTTCATCTTCTTTTCTTGGGCGTAGCCGCCCGATCATCAGAGCGCCGAGCCTCGCCTTGCAACTTCTTCTGGACAAAGGTGAAAATCTTCACTGCCATTTCCAGTAGGGCCTTCAGGTGCATGGACTGCCATGACACACAGACCTTGGTGTCGTGGTCCTCACCCAAGCAGTATAGGCAGATCTGGTGCGGATCCGAGACAGACAAAGGACAAAACCTAAAGGCCTTAGACGGATTAGGCATTGTTAGAATATTTTTAAAAACATTTTTATTAAACGGTTGGAGCAGCGTATAATAATACAATACCAGCAAGGAAAGGCAACATTATAGCAAGACCAACATGCATAGTTGCGTCCATCACCCCTTTTCACCAGAAATTCCACTGCTAGAGCTCGGCCCTCCCGCACTTCATCTCCTTTATCATCCCGACCCAGATACAATCGGGCCAGACAAGGCTTAAGTGTCAGAGCTGGGTATTTGCTATCAAACTCAAGAAGCGGTGAGCAAATTGTGTGGAATTAGTGAAGCTTCCCCTCCCTTGCTGCAGTTACTTTTTCAGACACCAACATATCCTAGATCTTTCCCCACCAAAGAATCGTGTTTGGGCTCTCTGGGGCTTTACAGCATCAAGCAATGGTGATGCGTGCTGCAAATAGCAGCTGTGTGAGAAGTTAAGCATGCGCCACATTTTGGGATAGACCCCCTCCACTGGGCACCCCAGCAACATAGTTTTGGGTGAAATCCAGAGTTTGCTCCCCGTTATCTCTTTTATTACCCCTGCAATAGACTCCCAGAATAACTGGACCCAGGGGTACCCCCACCACATATGAAAATACGTCCCTTGTGCTCCAGAGTTCCGCCAACAGGTGGAGAGAATGGAAGCCCAAAAGTGGTGAATCTGGGTCGGGGGTTAGTACCATCGAAATATCAACTTCAGGGCACATTCATTGTTTTTAACGCATCTGGAGGATGAATGGGCTCAGGCCCAGATGTCCAACCATTCAAGTCCTAGATCCGCTTCCTATCGGGGCAGGGGCATGAAGTCCAGTCTGCGGGGGGTTAACAGGTCCACCCTTTAAAGTTTATACAGTCTTGAGATGCCCCTCCTGGCCGGGCCCTCCCAAATTGATAATTCAAGCGGGCTTAAAGGGCATGTAGCTTTATGTCTGTCTCGGGGTGCGTAATCCAATGCCGCAGCTGGAGGTAGAGGAACCCGTCGGACTCCTGTAGGTTAAATTCACTCTTGCATTCCTCAAACGTGCAAGAAAGATTCCCGGCATAAAATTCGGCAAGCGTTTGTAGTACTCCCCCACCCCACCGTTTCCAGTTTTCAAATGCCCTCGGGGGCAGACCCAGAGTGAAATTGGCCTGTAGGAGGCACACTCCTTGGGGTTTTTACGTCGCTTGAGGTCTGCATCGATGGAGTAAACTGTATCCACAGTACCAAACGTGTTAAAAAAAGCTGTTAGAGGGGGAGCCAGTTGGGCGCCGAAAAGTTTGTAGAATTTCGGAGATTGCCAGTGAGGCCCCAAGGCTCTAGGTGTTAAGGCCTTGATGACATTCTCCACTTCCTCCTGTTGGATTGGGTCTTCCAGTACTTCTATGGCTTCTTTATTTAGGTTCGGTAGAGCTCCTTTGTATGAGAACTGTACAGCCATGGTGAAGAGCCAGCGGTATCTGATCTTCCGATCTCAGAGAAAGTGTGTCAGGGGTCGAAGGGATCGCCGCTTTTGCATCGTGGCTGTCGCCAGATCTTGCAAGATCTGCAGGGGGAGCCCTGGAATGTTAGTTCATCGTGAAAGCGACCCATTGAGAGGATTTCCTGCTTCGTGGTGTAGAAATGGACTCTGGTGATGACGTCCGGGGGGCTCTCAGAGTCAAGGCCCTCCCCATCCCCCGAGGATGCAACCTGTGGGTGCGGTCCAGTTGCAGCTGTGATTTCCCAAGGTGTGGGAGAAGGGACTGGAATAGCTCCCCTACATAGTTGGGCAGTTCACGATCTTGGACCGAGGACAGGACCTCTCTAATCCAGAGGTTATTTCTCCAAGCCCCTACTCTCCAGATTCTCCTGTTTGAACTCCAAGATCTCATTTTGGTTCGTCAGGGTGCAGATTTTCTGGTGGACTTCCAATAGCAAGGCCGCCTACTCCCTGGATTGATCTTCTAGGTCCCCCAGCCTTTGCTCTAGTTCAGAAACTCTCTGGTTTGTATGTTCTATTTTGGTTGACAACTCAGTCATGCAGCTGAGAAATTCTGCTTTAATATCTGGCATGAATGCCTGGATGTCATCTTTAGTGGCGAATTGTCTTGGGGTACCTGGCGAGGCTTGATGTGGGGATTTCCACATTTCCTGTTTCTTTCCCTTATCTGTTGAGAACAGCATGGTGGTAATGTCCCCACTTTTCTGCGCTTTCCATTGTTTAGACATCTTGCTGACGCGGGTTGGAGGTGCTCTGGAAGGTGCAGAGCAGATCTCAATGCCTGCGGTGTTCTTTGGCAAGGAGAGTCACGGCGGGGGAGATATACTTCCCTGGGTATTCCCGCACCATTTGTTGCTCTGCTACCACCCAGGCCCCCACCCATACAAAGCTGCTTGCACCGTTGCGCACTAGGCCTACAGCAGTCTCCTCTTCTCCTTAGACCGCAGGGTACGTAGACCCGTGGTTGGGCTCCAGGTGTGGGCCGTTTCAGGGCGTATGAGGGGCCACTAGTTGCTGCTTAGCCCCACTGGAGGGAGGGTCCTCAAGCATGGGGCACACGGTCTCCTTCGCCTTCCCTCCGTACCTGGACGTTGTACTGCCACTCAGGCTTTAATCCCCACCTTCAGCTCCCCAGGCCTGCCCCAGGCTTATATATATTTATAGTGTTCCTTACCCAGAGGGGGGGCCTGAAGCCGTGTTGCAGAGTCCAGAGTTCCGGCGTTATGGGCGCAGAGGGGCTCTCAGCGAGTCCACGGGTGTTGGGGGGGCCGCAGTGAAATGTCAAAGGAATGGGAAGCTGGGGGCCCACCTGACAATCGGGGGCCGGCCCCAGGGATCGGCTGACAAGGTGAGGGCTGGAGTGGGGCTCTGCCAGAGCTCGCCCCTCCTTTGCAATGGCTCATTGAGAGCAGGGAGCGGCAGCCTGCCGGGTCCAAATTGGAAGAGGAGTGGGCCGGGAGCCAGGGACCCACCCGAACCCCGGATGCCGGCGTCTGCATCCAGACAGTGAGAGGGATCACCCGCCAGAGCCCCACCCCCGCAGCAGCATTGTGGACCCCCTGAGTCGCCAGGGTGTGATCGGCAGCAAAAATGGCGCTTCAGGGGTCCAGTACCTTCCCCACTGCCAGGAGAGCAGCCACAGGCTGTAGAGGAGCACTGCCATCGGCGTCCCGCTGGCACTTCAAGGGGGTCCGTCTTCCGCCACCTGCTGGAAACCTCAAGGGCTACACCTTTGGATGTCTCCGCCGATGATCGGGATGTATGGCGGGTCCAGGGTGGGAGCTCCTTCAAGCGCTGGGAAGAATATGATGCGGCTACCTGCAGGGGAGGCAGCCGCCTGGGTGCAGCGCTTGTAGTCTCAGAGCCTACGGGGCTGTCACTCTCCGTCATCTTGTGGGGACACCGCGTCCCGCCCGCCTCTCCCTCCACTACTGCTTTCGGGTGAATTCCAGGCTGCATCTCGCTGAAAATTAGCGCATTCTGTGCCTCACTGGTTCTGATCATTCTGTGATCAATCAGGCGCTTCAACACAGCCTAAGAATCATATATTTGCGCTCTTTAGATGGGCTTCACGTGGAGACCATTAGCAGAGCTTCCACATTGGTGGCGCTGCTGGCCACGCCCCGTTAGAATAATTATTTAAGCTTGATGAGCGTGTTCCCGATTAGCGAACAGAGCGCATGGGAAAAAGGAACTGAGTTCATGGGGTGTGGCGCAGCTATGTATACTGACCCCCATGTCACATCCAGCGTTGGGGGCTCGTAGAAGAATCGGGCGGAGACAATGAGGAGGCACGCTGTGCACCCTGGCAGTGGAAATGTTTCCAGAGAACAGCTGTGCTGGGATAGGGATATCAGATGAGGAATTCGTGGGAGGAAATAATCCATTAGAATGATGGTTAGTTTCTGATTCCTTAACTTTCAACTGCCACATACCATGGCCCACATACTGCAAGAGTAGGAAGTTGACCTATTCTTAGGAGGAGAAAACATCTTTGTATTTGCGGCAATGGAAACTGAATCAAATTGTTCTGCGCAATTAAATACCTATGTTGTAATCTGGAAAACATAACGTAGCTCTTCAGTTTAGCTCCATGTTGGTGTTTAAATATCTAATCATGTTATTTTGCTTTGCGCATGTATTCTTTTTTCAGGGCATAGACACCTCTATCCCAATTTGGTGCACATCCCATTTCTAGGAAGTAGGTCTCATTGTTCTTCATAATGTCATACCCACTGTGTAACCACTAAATACTTTCCCCAGTAACGCTAGGGCACGTGGGATTCATCATAGCCTTGATGTATAATAATCCTCTATTAATCAACATATTTGTGCACAAAGACGTCAAACACAGCTTAAGCCTCAAGGCCTCTATCTGTATACTCTGTGACACACAGCACTCCCCTCCATAAGGTTGCTTCCAACCTCCACAGCCAGACCTCCGGTTTCCCCAGACTGGTTTCCAGGCCATATATCATAGTGGACATGAAGCTCTGCTTATATGCCAGTATGATACCTTTAAGGCCAAAACTTGCAGTTTTACGTTTAGGTTCTTGATAGGCACCGTCAGAGTGTTGGCTTTCCTAACTTTAGACTATCAGTTCCTCATAACTTAACTTTTCCTGTCGGAAATCTCTCGTCCTAAGCATTTTAACAAATCCTGCAAATGTCGTCCCTTCTCAATGAGGGGAGACCCTTTCCATGAGGCCAGGGAGGTGAGGCTGCTACCCGATCGTCCCCCTGGGGGTGGTACTCAGTGGGTTGATCTCATGGGGAGGGATTCCCACTCAGGGATACAGGGAGGACATTATGGGACAACCCTGTATAGTGCACCGTCACCCACCTTTCTTGCCTCACCTTTTTCTTCCTCTGGTTGCCCAGGTTCCCCCATGTACCTTTGCTATAACAACAGTACAACTAGTACTGGGATGAGGAAGATCGGGATGGACTCCACTGAACTAATCCCTCAGTAGACAGACGAGAAAGATCACAACTGACTCCACTGTCACCTCAAAATGCTGAGACGAGGAAGAAACTCTGCACCAGAAAGAACTCACAAGACCATTGCATTGAACAGTCCAGCTTTTGTGTTTCATGGTACTTAAACAGGGAAGAAGGACTAACAACACTGCCAGTCCCGCCCCGAAGGCACTGCGAGCGAAGTTACAGTACCGCAATCGGGAGAGCTAAGCCTGCAGCAGTTGACTGGGACGTGGCAGGAGAAGGGACCTGCTGTGAAGAGCACCAGAGAATAGAAGCTAAGAAGTGGAGGCTCCTGATGCACAAGGACGCCACGAAAGACGGTCCAGCAGGTATCCGCAGTCAAGCTCCGAGGAAGTGCTGGGGAGCTGCGTACAGCAGCGCACCAACAGGAAAAGAAGTTAGAAACAACGTCAGAAGACGTGAAGAGAGCCAGGAGCGAAGCAAGAGTCCGAGACCCCACACTGAAGGTACAGGGGCAGCCCGTGGACCTCAAGAGGGCGGAAGAAACCAGCAAAATGGGGTCTGGGACCCGAGAGAAAGAAACCAAGGGGGTATGGGACCTGAGAGAAAGAAACCAAGTGGTCTGGGACCTGAGACAAAGAAACCAAGGCGCCTGGGACCCGAGAGAAAGAAACCAAAGGGTCTGGGACCCGAAAAAAAAAACCAAGTGGTCTGGGACCCGGGAGAAAGAAACCAAGGGGTATGGGACACGAGAGAATAAAACCAAGAGGTTGAGGACCCAAGAGAAAGAAACCAAAGGGTCGGTACATGAGAGAAAGAAACCAAAGGGTATGGGACCTGAGAGAAAGACATTGCGACAACGGTGCCGAGGACCCTCCTAAAGAAGAACAGTATACCTGGTAGGAGAGTGAACCAGGGATACTGGAAAGAATATACTTGAACTAACGCAAGGTGAAGGACCTAATCGTATATTACACAGTCCTCCAACAGCCCTCTTCGACACAGTACCTGGTACCTCCAAATACCAGGTCTACCCAATGGAGTTACCAGAGAAGCTCATCAGGGGTGTGAGAAAAGCCAGGGGACGGAAGCCATTCCCCCTGCAATCTGGAACTGTAAATATAAGACTGAGAAAGGCCAGGGGAAGGACATTCCCCCCCTAATTGTGAACTGTACTCGTCCCGAAGAAGGGAGTCAGTCCTTTATTTATAAGTGTAAGGGATAGAAGTATGATTAGTTACGGATATTCTGACAGCTCCTTAGGTTTTGTTGAGGCAGGGAACCCCCTCTTAGAGTTAGGGATAGTTGGGTTTCCTTCTTTTTTTTGTCTTAATAAAAGGTCTCTACCCCAAAAAATGCCACCTGTGTATCAGTCTCCTCCTTCCACACCCTTGCAGTATGTATAGTAATCCACACGTTTTATGCTAATTGATATTGGGGGACGCTTGCTAGCACCTACACACATGTATTTGGTGTGGGGTATTTGGTTTTATTGAATTTCATGTGCAGGTCAATAGCTTGAGCATATTCGCATATTCTCAAGGCACAACGCTTAATACCCACATGATCAAAGAGGATTACATCATCCGCATATGCCAATCACACGACATGTCTGCCTCCCCAACTTGGGTGTAACATCATTAACCTTCTCCAGCTCCTCTGGCAGGTCAGCTATGTACAGGTTGAAAAACATGGGAGCAGGCACACAGCCTTGCTTTAGTCCTTTATGAGTCACTATTTCTTCACTGAGTGCTCCCATGCCCTTCAAACTCAGCTAATCATTAGGCTCTGTATGCAGTTGGGTTATCATGGACACCAATCCCTCCAGTAGCCCCATTCTCTTCATCTTGTACCATAACTTACTACAATTCACGGGGTCAAAAGCCAGAGAGAAATCTACAAATAATATGTATAATAGGAGATTATTCTTGACCCTGGCTTCATGTATCAACATGTTAAATGTCAACATATATACACTGTGGCAGAGGCGGCTCTAAATCCAGTTTGGAAATCACTCAATATATGGCACTTGGCATATTTTGTGTGTGCTTTTTTTGTACACTGGTTCCAGAATAGCCTTCTTCCAAGATGCCGGGATGGTTTATTAGCTATAATGGCCAAAAATTCAGGGTGTTTTTTCTTTAGGAAATTTGCCAAGCCATCTGGCCAAAGTGCTTGAGACAACCTTAACTTCAATATAGCCCCCTCTATGCTTCTTTGAAACTGCTAATATCACAGAACGCTCTGGTAACCCTAGATGACTGTTGTACTCCGGCCTTGTATTTCGTCCCTAGGAATTTCTGCCATTCTGTGGCAACTACCGGATTCATAACAAAGGATGCTTTTTTTCCCTCCTACCTTGTTTATCAGCCGTCAGAAAATTCCTATTGTCCCCTGTTCGAAGGACACTATACATGGTTTGCCATTCAGCATTGTTGGCTGTAAATCAATGTTTTTTCACCCAGTTTTTCTAAGCGTTTTTAACCTCCAAATATGGTAGCGCCTTTCCACATCCACAAGGTCATTCATGTTGCATTTCTTAATTGTTGCCTCATTTCCCGCTTTTCTTCCCTTATCTTTGCATCTTACACCTCTTGTTCCTTGTCGTTAATTTGAAGGTGCCTGCCACCAATAGGAAGGAATTCAGATGTGAGTTTCGATATCCACTCTACTATCTTATCAGGACTACTGTTATTCATAGAACAATGGCTCTCTCATTCAGTTTCCCTATATGGTGTCTGGTGGCTTTTAAATTCTGTTCTGTCCACCCCAGCCTATTAGCCCCACAATTAATCTCAACATCCTTAATCTTTTAATTCTGTTTGAAGGAATTCTCATAATTGAACATGAGTGTAACTACTGCATTATCACTGTAATCGTTGAACAATGTACTAAATGTCAGAGCTAAATCAATTGCACAAGCATTAGCAAAGAAGTAATCAAGAGTCACTCTATTAGGGCCCACTCTACAGGTGTAATGTCCAGGGTGATCTTCCTTAAACCTTCCATTCAACATTACCAAATTCCAGTCCTGAAGGAAGTCCACCCATAGCTAATCTTCTTTATTCGATATTGCCTCGTCATGGCACTTGTTGAAAGAACTTCATCTTAATAGTGGACCTGTAACTGCAATGTGTGTTAAAATCCCCACCAATGATTAAAATATCCTTTCCTGTGGAGTTATAGTTATTTAAAAATATCATAAAATGAAAGGGTAGTCCAGACCCAATTGTGCTCAATCCGCACTGACCTTAGATACAATTCTTATTATAAGCCAACTGGCATCAAATAAATCAAACAACAACTTTCTTGATTCCTGATTATTTGGTAAAGCAAGATTTCTGTGCACAGCCAACACGTGCTTCGACCTTATGTAGTCATCTTAAGGGCAGTATAAATTATTGATTTATAACAAATAATGAACACCAAAAATGAAACAAACATCAAAACACTATGCACAATTTGATAATTCAAACAATGAGAATACCTTTTCACATGAGCTGTAGAAGGGGAAAACAACAAGAGAAAAGACAATTAGAAAGAAAAAGAAAATAGTTAAATGAACTGGATACTTCAGATGTACCACTACTTGAAAAACTCAAATTGACCTCAGACTTCATTAGCACCACCTCAGTGCACATTATACCACCTTGATTAAAAGAACCACTTTATTGTATTGTATTTGTTATTTATGTAGCGCTCTTTACCCATTTTTATGGCCCAAATACGCTTTGTGGTTGGAACACCATCAGTGACCGCAGTCAACGTGTAGGAGGTTCTATGAGTTTAGATTAAGAGATGTCTGTGGGCCTTTCCGCCGGCTTAGGACTTTGGTGACTGGCTAGGCTCCAGTAAGCAGCCCCTACGTCAGGCACGTGGGTCGGCGCTGTTGGGGGTTTAGGATAGAGTACTACTGCTGAAGATTCGATGTGTGCCCAGCTATAAGAAATTTTATTTTCGTTGGTAGTCGCTGTATGCTAGTGGCAGAAGTGTTGAGGTACGTTAGGGGTTTCAGCGCGGACGAGTATGTGCGCTAATAGACCGGAATGGCATAGCCATAGCTGCATTCTATGGTGCATGGATGGATGGGCGTGCCTGCACCTTGTGTCCACAGACGTGGTGTAAGGTATACGTACCATATGCTGTGATGTAGTTCGGCTGCAGCGTTCTTTTTCTTTGTTCAATGTGGACGGCATGGTCTTGTTATTCGTGGTCTCTCTGGAGCAAAGGTCTGAGCAGCGGGGAGAGTCCAAGAGGGATGAGGCGACAGTAGGGGGAGAGGGAGGACAACTGTGAGAGCGAAAGTCTGTTGTGGAGTATTTTTTCAGATATATGGGTAGGTTATTTAAACCTCTTTTTTCCTTTTCGTTAGATGGTCTGTGCAGATCTTGGTTGCTCGCTTGCACTGTTTCTATCCAGTCCTGTTCAATTATCTTTCTTTTGATTTTCATAGGTTTAACCAGTAGCTCTTCTTACAATAGCTCGTGATCGTACATTATATTTGAAATTTTAAAGCACCAATTCTGGAGTGTTGCATCATGTTCTTTAGCTTGGTCGAAGAAAATTTTGAGCAGAGAATTAGCTTCTGCAATCTTAGTTTTTAAGTATAGAGCTATGCTTTCCATAGGACCATGCTCTCTAGTGATTGCAATCTAAGCTCCTGACGGATGACTACCATCCTAAGGGCGCTGGGTAGATTTAAGCACTTACGTCAGAAGAGCCCCTCCAGAGATGACCAAATTTCCCATGGTAAGCATAGCATCCCTTCCAATCCATAGGTTAGTATGGCTGCAACTTTTTGACGGTAGAATGAGAAGATTGGTGATGTGCCTTATCACAGTTACTATTAATCACTACTCCCAAGTAGCTCATTGAATGGACTACTTAGAGTTTCACGTTGTTGAGCCACCAATTCTGGTTCTTAAGATTCGAGAGTCGTGCGTGCAGAGCACCGTTGTAGGACTTTCGATTTATTAACATTGATTTTCATCTCGTTTGTTGTTAGATATTGATGAAAGCAATGGAGTCTTCTTTGTAGGCCTATCGGAGTGAGGTCGATCAACACGATGTCGTCAGCGTAAAGAATCCATGGCGTTGGTTTGCCATTTATTTTTGGGGGAAATGCACAAATCTCTTGTTGGGGAAACTCTCAAGTCTGGGATGTAAAGGCTGAAAAGAAAGGCAGCCAATGCACTGCCTTGTAACAAGACTTTCTGTGTAGATATTTTTTGAGAAAGCGCGCCCGAGCTTGACAATCTAATTTGCAGAGAGGTGTTGGTATATAGAGCTCGAATTGCATCTATTAAATCACTCTGCCAATTCTACTTTGCAAGCTTGGACCACAGTTTCCTTCGATTTACACAATCAAATGCTTTTTCTAAATCTAGAAAAGCCGTGTAAATTCTGGAGTTTGTTTCCAGAGCTTTAGATTTCAAAATTCCCAATATGAATATATTTAGTGAGGTTCCAATGCCCGTAATTAAATCTGTTTGGTGTGTATCCATGATTCGTGCATTCTTTACCCAATTTGTTAAATCTCGTAAGAGTATGGAGGCAAATAGCTTCCCCATCGAGTCCAATAATGCTATTGGACGATAATTATGGGGGTCTGATCGATCTCCTTTTTTGTAGATCGGGACTTTTAATGCTTCACACCAAGACATCAGTACTTGATTTGTTTTCAGCACTTGTTTATGAATTTGCAATAGGACCTTGCTCCATATTTTAGGATTTTGTTTCAGAAGATAGTTTGAGATCCCGTCAGGGCCAGTTACTCTTGATGAGCTAAGTTTAATGATTTTCTTCTCGATGTCATCCAGATCGATGTCTATTTGCCATGTATGTGGTAAGTGTGGATACTTAATGGGTAGTGTGACTTCTTTTGCTGCAAACAGGTTTGCATAATGTTCACACCATCTCTGCTCACAGATCTGTGCCAACATGTTTTCTGTTCTAAATGAACCCCCATTATTTAGCAGTGTCCAAATGTCTCTAGTGTTTTTCCGGTAGATAGCTTTTAGCATTTCTCCAGCTTGAGTTTGCATTCTTTGTAATTTTGTGGCAATCAACCAATTTTTATATTTTTGTTTCCTTAGTCGCACCATTTCTCATTGGTCTTCTCTTTTTTAGTGTTCGAATGTCGGCTTGCATGATCTTTTTGGCATTATGAACCATGGGGTCGCAATGGTTCTTTGGAGTTGTTCTGCTAGTTTTACATGGTTTTAGGAAGTCTCTTAGGATCCACGTGTATTCTACCTGGTTCGGATTGATGTCAAGAGCTTGTTTAAAAGAGAGGTCGAACTTCATGATCTCACTCAAATCAATTTTTTATCTGTTTTTAGCCCATGATAGATCTACACTGTCCATATGCTTCCTTTGCTCATTGGTGTGTATTACTTCTAACGCCATAGATCATGGTCACTTGAAGTCCGACATTTGATTTCTAAACTTTTGGATCCATCTTAAGTTTCCAGAAACAAAGTAGTCGTCAAGACAGTATCTCTTTAATCCCAGGCCCCATGTACAACCTCCTGGAATATCCCTGGCTGTTTGGCCGTTTAGCATATGTAGATCTCTTATGTTTGCTTGATGGAAGTCAATAGCTTGCTCTGCTAGTGAGGTCTCTTTCGCTTTTCGGGAAACCTTTGTTGTCTAGCAAGCGGATGTTGAAATCGCCACAGATTACTTTCAATGATTCCTGCCAGCCGGTTGTCATATTATCATTTTCCTTCTGCTAGGGTCTTTGCCATCCAATTCCAAGCAGTCTCTTTGTTGGCAACCGTGGGATGTTTCTTCATTTCAGTATTTCTTACCGTAAAAAATATTTTACGCAGATCATCTTTATTTGGGGTTAGATGATATGCCATACTTTTGGTTATATTTTGTAACTTGGTCTGATGGTATTGCCGACTAGCCCATATGTAATTAGTGTCATATCACTTTGTGCTCTCTTTTTCTGGGCCACGATAGGATTTTTCTTGTTACTTTGACTGTATTCGATCCCTTCCTTTGTATTGGGTGATCTTCTTTGTATTGGCATAAGTGTTCTGAATTGATTCACGTTTTTTGGAGTTCTGGTCATCATGCGTTAGTTGAGCTTGTGTGTGTTTGGTCAGTCGTGACCTAGTATCTCTCAGTGCTCTCTTGTAGGGGACTTGTTGGTAGTCTTGTAAGTCATATCGTAAGCGCAGTAGATTCACATTCTGGTCCAAAATCGCTGTTTAGATTTTCCATGATGACAGATGAAGAATTACTACATCAATTGATTTTTCTGAGAGGAATTCTACTATTTTAATGTCGTCCGTGGAAATCTTTATCAAACCAGGTATATGCTGAAACAATGTTCTCACAGTCTGTTCAAAATAGGGGCATTTCATCCTTTATCAATTTGTTCTAGATAGTGTTTCAGATTTTCCCCCTTAGGCTTAGATCTATGCTCCCAGGGGATTCGACTCCTCGTTTTTCGTTTAAATGCTTAAGGTTGTCTGTTTTCCCTCCTCAGTTTAGGGCTGCGGGCCTTGGGGCTTCGGCTTCATGTTTTTCTTTTGGTTATAGCTGCTTGCCTATTTTGAAGAAGTAGATTTTTCCCTTTTTGTTCCATTGTTAAAAAAGTATTTGAATTTTCTTATTTTATTTTTTTCTTTAGTGTGAGAATTGTCTGAAATCTCAGCAGCCGGGACTTCAATTTACACCCATTCTGATTCAGACAAATTGTTCCAATATGTGTCTTCCTTTTCCTGCTCGAGTAAGTCGACCAGGTCGCTTAAGGATGATGCGTCTACATCAATTTGATCCTCAGAGTGTGCAACTTCAAGGAACATAGTTAATTTGTCTTTATTTTTAAAATCGGATCCTTAGCCACTAGGACTAATTCTTTCATCGCTTTCTTTACAGGCTGATCTACATCTAGCTTTGGTGTAATTTGTAGATTTCTAAGGAATGCGCGGGATCCAGTCGCTTTCTGTTTTTTTTATCATGGGTTGGTTCTTTGGTTTCTTCATTTCATTTATTATTTTCTTCGATCTTCTTTCGATGAAGTGGAGTCCTTTTTGGTAAAGATAGAGAATATGTTTCTGCTGCAGCCTTTTACTTTATCAGATTCAGTTAAGTCCACCGGTGCAACTAAAGACTCTGGCTTTGTTGTCTCAGGGGTAACTCCATCTAGTTGACATTGAAGGTCGGGGGCCTTAGACGATTTCCACATGGCACGCATCCATCTACAATCGTCTAGTATTGCCTCCATTAAGGTTGAATTATCATTAGCAACTTTACAAACTAGATCTGACAGCCGATTTTGCCATCTTGTTGAGGTCTCTGCCTCCTAGTCTAAATGAGTTTCTACCCGCGCGGCAAAGACTTCAATTGTTGTTAACTTTTCTTGCATCATAGCCGTTAGAGTGTTCTGATCTCTCAGGGCTTCATGCAAGGTTTCATATTTCATGAAGGGCGACAGTGAGATTGAGATGGAGGCTAGAATAGCTCTTTGGAGCTCCGACATATCAAGATTTGTTGTAGACTGGACAGGGTTTGTCTCTGCTGGTTCCCATGTCTGTTCTTCCATACTTGATTCAGAGAAGCTTCTTGAGGCGCTTTGTTTTGCATTAGCCAGATGGCTAGAGTCCATGGAATTAAGGCTCATGTCCAATGGCATTTTAGGGACTAAGGATTTGTTGCTTTCCTGCTTCAGGCTCTTCTCAGCATTTTGTAGGTGATGCTTTCCTTGAAGATCATCTTTTTTGAGTTTCAAATCGTTTATAAAGGTGTCTTGTAAAGAGCAATCAATCGAGATATTGAATTCGATCTCCGACAGCCTATTTTTTTTTTTTAAATGCACTTTTGGATTGATATCACTTAGTGCCTTCGCGACCTGGTTAATAGCAAAGATTGCGCTGTCGCATTGGTAAATTAATTAAAGGGCAAAATAATTAAACTCACTTATCACTAAACCTTTTGGATCCAGCTTCATCTTTTCTAGTGCAGTAATAAGGTGTGGTCATAGCATTTTTCTCCTTCTGTCTTTTTTGAGTGGAGATTTTTTCAGCTAGTGTTGTCAGGTCTTTAGCAAGCTCTGCTGCAATGTCTGATGATTTCAAGATCTTCCTCAATTCACCGTGTTCGTAGCAGCTGTCTTTTTTTGAAGTAGTATGCTCGTCATGGTGGGAAGATAGTGGAGAGCGCTGCTCCTTTAAAGCTGATCCCAGGTTCTCGCTCTTTTCATCCATATTACTTCCTTTGGATAGGGTTTTAATAGTAGTAGAGGCTTCAGGAACATAAAATACTTCATCCAAATGATCATCTAAGTGATCCTCTGGGAAATTCACTTAATGGTTTGGAGAGACGTATTTGTCATCCTGGGAGGATAGCTCAGCGGCAACATGTTTGCCTTGGAAGCAAGACAACACAAAGCAATATAGGTTTGATCCTCGTGTCTGCGCTTAGAAACCTCTGGGTATTTAAGCGCGTTATAAATACGCAACTAAGAAAAGAAAAAAGAAAAACAATTACGCAACAAAAAAACAAACAATTCCTGTAACAGCACCTCGATGCCCACGGGCTGTGAGAGCGCTTTCAAAATACAAAATAAAATAATTAGTTTCCAAAGGAATTCTTGCGGCGTCTATTTTTGTGACGCCATATGTCGATGGAATTGATTTATCTAACCTTGAGTTGTTCATGATAGCAACTTTCTGGCGTTAAAGTTGTCGCCGGTGTAAGGGTGCCTGAGCTCACAGCAAGCTTAACATCACTTATTATCTCAGCACTTGGCCCTTTCGTTAATTGCAGAGTTTTCGTGCTTGATGAGCCTCCCTAAGGCAAGTGAAGGCGTGCAAAAAGCAGGCGAGCGAGACACGCAAAAAGGATGGGGACCGTATGGCAGAGGCGAGCGAGCCCCAGAGAAGTTACCGGGATGCACAAATGCCAGTCCGCCCGAGGGAAGGGACTCCAGTGCATGCCAACAATGGTGAAGAAAGGAAACCAAAGAAAATATAATGAATGGAATGGAACGGAAGGTGCTGTGGTTTACGTGCACACAAAGCCCTGGCAGGAGAGTATATCGGGCATGTGCAAGCAAGAGGTGTTTAAAAGACAAGCCCTGGAAAGAGGATTTTCCAAGCAAGGTCACATTGGACAATGTTAAATGAGGGAAACCTTGCAGAAAAATATCAAGAGATAACCAAGGAGTTTGAATAACGCATATCCCGGAGTAAGAGGAAGCCTGTCAGGGGAGTACACCAGGCAGCACTTTGTATACTCCTATTGCTATAAAGAAACTCAGAGACCTGCTATTAAGTGAAAAGAAATCCAGGGAAAGGGAATTACCCACTGGAGTTGTGAGCCATATTAATTTTATGTTGGAGTTAACATTCTTCTTTTGAACATTTATACACTTTAAGGCCAAATACATGTCCCTTTCACTTTACAGTTGATTTTAGACTGCGAGGGTCAGAATAGTACTTTGGACACAGGACATTTTGGACATTCTGACAAAGGACCAATCCATTTGTTTTGTTTTGATAGGGATAATATCTCTTACAGCAAGGACAGAGACATTTTTCCAACCCATTTTGTTTAATAAAAGTCTATGGCCAAAACCAGCAAAGCTCTCTGTCCGAGTTTCATTCCTGACCCTTCCGGATATTTCTATTGATTTTAGCCTGATTACAGCTAGGATGAACAGAAAGTCCCTTGCTTTTTTATTCAAGATCAATCACCCGCCTGAGCACTCAGTGTTCACCAAATTGAATGTCCTATTTGAAGAGGAGAGTGTCCCATCTTTAGGGAATTGGGTAGCAAGATGTAAAATAATTCTGTTTCAATGTGATCGATCAGTCGACTCTCTTAAGCCTGCTCCACAGCTAGTAAAAAAAGGAGCTGTGGTAGTCAGACTGGTGTAGGACAAGAGAGACAATCACTAATTAGGGCCTATTGAGGGAAAAAACCTCTATGAAGCAGAGCCGAACACTAGTAGGTTCCTTGTGCTAAATCGAAGACGACATTTTTCAGATTAAGGTTTAAACTTTTACAAACTATGCAGGTTATGGGTGCTCAAAATGGGTTGATAAATACTTGAGATATAGATTATGTAACAGGGAGCGGTATGAAACCATAGAGCATCTGATTCGGGAATCTCTAGCAACACTGGGCACATGCATTTAATAAGTTCATAAGCAGCCAACGTTTATATAGGCGTGAACATTTCTGGAATGGCTTTGAAGTGTCACTATCAATTGCAGTTTTAAGATGTATACAGTAAATGTTTTGATAATGTGTTGATATTAATTGTATTCATGGTTATTGTGGCATTTTAAGATTAATCTGGATGCTAGGTAGTAATTTTGCAACTGTTAACTGTTTGACATTCTATTAATTGTCACAAAATGGATTCTTGGTCTAAGGGAATTGAATGTTAATTGTGTTATGATAGTTGATGTGTATAATATTTTGTGATGCATGTAAGGTTTTATTATAAACCATTTTGCACATAATAAAAAATAATAATGTATACAGCCTTGAAGAGGATCACGTAAGGTCGAAACACATGCTGGCTGTGCACAGAATCTGTGTTTCACCAAGTAAACAGGGAATCCAGAAAGTTACTGTTACTTTGATTTATTTGATGCCAGTTGGCTTATAATAATAAGTATTGTGTCTAAGGTCAGCAGATTGAGCGCAATTGGGTTTGAGCTACCTTTTCTTTTTGTGATTCAATTTTCGTGTGGCGTTGGGCTAAGGTCATGCTTCTGTCTAGACCAGTGCTGTTCACTATCTGTTGTCACTTTCTTATGAGGTAGATCAGCTCAAACCTCGGAATTGCCCTTTTCTCGCTATTGTGTGGTTATTTAAAAGTATGTAATACATATACATCATGGTTCTAGCCATCTCGTTACCAACCGGTGGGTCATACACATTCACAAGCAGCATCTATCCTATGCATCCTTGCAATGTGTGTATAATTATAGCCAAGATGTTTTTGTTACCAACTGTATCAATTTGCGTGGCCGTTAAATGGTTACGTATTCTTATTACATCCCCCTCCTCCCGTTAGTCTGCCCTTTTGCCCTTTAGTGGATAGTCTTTGGTAGGTTTTATATTCATCAAAGTAAATGGGAATCTTCAACCGGCTTTCTTGTATTAACCGGCTTTACTAAATAAATCATGATCCCCGCTGCTGCTTGTGAAATGCTTAGGCCCACAAGTATTACAAGATATTCATTTACATGGGCAGAGTCTACGTAATGGGCTAGATAGCCAAAGCCAGTTTTTCCTTCCCTTCCTGTTTTCACTGAGCGGTCTAAACTATCTTTTGTGTTACAGACCACTTTATGCCCAGTGATCGAGGCAGTCATTTTCAGCTCTGCTACTGTATTTGTATCTGTCCCCTAGAGAGATGTAGGAGGTGCATCACTATCTACGTGATACCCTAACTCAAAGAAACGTTGCATACGTTCCTTAATCATGTTTACGATCACAGTTGATACTCGTGCAGTATGTATGGAAGCCGGCTCCAGTAATTAATTATATTCTGTGACTCTGGTGCTTAGTACTCTTAATGAATGGATCCGCATAAGCAGTTCCAATATGTAAGAGCGATTCAGTATTACACTGTTACCTGCTTGTGGTAAAAGACATTTGAGTTGCAAAGCTCTGCATTTCCGACTTGGCTGGAGTGCCCCTGCCCACCAGCTCGCGAGTAGCGAAGGCGATGCATTTGTTCTTTCATCTTCATTGCTCTTACGGTCTCTTATCAAGCACAGACTAGCGCCTATTTCTGAGGTCATGTTGCATTAGGAGGCATTGGTAGACACCATGTTTGACGAAGTAGTGGAGGGTTTAATAATCCAGGCCGACAGGTCACTGCATTTTCTCGTCCTCATCAATTGACCTTTGGCCCGTTTCTTTATATTCGTAGATGTAATCATGGCCGCTGGGATTTCTGAGGGTACAACTGTGACCTTGGTCTTAGTTGGTACTGGATTTTCAATTCATTTGGAACTGCCTTTTTTGTAGCTTTCATGATATTTAAGCGCTTTAATTTTCTCTGTTCCTTACGTTGATATACATGCCTCTATAGCTTTTGGTGTTCAGATCTACATTAGACTGCTTGAATTTCCTTTTCTATATTTGTAGATTCAAGAGTATTTTTAATAGGGGCCTTTACTGAGTGGCTTAACCTGATCAGTGATTCAGATTTTACCGGATTTATGTCACATATATTGTGAATACAGTTATCAAGTGGTACACAAGTGGTCAGGTCCCATTGTGATATAGTCTCCCTTGTTCGCAATCACCATGTTTCCCCCTTTGTCTGCCTCCTTAATTATTAATTCCTGATTGGACGCCAACTTTTGGATAGCTCTCTGTTCCAATTTATTCAAGCTGGGACAGTAGTGGCAATTAGTTTTCTTACTACCGTCTGCTAATTTATGGATGTCCTTGGTCACTGCTCGATAGAAGGTGTCTATAATGTTGTCATTAGGAAACACAGGCAAAAACTTAAATTTGTTTGTTAGTTCTTTAATTTTCAAACTTTGCTGTTGAATGTTCAAATCTTTAAGCAGATCCATGATACTGATTCCCTGATCTTGTTGACAATCTTGTAAAGACATTATAACATGGGTGTTAAGCATGGTTTGCAGAGATATGTCCGATGGTGTAGGTAAGGTGGGCTTTGCTGTGTATCACTGAACTTGTGTGGAGAAGTATTTCTTTAATTTTAGTTTGCAAATGAACTTGAAAAGATCAATTTGTATTTGAACAAAATTGTTAAGGCCCGATGAGGCAAATAACAGTACTCTATTGAGGACAGAGTGTTCCTCTGAAGAGAGTTGGTATGTGGTCAGATTACAAACTAAATCTACCCGTTCTGATTGCGCAAGGATTGCTAATACGAGTCTCTCATCACTCTGCATAATATGGGTGGTGCGTTTCCGCCGGCCATGGTGACTGCCCTTTGTGCGCCTTGGTTTGAAACTGTGGTTGAAGTATTTGTCACCTCAGGAGTTAGAAATCTGACTTTTTTCATGGCTGCTTGACGGTTTCCTTTTTTGAACCGTCTTATTTGTTCTAAAAAAGGTTAGGGCTCAACAGTTTCTTGTAAATCAGACGATTGTCCTTCTCCTAAATCTGATGCCCTAGTGTCAGATGTGGTAGCTGCATTGCGGTCTGAACTTAAATGTAGGGCCCACTTGCCAGAATTGCAGTTTGTGACGTTTTACTTGGCGCATGATGGTACTCAACTGGTTCTGTGCTTTTTGTACATCTTGGCCATAATTATGCACACATTGCAGGAATGCATAGGATAGATGCTGCTTGTGAATGTGTATGACCCACCGGGTGGTAACGAGATGGCTAGAAATCATGATGGCTATGTATGACATACTTTTAAATAATCACACACCTATGTCGTCTTTGGCTTGCCCAATACCACCGTTTGCCTCTTCAATATGGCGCAACAGGCATGTGTGTTCTCTCATCTCATACATTTTGACAGAATAGCTACAAAAGAATCTTCAAGGCAAAATATAGGGGCTCTGTGCGAACTCTGGTAAGCAAAGTGATCAATGCAGAAGCACCCATGCTGAGGTTACCCTGTGCATCAGGATTCTTAAATAATTCAGGAGTGGACGTCAAACTAGCATTAAGCTGCAAGCCCTGCCATTTCATGCTTACTTCCTGATTATGTGACTCCATTGGTGATCTCATGCTAACTGCAGCTATTCTATTTACCTTGCTTCGTAGCGAGTAGCACAGATTTAACTTGTTATAGTCGATAGATGTACGTTTCGTATTGCACACTGTCAATGTGCGTGTGTCTGTTGGCGCTCTGGGGGCAACGTTTTAAGAATGTTCTTTAGAGAAGTATGCAGTAATTTAGCTGTTCTTGTTGCGAGCACCCCCATTCGGGCGTGTAGTGGCAGCCGCAACCAAAACAGGCTTGTCAGGTTTTCTAGGGTTGTCTTGCACATTTTTAATAGCAATTCAGATTACACGCAACCTTATCCCCCCTGCATGATCGCTTTTAAGGTAGAGTGGGGGCACCAGTCCAGTGCAGGCTGAATTAACAACAGAGGTGTGCTTAGTTCACGAGACAGCGCCAACGTTGGTACTAATATGAAATGCTTTACAGTGCTTTGTACACTTGTACAAACAAGGCGAAGAGCAAAAGCTTACCCAGTTTGCAGTGCACCCGTGGGTCCACATAATCACAATCAGGGCAGGGTACTTCAGCGAGCGTCACAATTAGACATCCACCATAAACTGCAAGCCCAAGTCCATCTGCTTCCCTTGGCAGAGGACTCTTGTAGCAAAACACCTCACACCAGTCCAAAGACTGCACTTGCAGCCACACCTCTGTGCCAGATGGATGTGGTATTTCTACCACAGATTCCTCATCGTTTGAAGTACCAACTGGTACTGTCTGGATCCAGAAATATTTACACATCCACCAGAGTAGCATAGGTGCAACTCAATGACTGACTTCAACGCTAGTGACAGATGTGATGTAGCGGTCATCTACACGAGATCGCATATGCCCCCTTACCTCAGTTCACCAGAATTTCTCATATTCGACTAAGGCTAAAAGGAACAATGGAACTACTATGAAAAAAGCGTAGAACCAGTTGAGTACAATCATGCGCCAAGTAAAACGTCACAAACTGCAGTTCTGGCAAGTGGGCCCTACATTTCAGTGCTTTGTTTTAACTAGCTAACCAGATTATTTCCTGCAAATATGCAAATCGTATATGTGAACAAAAGACCCTTGGCCTTTCAGGGTAGAGGTGCACCATAAAGCACCCTTTACACTGTGTGAGTCACCTAAAAAAGTGGGTTGTCTGGGGTCCCACTATTTCATGGCAGACTATCATTTAATTGAGGGTCCGGACCAGGAACTAGAAAGAATCAGGCTGTGGAGAGTACCATCCAAATTGTTGTTTCAACCAGCCTTGCCCCAAGACCACGAAACAGGGACGGTCATTACACTATACCTGGAAGGGGTGGTGGTTGCAGGAGACAGAATAGTGCTGTAGGGACCAATGCAGAAAGAGGAATAGTGCTGTAGGGACCAATGCAGGAAGAGGGGAGTGGTGCACATCCTGTGAATTGACTCAACCCAACCATTGAGGGGAGGGTGTCAGATGGCCAACTTTTTGAGGACAATGACAGGGAAACGGTACTGGAGGTATGTGACCCATGTGAAATAATGATTCAATATTGCAATGTCCCATCATGTTACACCTCTGATCTACGGGCGCAGAAACTAGTGTAGAAACAGGCAGAGCATGCCTGCCGTTACACCCATCTGCCGGCAGACTGACTTTTGCTCAACACAGCCTGCCTTGTTTATTACAAGGCTAAGTCTACAGCTATACTAATTGCATTTCGCTGCAGTCAGCAAGCCCAAAATGGTTTTCTCAGCAGTCAAAGAGCTCTTGCGCTTATGAGAGCTACTTCCACTGAGGCTGAGCATTTTCTCAGTGTTCCTCTTCTCTCCTTCTCAGACCCTTTCATCTTTTGAGGAGGCTTCGGAAAAGCTTGTTTTAGATGTTGCATCTTGTCTCAAATCTTGTTCTCCTCTTGGCCCTATTCCTTTGAATGTGCTCAAGGAGTTCAGGTCAGAGCTTGCCCCCATCATTACCTCGGCTATTAACTTTGCCCTTCACAATGGAGTTGTTCCCACTGCACTTAAAATGGCTTTGGTCTCCCACCTTTTGAAGAAACCAAACTTGAACCACTCTGTTTTTTAGCCAATTTCCAGCCCATCTATCTTTTGAGGTTCTTCATGAAGATCCTCAAGGCTATTGTCATACCACAACAGAGATTTTCTGGAAGTCACCAATCTGGGTTTCATCCCCTTACGGGGACCAACGCGGCTTTGGTCTCTGTGCTTGATGATATAGGTACCAGCGTGGCACGACTCTCCTGATTTTGCTTGACTTGTCGGTGTTAGGCAGAAACCTGTGCAGTTCCCTTGGGGACCACGGCAAAAGATTTAGGACTACAGGTGTTGGCGGTAAACCCACTTGGTAGCAGTCTGTACCACCCAGATTTACCTGGTAGCTGTGGCTGAGCAGTCAGACTTCCCTCAAGAAGAGTTAGACAGTATGTAATGTATACACAATAGGCACTCAGACACAATAGCACAAGCAAACACTGACCAGAGCTTTGGTATCAAGGTATATAATTATTTATTTAAAAACACACTTATCGAAACACTCCAGCACTATTATTGTAAATCACTCTAAACACAGTTACTATTATTATATATACATCCCTTATTCCTTATCAGACAAGTCGTAGTTAACACCACTTATTTCCAGACAGAGGGGAGCGCTTAACTATAGATGGCACTCCAATAAGTTAACGAGAAAGGGAGGGAAAAAGGCAGAATGTAGGAAAATACACCACACTAATACTTAGGAACTCTTAAGCAAGGCAGGAAAGTCAAAAGTTACTTGTGAGCCAAAGTCCATAGGCCGGGCCCACTCTTGGAGAGAGCAGGGCACAAATGCACCCAAGATCACACAATGACAACAGGCTTAAAAAGTCTTGCAGGGAGTTCAGAAAGGTTTTAGTTAGGCTCAGAAAAGTTTAGCCAGGGTGTCCCAGGCTAACCCAGGTTAGAAAGCCGGGGGCTAAATCTACCCCGTACACTCGGTTGCATGGGAAGCCAGGAGGAACACGGTACCTTATGTGGAAAGGATCCTCCAGCAGGGGCAGTTGTTCCTGGCAGCAGGTGCAAGTCGTGGCGTCGTCCAGAGGAAGAGAAGATCTCGACGTGGAGGAAAGATGAAGGTCGTTGCACTGCCAGGGAAGAAACCAGCCGCAGAGTTCTCCGGTTAAAGGTTCTACCCTTTGATTCGCAGTAGTGGTGAAACGTGGTATCCCGGTTGCCGGGGTGCTTGGCACGGGCAAGGCGGCCACAAGATGCTCCAGGAAGCGAAAAAGGAAGGCAGACTGGTTATCCACACCTGTTAAAGGAAGAAGACTCTCCGGATTGGAGATCTCCTCTGTCGTTGGGAAGTGGTGAGACGGTTCAGCAGGGCTCCACCGGTGGTGTCGTCGTCGCAGGTCGGCTCAGCTTCTCCCTTGTCGGATTCTTAGGTCCTGTGGCGACTTCTAAAGTTCCAGTCCCCAAAGCCCTGGTTTTATGCAGAAAACCCCCATTCACTCAGCCTAGCTGTCACTCAAACGTGCTAAGTGGTGAGCCGGCCGGCTCACCACTTGGGCCAATCAGGACAGAGTGCGACTTGAGTTGCCTAGGCAACTCAGTCGAGGGTGCCTAAATCCCCCTACACCCCTCCTAAGTACCCCAGACAGAGTGGCACCACTTTGGAGGGCTTCTGTGGAGAAGCCCGCCAAAAAGTGGAACAAAGGGCTCAACTTGGGTCGGAGTCACAGAAGCGAACACAAACGCCATTTTAGAACCGAGTTCTGGCAAAAAATACCAACCGGAGAATTAATATTAAATAAATAAACCGGCGGTATGTTCGAGGCTATAGGAATTAAATAATTAAAGTTGGTAGCCTTGAACAATGGGAAATCCCATAGAGATATATTCGCAGTCGAATATAAAAAGTAGTATCCACTGCCACCAGCCAAAACTCGATCAGGGGGGACGGAGACGTGCCCCCTCGACTAACAAACCCCGGGACAATCGAATTGCCCCGGCCAGTACGTCCACAATATGATGGTTTGTACTGGTTCTGTTCAGAATTTGAGACTAGTAAAGTCACTGGTGACTTTACATGCCCTGGGAGACAGTAGTCAGTCCCAGGGTATGGAGTCTATACTGGGGGGTCATTATGACACCCCTGTGTTACTGCACTGAGGGTGCTGTGTAACACACATCACAAAAACACAGGAAGCCCTATGGAGTAAAAGACCCCATTGCCCATTAAACACATCTAGAGTCAAAGAAACACACTCAAATCATGCCCAAGAGTGAGGGTAAGAGAGTCTCACTCTTGGCAGGAGAAAAAAATAAACCCCAAAAATCCAGCAAAGCTGCTGGGGGACTCACTAGGTTAGGAAATTCAGCCTAAACAGAGAATTCTCCCTAACAGTCGGGAGCGTTTGACATGATCAACCACTCTATTCAGTGTCGCTGGCTTGAGGATGTCGGCATCCCGGGGACTGCCCTGCAGTGGTTTGCCTCTTTTCTTTCCTACCGCTCCCAGGCTCTCTCACCCCTGATCCCCTTTATGTCTTCCACCAGCCCTGCAACCTGTGGAGTCCCACAGGCCTCTGCCATATCACCCCTTCTTTTTAATTTTTATATCAGGCCCCTGGCTGGGCTGATCGGCTCGCATTGGGTGTCATTTCTACTCTTATGCGGACAACACCCAACTCACTTTGAGAGTGGACCAGAATGCAGTTGACTCTGCCAGGCGTCTCAGATCTTGGCTCACATCAATAGGCAGCTGGATGAGTATGAACTGGCTCAGGCTCAATGGTTAGAAGTCTGGGGTCATGGTAATTGGTCTGCTTGCTCAGTGTCTGGTGTGGACCTCAAATGTCTGGCCTTCGACCCTTGGAACTATGCCAGTGCCTGTTGACTCTCTAAAAAACCTTGGTATCAAGTTTAGCTCTTCCTTGTCTCCTGAGCCCCAGGTTAGCACTATCTGCAAATCATGCCTTTTCAAACTAAAAATGCTTCAGAAGGCGATTTCCTTTCTACCGCAGAACCTTCGGGTCCCCGTTATTGCTACGGCCATTTCTGGAGTACGTGACTACCGCAATGCAGTCCTTCTTGAGAAGACCAAATGCCACATTCGAAGACTTCAGATCATGCAAAATTTTGCTGCATGCCTGGTGGTGTGCTTATCTCGTTTTTCCCACACTTCACTGATCTTTTATTTTTTTAAATAGGTTTATTTTTGAACAAGGCAGGAAATATCATACATCCACATAATATCCACATTTAGTATGCATTACCCTCCCTATGTCCGTCATATTTTCAGGTTCCCTCTTCACCCTCCTGCGGAGCAGCCCAGCTCTCTAGCACCCTCCTGGCCAGCTGGGGTTTGAAGGTCAATGCTGGGAAGTCTCAATTGAACTCAAGGACAGGGTTCCAAATGCTCTGGAAGAGATGGAGGAGCCCAGCTCTGGCTGCTGTCACCTTTTCTGCAATTAGTACATCCCACAGCTTCACCCACCAGAGAGGGAGGAGTGGGCCCTCCACCGATTTCCATGTGCGGGCCACCACTATTCCACTATTCTACCCGCCAACAAACATTGGGGTAACAGTTTGGCTGAATAAATCCCGGAAACGGGGTGCCCAGGAGGATAGGTTCGGGCTCCAGAGGGAGTGTTGTGTGCGTAATTTCTGCAATGACTGCCAGGCAATTCCTTCCAGAAACTTTGGGCTTTTGGACAAATCCACCACATGTGAAAAAAGGATCCTATTTGGCCGCACCGTCTCCAGCAAGCTGGGTCTACAGTATGGTTCATGTGATGGGAGTCTTAGAGGGGGATAGTACCAGCGCAGTAAGATTTTATAGGCACATTCTCTATTCGTGACACAAGTAGATGCCGATTGGGCGCGGTTCCATATGTCCACCCAGGAGTGGTCCTCTATGGGGTGACCTAGGTCCGCCTTCCATTGTGCCATGGACTGAGATTTGGAGGTGAGAAAGTCTTTCTGGAGGAGCTTGTATAGCACAGAGATCTTGCCTCGAATTGGTAGGTCCTTGAGAGTTAGTTCTATGGGGGTGGGAGAGCGGGTTGCTGCTTGGTGTGTCTGAGGGTGGGTGCACCAGTGGCGCAGCTGGAGGTATGTAAACCTGTCCTTTTCTTGGAGGTGGAAGGTTTCCTTACATCGTTCATAACAAAGTGGTTGTCCTCCTTCGAAAAGCCGCCCCACATTCTCCATTCCCCCATCAATCCAGTTTTTGAAGTTTTTGGGAGCTGTTCCAGGTGAGAAGGCTCGGTTCAGAAAAACCGGGGATGAGGGGCTGAGTCCCCTTGGGATCTTCTTTTGCTTCAGCGTTTTGTCCCAAATGGCAGTGGTATGTTTGGTGGCTAATAGTAGGTTCTGCCATTGCCGTCTTATCGCTGATGGTAGGTGGGGGAGAAAGAGTAGGGGGAGAGCCAAGCGCGATTGTTCCATGTCCACCCATCTGGGGCGATTAGTGATTGTTTGCCATGCTTGGGTGCACGCTAGTTGGGCTGCCATCTGGTATTTCTGTAAGTCTGGGACCCCCAGGCAGCCAAGTTTTGCATTCCCCAGCATCGTGTCTCTCGGGATTCTGGCTTTTTCCCCCCTCCAAATCAATTGTAACATTTTTCTCTGAAGGTTCTGAAGAGCTGGAGTCGGGGTCATCACCGGGAGGGTGGAGCATGCGTGTAAGAATCTTGGGAGTAAGTTCATTTTACACGCTGTGATCCGGCCCATCAGGGAAATCTCTTAGTCGTCCAGCGTTTTAGGTCGGTTTCCAGCTCTTTGAAGAGGGGAGGGGACGGGAGGGAAGTTCATGCGGTAAACGTCTGTTGGTTTGGCTGGGATCTGGACCCCCAAGTAGCCGATAGCCTTCGTCTTCAATTGTGTTGGGCACATTGGTATCAGGTCTTCTCGCTCTGAAATCCCTATTCCCAGCGCTGCCGACTTGTTGAAGTTAATGGTGTATCCTGTGACCTTTCCATAGCTGTTTAGTTCTGCTAAGGCGTGTGCCAAAGAGTTGCGGGGGTTTGTGATGGTCAGGAGGACCTTGTCAGCATAGAGGGCCAGTTTATGGTGCGAGGGGCCCACTTGGAGACCCTTAATTAGGTGGTTCAGTCTAATCCGTTGGGCGAAGGGCTCCATGATTAAGGCGAATAGAAGCGGGGACAGCGGGCATCCCTGTCTAGTTACGCAGGTCAGCGTAAAGGGGGCCGAGAGATTACCATTGATCCAGAGTACAGTTTTGGGTGATTTGTAGTTGGCTAGGACCATGGTGCGGAATTCCGGCCCAAATCTGAAAGTCTCCAGGGTAAGCCTCATGAATGTCCAATCCACCTTGTCAAACGCTTTGGTTGCGTCTAGTGCCATGAGCACGATCCCTTGTGCGTCTCGGGAAGCCAGGTCCACCAGGTTCAGGGCTCTGCGGATGTTGTCAGCTGTAGATTGGTTCTTCAGAAAGCCACATTGGTCAGGTTGGATTATTTCTGGGAGGACGTGAGCTAGGCGATTTGCCAGAATCTTGGAGTAAATATTGGCATCAATATTAAGAAGAGAGATGGGTCTGTATGAGGTTGGGCTTCTCGGATTCCCCCCGGGTTTCGGGAGAAGGATTGTGATTGACTCTTGCATGGAATGGAGGGGTTATGACATCAGTTTCCCTAAAGGAGTTGAATAGCTGTACCAGTGGGGCGAGTAGCTGATGTTTGAAGACCCTGTAAAACCTGGTTGTGTAGCCATCTGGGCCAGGGGCCCGGGATTTAAGGGATTTTATGGCTTCATCATCCACCTCACCGGAGATCGGAGCGTCCAGGTGGTCTCGGGTTGACTCCGGGATTTGGGGGAGTACTGCTTTTTGTAGGTATTCCTTTTGTTCACCCACGTCTCGTGGGGGGGGCGGTCATTACCTGTCTCAGATGCTCCGCTGCCAGGCGCTGTTTGTCTTGTTCTGCGTATTGGGTTCTGCCTTGTGCATCCCGGAGTCCAATGATCATGTTGTTGCGTTTTGCTTTGGCCAGTTTGGCTACCAGTAACTTGTTTGCTTTCTTGTTTTTAGCGTAATAGAATTGCTTGGCTTTTGTGAGTTGGTGTGCTGTGTGTTCGGCGTAGTGGGCTTAGATCTTTTTCTGTGCCGTGCGAAGGGCACGTTGGGTTTTCGAGGGACCATCCTTTTTCTTTATGGGTTTGCTCTGCTTTCCGCAGGTCGTCCTCGAGGGCCAGGCGGGTTTGGTGCCTAGCTTTGGGGAAAGCTACGCCTTGAGCTATCAGTTCCCCACGTACGACCGCTTTCATGGCATCCGAGGTGTTGGTGGGAGAAGTGTCAGAAGTGGGGTTTTCCTGGAAAAAGTTGCTGATCGTGGTCGCAATCGAGTCCCTAAGCAGCATTTCTTTGAGGATTGGATCATAGAGAGTCCATCTACGTTGGGCAGGGAGGAGTGGTTCCTGTATCCGGATTTCTAAGATCACCGGGCCGTGGTCCGACAGAATCTGTGGGCTTATGGTAACATCATTGGCGAACGAGAGAATCTGGGGGGGAGACCAATAGGAGATCAATTCTAGAGAATGTTCTGTGGACGTAAGAATAGAATTAAAAGTATTTTTCAGAGGGGTGGAGAACCCTCCAGGCGTCTACCACCTCCAGCATTCTGAATAGCCGTAGGAGGGCCAGGGCTGAGGTGAAGTCTCCAGATGATGGAGGGTGGGATTTGTCTTTTGTGGGATCCGGGACTCCATTGAAGTCACCGCCAATGATAACTTGGTTCTCCAGGAAGGAGGGGAGGGTGGAGCATAGGGCATCATAGATAGCGGCTTGGGCCGTGTTAGGAGCGTATATTGATACAATGGAGTATAGTTGTGCAAGTAGCAGGCATTTCACAGCAACAAATCTGCCATCCGGGCAGAGTTTTGTGTCCAGTATCTGGGGATCTAGCCCCTTCCTAAAGAGGATGGCAGTGCCCCCTTTCTTGGTGTTTCCAGATGCGCAGAACTGTTTCGAGAAGAGGCAGGAGCGTAAGCGCCTGAAATCGGCTGGCAATAAAGTGCGTTTCCCTCAGCAGGGCAACCGCAGCATTTTCATTTTGAAGTTTTTGCAATATTGACTTGCGTTTGGCTGGGGAGTTTAGTCCTCTAACATTCAGCGAGACGAATTTCAGGGTGGAGTGATCTGAAGTGAAAAGGGAGGGTATCGCTGTGTCTGGAGAAGGGGCGGGAGACGCCGGCACGTCAGCCGGCATCTCGTAGGATCTGTGGTCGTGTTCTTCCCTGCCATTGAAGTTTTTGCTCCGGCCTCCAACGGGGAGGTGGGGATTTAACTGGGGGGAGGGCAGATTTGTGGGTCCAGCCCACCCTGGCCAACGTGGCCAAATAACTGTTCGTAGCCAACATGGCTAAAATTGTAGTTATAGACTTCCAAGGACTTAGATGGATTGTACCTCAGAAGCGGGCATAGGCCGTGGGGTAGGGCCCGTTGTCTCGATCTTCAGGGCGTTCTTTTGCTTGTCATAGACAACAGTGTTCCCTCGGGTGAGGCCATTTCTTTCTTCTGAACCTCGGGACTCTTGACCAGGAATTTGGTTTAGCGTTAGGCGACATGGGGAGGTCCGAGACGGTAGTATTCTCAGGATTCATGGGTGACCGAGCCCTGGGGGAGGGGGGGGTCGGGTTCATGATTTGTACATCAGAAGCGGGCATAGGCCGTGGAGTAGGGCCCGTTGTCTCGATCTTCAGGGCGTTCTTTTGCTTGTCATAGACAACAGTGTTCCCTCGGGTGAGGCCATTTCTTTCTTCTGAACCTCGGGACTCTTGACCAGGAATTTGGTTTAGCGTTAGGCGACATGGGGAGGTCCGAGACGGTAGTATTCTCAGGATTCATGGGTGACCGAGCCCTAGGGGGGGGGGTCGGGTTCATGATTTTCTGGGCGTCTTCCAGGTGGCTAATCCTTCTCTGGGTGCCCTTGTAGGAGAACTGCAACGCCATGGGGAAGAGCCATCGATAGCGAATTTGTTGGTCTTGCAAAAAGACAGCCAGGGGACGGAGAGCTCGTCTTCTCTGGAGGGTGAGGATGGATAGATCTTGATGAATTTGGAGGGGGGCGCTCTGAAAGGTTATTTCATCACAGATGCGACTGATTGCAGAGGTGGCTTCTTTTGTCGTGAAGAAATGTACTCTGGTAATGACGTCTGGTGAAGCGTCCGATTTGACTCCACGGCGGGGGCGCATCCTGTGTGTGCAGTCTAGAAGGAGTTGTGAATTTTCTAGGTGTGGGAGAAGGGATTGGAATAGATCCCCCACATATTCTGCTAGGTTTTTATCTGGGACGGAGGTCGGGACCCCTCGGATGCGTAAGCTCTTGCGTCGGGCCCCATTTTCCAAATCTGCTTGTTTAAACTCTAATATTTCGCATTTATCCTGGAGGAGTTTGATTGAGCGCTGGACCTCCGCCAGGGTGGAAGCTTCGTCCTGGATCCGGTCTTCGACTTCCCCTAATCTCTGTTCAGCATCTGTCACCCTCTGGTCAGTGTTTTCCAGTTTGGTGGATAATTCCGACATACATGATCTAAATTCGGATTTGATGTCAGCCATGAATGCCCTAATGTCACTTTTCGTTGCGAGTGTACTCTTGTCCTCAAGGGACCCCTGAGGGTTGGAGCCAAGAGCATCTTATTTCTTGGGTCTGTCAGTTGACATCAGCATTGTTGCAATGTCCGAGGTCTTCCCAGCTTTGGATTGTCTAGACATTTTGTTTCCCTGGCCAGAGAGAGGGTTCTATGCTCCAAGGAGGTTGGAGGGGTGATTCCAGAGGTGTAAGGGGGCAGAGGATCGCAGGAGGTGAGTAAGGAGTCCCAGAAGGTGGGCCGGGGTGCCCCAGGAGATGTTCACGTATATCAGGTGGGGAGGCAGTAACTGGTATCCAGGCCTCCCCTTCTTTATTGCTGCTGGGGGCATGCTAGGTCTGCTTGTCTCCCACAGCTCCACCCACAGCTCGCCCCCAGGACAATACGACTTGTCTCCCAGGGGCCTTAGGTAGCCTGCCGGAGCCGCGGGGGGGGGGGTCCTCTGTTGTGCCGAGATGTGGCTGCTTAAGGATGGAGCCACGGAGGTAGGGCAGGGCCCCCCCCTTCAGCTGGTGGTCCCTCGTGCCGGTGGGGGATTACTATGGGCTGCTGGGTGGGGCGCCCGCTGCTGTCCGTGGAGGCTTGCCGGTGGAAGGGCCCTGGAGAGGTTCGGATACCCTCCACCCCCGCTCACCTCCACTCCACTCCACTCCACTCCACTCCGGGTCGGCGCGTCTTCAGCTGGGGCCTCAGGTAGGGGCCGTGTGGGGAAGGCCGCTCTCGCTCTGATGCCAGCTCACTGCAGCTTGGGCCGGGGGGCTGGAGAGTGCCAGCCGAGTAGTAAGGTTGCTCGGGCCACGCTCGGTGCTCGTTTGGCGGAATCACCGCTGTTCGCAGGGCTGGCGGGGGGGGGGGTCCGCAGTGGCGGGGAGCCAAGGAGATGTCTTTCAGGGGCAAGGGCCCCTCCCCCACTCACGCCGTCTCCAGGCCACTGCCGTCTCCCGATCGCCCGTCCGCCATCTTGGATCGAGACGCGGGCGAGGGATTATCGATCCGTATCGCCGCAGCCGCCCCTTAGCGGCCCCCCAAAGTGCAGCCACCCCTGCTCCAGGGTCTTATGAAGCCTCGGTTGTGTTCACATCCGCCGTTTTAGTATTACGGCTGCCCCAATTCAGTGAGGCAACAGGCATCCCACAGAGGCCATCAGAGGAGCGTCCGCATCGTCGGCGCTCCAGGCCACACCCCCCACTTCACCGATCTTGACCCAGCTTCACTGGTTGCCCGTCGAGTCTCGGATTAGGTTCAAGACACTCTGCCTTACCCACTGTGCACTACATCGGCAGGGTGCAGCCTTTCTCCAGGATGGTATCTCGGCATATGTCCCCCTCCAGGGCTCTTCGTTCAGCTAGTCTTGGTTTGCTAGTGGTTCCCCGAACTAGCTTTTTCAGTGGCAGCTCCTCACCTTTGGAACTCCCTTCCCCTGTCCCCAAGGTTAACTGCGGACTTCTCACTTTTTAGGAAAGTGCTTAAAACTTCCCTCTTTCCGCACTGAGTTGTTCCTGGCTTTTACCATTTCTCTCACGGCTTGCTTTCTTTCTCTACCCCCAGCACCAGGATACATTTGTGTGAAAGTGTGCTATACAAGAACCCATAGCATTAACATGTTAGCTGGCAGTCTCCCATTATTTACCCAGGACGATTTGGCACAAGTATCCGACTGTCTATGGACGAGTAATCCCCTTGACGCAGGACTGTTAAAGTGTGGCAGCAGTACACATTACCCTTAAACCAGGAGCAATATTAGCCAGAGTAAGGCAGTACCCACTGTCCGAGAAGGCAGATGAGGGAATATTTTACACCATCACAGCTTTATTACACCAGGGCATTATAGTGCCCTCAGTCACCATGCAACTCAGCCATATAACTGGTCAAGAAATCAAAAGGGTCAAGTTGGAGGATGATCTATGCTCCTTAAACAACCTAGTACAAGATGAGTTTCCAGTTGTACCGAAGCGTGCAACCATCCTTTGTAACATACCTAACACCACAACCCACTTCACTGTCACTGATTTAAAGAACACATTTTCTCCATCCGATTGCACCCCGATTCTCAATAGCTCACTGCGTTTACCTATAGCGGAAGGAGATTTCTGCACACAGGGGTACAGTGAGTCCCCCAGCATTTTTAATAGGGTACTCGAAGTAGACCTAGGGAACATACAGTTGTCGGTTATCATAAACCAATATGTTGATGATCTGTTGGTAGGCAGTGCAAACAAACAGCAGTGTAGAGAGGACTCAATCACTTTGTTGAATCTATTAGCAGAAAAACGGTACAAGGTTGACACAAGCAAAAAACAATATTGTCAACAGGAAGTGCTATATTTAGGACAACTCATTTCCATTAACGGTAAAAGAGTCATTCCTGAGCGTGCAGCTGGCGTGCGCAGCACCCCCAGTCAGTCACAGTTAAAAGCATGCAGAGGTTTCTAGGGGTTGTGATGAATCCTACAGAGTTATCACTAATTCCCAGCCTAAAGTCTCCTGCCATGTTGCCAGAGGAAGGCAGTCGCTACTTGATACTGACCCTGGGGGTGGTATTCTGAGGGTGGATCACATGGGAGAAGATGGCTGTCTGGGGGATGTGATGGCTTTTGACTGTGAAGACGAAACCCTAATCCCAGATTCTCTAATGGCTTGTTGTCATTATTCTGAACCCTTTAATTGTGAGCTCTTAAAATCTACTTTTGTTAAACATCTTAAGGAGAACTGTATTCATCCTTCACATCCACTGCTCTAAAGCTCCTTTGACATCTAATATTGATGATGATTTTTATGTAGTCAAAAGTGTGCAACAACAGAGCTTAAAATACTATGGTACTCCTTTGGACTTCTATTCCCCGAAAGCTTCAAGTACTGGGACGAAGAAGAGGAGTAAAGAGTCAATGAAGATCAACACTACTGCCATTAGTGACGTGCGGTCTAGTTTTTGTCCATTCAATAAACTGAGTCAGACATTTAAACCAGCTAAAAACATGCAAATGGGAGTAAAGGAAAAGATGAATTAGAAGCCAGATCGGGCTGCAGAGTACACAGAGCAGGAAGCTGAGCCGCAGAGAAAGGAAGATGTGCAGGAGCGAACCAGGCTGAAGGCGCGAGGTGCTCCCGACCTGCCACTTGTCAATCTGATGTACCGGAGTGGCGGTAGACCCGACGTGGTCGGACAGGCTCTGGAGAAGTTCAGCAAGGGAACCGGCAACCACGGAAAGGTTGTTCATGACACTGTCGGACCAGGTAGCAGCACCTGTATCTGCGAGGAACCACTAAGCCAGCAGAGGACCTGAAAAGGGGGTCGACAAGCTGTAGAAGTCCTACCCGAAGCAAAACTCTGTCGCCACAACAGACCGCTAGTCGGAGATGCCAGGAGATACCGGTGAATTGGTCCTTTGATAGTGGTAACCCTGGGGCATTCCAACAGGTTCTTGGACAATTAAGTGAGAGTTTGGATAGTGACCAAATAGAATTATAGAGAGAACAAGAGGGCAAACATTGTACAATTCTCTAGACATGAGTTGTCAGTTTGGGGAAACCTGCAACAAGCATTTCCAAGAGCCAAGAGACATTGTAAGAGAGCTTGATAAAAAAAGCTTGAACAATACATCAAATAGGGGATGCCAGCATGGGAGAAATTGGTGCAAGTGCTAACTGAAGCCATAAAGGTTGTGTCACTGAAGAGGTAACATTGTGACAACATTTAGGAGAAATTTGAATGTTGCGGAGACACCAGATAAGAGCATCAGTTAGTGAAACCAATTTGAAAGAGATACCTGGCAGGAGAGTACAACAGGGGATCTGTGTGAGCCAAAAGGAGGATATTCCTGGTAGGGGAGTACACCAGGAAATCCAATGTTTTGTTGAAAAGGAACTGGAACTTTGTTATATCAAGCCTTTGTTAAAACTTTGGCCATCCTAAAGACTATTATAGACTGTCTTTCAATGTATTTCAACCACTGTTGTAAAAAAGAACATTTGCCTTGTCATCTTAAGGAGAATACCCAGGAAAGAGATGTTTCCACTATCCTTAATGGAACTTTGGTGAAACATAGTATTTCAAATTCCTTTTCCTGAAACAGTTCAGGGGAAGGGAAACTAAATCCTGGAGAAAAGGGTTGATTTTCTGGTAAATTTATATATATGGTGTTTGCACAACTTGGTTGAAGTGACGATAGAAACTATATTGTACCTTTTAATTTTGTATGTTAGTGTGTGTGTGTGTCAGATGCATTTTTGGACACACAGTCAACTTATTTTAGTTTTGATCAGTAGAACCATTCTCATTTGGTTAGGGCAAAATAGGCCTTTTTCCAAACCCATTTTCCTTCAATAAATGAGTCACATTGCAACTTTGTGTACGCCTCTCACTGCTGACCCCTGACAGGTTGAGCACTGATTGCAGGGCATGGATCTTCATCTATCTTTATATATAAAGCTGAATGTAAGTATGTGTGTATGTCTGTCCGGTTATACAAATCCTCACAGTTGAACCCATGTCTATCACATTTTGCATGGATTCCTTCTTTTGTATGGGGCAAAATTGTAGTCCTTTGGGATGCAAAAACTGTACTCAGTAGAAACAATTTTTTACTAATTTCACCCAGATTCACTACAGTAGGTGCTAAGAGGAGGCAACATTTGGAAGTGTCTGTAGCTAAATGTTCAATATGTTGGTTATTCCTTTAACATCTATTACTACTGTATACAGTTCGCAACTGTTTATTAAAGCTGTTTTATAGGGAATTAAAAAAAAGAATTTAAAATATTATTTTATCACGCTACTCCAAATAGGGGAAATGGCAAGGTTACAGTTTACTTAAGTTCATTCACGAGAAGAGAGCACAATCAAATCAATATTTCTTGGACATTTTCTCAAATGTGCTAAAGCCATTAAGTGACTGAAACATGCCGCACAAAAAAAGATCACCACTTGGAAAAGCCCCATCTGATGCAAAGTGAAAATCAATATCAAGAGCTTCTGAAACCCAACAACAAAGAGCAGCACGAGTTACTGACCATTTGTAAAACCAGATATTATATGAAGAGGCCTGGTATGTTATCATTAGTAATTCATTACTCATTTAGGGATTCATTTATTCATCATTCATTCTGATTAGTTATCTTTTAGTTATCCATATTATTCAGCCATTTGGTTTACTAGAGAAAGAGGCCCTGTTATATGAAGTGCCTTGTAGAGACATGTTTAGACATATGTTATTATGTATGCATTTAGACACACAAATGTGTGCACTTAGAAGTATGCATTGAGCCATGGTATAGCGCTTGGTTTGCGTGAGAATGCGTTAGGCACTATAGAGCATGGAAATGGCATTCTGAAGCCATTCTGACACAGAAGAGCAGCTCCACACTAGGTTCTGCGGAGACATTGTTATGGTACACTGTGAATCATGGAATGTGTAAACAAAGGCTGGTAGACAGACAGATTAGGTCGCCTTTGCCCGAGTAGAAGCGAAGACGGCCTGGCTTCATCAGGCCCTAGCTTGCTCGTAGGCAGACAGGAAGGTGGGGGCATTCACAGGCAGTGAGGTGCTTTGCACAGACAGGGAGAGAGGGATTTCAGTGACTGAGAGAAATGAGAGCATGGTTTCGTAACACAAGAACACACTGGACATAGAGACAGAACAAGACATACGTACACATACCTCCAGATGCTGTCTGGATTTAGAAATGCTGGTTTGACAGAAGAGAGTTTTGACATGTAACCATGGAGAACTGGAAGCCTGAAATGAGCAGTAGTTGTATGAGAGGGAGCGGCATTTAGGTAGCGTTTTGGATGCAGCTTGGAGGTGGTTTGGCAGAGAGGCTTTTGGAGAATCGGCTGACAAGCAGCTTGGGGAAGCATTCTGGGAGAGCTGATGAGAACAAATGAGATAGATCTGGCAAGGAGCTTTGGAGGAGACCACACTGGCAGGAGACCAGACCACTGAGAGGCAAAGGAGAGAGGCCCTGAATGGCTGGCTGCAAGGGAGCTGGAGAGGAGAGAGATGGGACACATTCGAGATGAGAGCTTGAGAGGGGAGTATTGCTGATTGATTATGAGGCCTAATTGATCTGAATAAGGCACGTGCAAATGGGGAATTAGGACAGATACTCACACAGAGCTTTTGGTTTGATAGAAGGGGAGATCGGACAGGGATTGTCTAAGAGAGAGAGTGTGATGTGGATTGAAGAGGAATGCTGAATCTTGCCATATGTATTTTGCTATTGGCATTATAGATCCCGCAGGACTGGATAATTGATATTAGATTGGTTGCATAGAAGCCAGTATGCTTTGATGGTACCGTTTTTCATGCCTTGCTGTGCATGAATAAAAGTGTTTTTATTGTTGAATTGATTCATGTCTTTTCTTTGTGTCTTATGTTTGTGTGTCCATAGCATAGCAATTTGGCAGTAACACACTGCACAATCGCAATTTGCAGGGGGTCCAGAGTACGCACCCCCCTGAGGTAGAGTTGCAGTTTGACAAATTGGTCGCCCATGCGGGGCTAGGCCAAAGGTAGATTTTTTTGGAAACTAACACAGAGGACAAGAGCAACTTTCTCCAGGGCAAATGAGATGGCAGAGCAAACTGAAGCAAGACTTGCCGACAAGAGGACAAGAGCAACATCCTCCAAGGCACAGGAGACACCACTCTATCAGGACACAGAAAACGCCGGGTACCCCAGCTAGTACCACAAATACGAGACCACTACTACAAGGACTGATGGACGCCCAAAAGGCAAAAAGCACCATTAGATGGGCAGAGGAGATGATCACATATTTTCAAGGACTCAAAGAGGTCAGTAATGCCCCTGTTTTAGAAACCCCCGACTACAGACAGGAATTGCATTTCTTCTCCCATTGAGATGGGCAGATGATGACAGCAGCGTTGACACAGAAAAGCACTATGGGTCACAAGCCTTTGGCCTAGTATAGTGGGCTGTTCGATTCAGTTATGCGGGTTCAGTTCCCATTTTAACAGTCTTTGGCGGCAGCTGCCTTTACTATTGAAAAATCTGCCACGATTACCATATGGTGCTCAGTAAATTTGTATGTGGAACACGCAGTGTTTGCAATCCTTGAGCGGTCCAAATCCACATTGACTACACAGAGGGCATGCGGCTATGAGGTAATTTTATCAAGCCCATCCATTCACATTGTGAGGTGTATGACGGTTAAGCCAGCTACGTTCCGTACTGAACCAACCAAGTGCATGACTGTGGTGCCTATGAGGGTCTTGAACATGACATAAGTAAGGCTAGGGACTGTTCTCTTGAGGAGGGCTAAGTATACTTTGTGGAGGGCTCAGCGACCAGGAGATGGCAAAAGGTACATGGGACGGCAGTGGTCCGTTTAGATGGAGAGTATGAGGTATTAGTTCAGAAGAGATTGCCCATGTACTACGTTGGCCAATCTGCATGGCTCGTTGCCCTGATTGAAGCGTTGGAGGCATCCCATGGGTGCCAAGTAACGATATACTCCGATTTAGCGTACATCACTATTACTATGCATTCAGGATTATCCCGATGGAAGAGAAGAACAAGTTACTTCTTACCTTGTAACGTTCTTTCGATGGGATGTTCCTCCGACGTATTCCTTATCTTTGATAGATCATCTCCAGCTTGCTGGCCTCGGAATTCTTTTTTCAGTAGAGGGCGCTGCGCATCGACTTCCCTCGAGCCGATGTCCGCCGACGGCCTCCGTATCGGCGCCGACGTCACCACGCGTATAAATAGACTTGTGCAGCGTCCGTTGCTCACTTCCATTTTGACGTTAATAGATGTTGTACATAAATTTGTTATTGACCTTGAAGGAGCGTAAGCTGCAACCAGAAAGGAAGTATTACTGCGGGGATGGATGGGAGGGGCAATAAGGAATACGTCGGAGGAACATCCCATCAAAAGAACATTACAAGGTAAGAAGTAACTTGTTCTTCGAAGGGATTGTGTCCTCCGACGTATTCCTTATCTTTGATAGACTCCCATAGCAGAGCTGTGCAATTGGAGGTGGGAGTAAAACGCCATGTTTCCTTTTAGGAATGAACCGAATGTAATACGGCTTTGCCAAACCTAGTCTCTTGACTGGAGGAGGAATCCAGGTTGTAAAATCTTGTGAAGGTATGTGCGGATGACCATGTGGCAGCCGTACATATGTCTCGAACGGGAACCCCCTCTTTGGAGGGCCGAGGAGGCTGCGATACCCTTGGTTGAATGAGCCCTAAGATTTTGAGGAGGCTCTTTCCCTGCCAGTTTGTAACATTCCAGGATGGCCAAAATAATCCATCTGGAAATGGTTTGTTTTGTTATCGGTAGTCCCAACTTGTGCCTTGAGTAACCCACGAACAGTTGGTCTGCTTGTCTAATCCTAGCAAGTCTGCTGATGTAAAAGCTTAAAGCCCGCCTTGGGTCCAGCCTATGTAGCCTTTCTTCCTCTTTCCCCGGATGGGGAGGCGGATAGAATGAAGGTAAGGTAATTTTCTGAGTGATGTGGAATTCAGAAACCACCTTTGGGAGGAAATTAGGCTTCACCTGTAGGACAACCTTGTCTTTATGGAAAATTGTATGAGGGGATTTACAAGATAGAGCTTGTAATTCGCTCACCCTTCTAGCAGATGTTAAAGCCACTAATAAGACAGTTTTAAGGGTAAGAAATTTAGCAAACAAGAGTGGAGTGGTTCGGAAGGAGTACCCATCAGGAAATTTAAGACTAAATTTAAGTCCCATAAAGGAACCTGGAAAGGTCTTGGAGGGTAGACATTAGTTAATCCCTTTAGAAATTGTATTAAGGGTAATTTGAAATACGAAGGTTCCTCCGCAGTGCGCTTGAAGATCGATAGCGCTGCGAGATAGCCCTTGATAGTGCCAATTTGAAGGCCTGAATTTGCCAAGTAGAGTAGAAACGATAACACCGTTGGTGTACCACATGAAAAGGGGGTCGATATTCTCTTCTCTACACCAGCTGCAAAACTTGTTCCAACGGCAGCGGTATAAAGACTTTATTGCTGGCCTTCTGGCCGAGAGCAACACTTCCATGACGTCATGAGGGAGGTCCCAATCCTTGTATCTCAACCTTTCAGAAGCCAGGCGTGAAGGTTGAGGGTTCTGATGTCTGGATGGAGAACCTGACCTCCCTTCTGTGAGAGAAGATTCTCCTTGAGTGGAAGACGAATTGGAGGGCAGATGGACATGTCCAGAAGGTCCGGGTACCACGTTCTCCTGGCCCAGTCTGGGGCAATTAGGATCATGGTTCTCCGGAATCTTCTCAACCTCCTGATCATTTGAGGAATGGTAGGGGCTGGTGGAAACGCGTGCAGTAGTGGAAACTCCCAATCCACTACGAACGCATCCCCTAGAGCTCCCCTCAATGGAAATTCCCTTGAACAAAACAGATAGCATTTTCTGTTGGTACTGGTGGTAAACAGGTCCACTTGAGGGGTTCCCCAAAGGGCGAAGATCTCCTGAAGGACTTCCTGAGCTAGTTCCCACTCGTGGGAGACTGTGCCCTGCCTGCTCAGAGCGTCCGCCGTCAAGTTCTTCTCTCCGGCTAGGTGGACTGCCGATAGAGAGACTCCTTGAATTGCCCAAAACCAGAGCTGCATTGCCTCTCTGCAGAGTGGTAGTGATCCTATGGCTCCTCTTTTGTTGAGGTAGTGCATGGCCACTGTGTTGTCCGTCATTATCAGGACATTTTTGCCCTGTACAGATGGCAGAAAAGCCTTCAGCGCTAGTCTGATTGCTCTCAGCTCTAACAGGTTGATATGTAGTCTGGACTCCGATGGAGACCAACGACCCGCTGATGGTCAAGTCGTTGGTATGGGCTCCCCGCCCCGTGAGTGAGGCATCTGTGACTACTGTTATCTCTGGCCATGGTTGCCAAAACAGGTCCCCCTTTCAAGATGTTTTCCTGGCAGGCCCACCACTGAAGGTCTCGAGCTACCTTGCCCGGAATCTGAAGGAGGTCTGTCATTCTCCCTGAGAATTGCGGCCACTGAATTCTCAGTGCCCACTGAAGAGATCTCATTCTCAGGCGAGCCTCTGGCACAAGGAAGATGCAGGATGCCATGAGGCCTAGCAACCTCATAAAGTGAAAGGCTGGGAGACGTTGGGTATTTTGAAACTTGGTGACCATCTGCAGAATATCCTGAGCCCTCATCTCTGGTGGCAAGGCTTTTCCCAGGGATGTGTCCAGGACCGCTCCAATGAACTGGAGTCTCTGTGATGGTATCATCTGTGACTTCTTTAAATTGAGGGAGAAGCCCAGTTTGTGAAGGAAGTGGCAGACAAAATCTAGCTGGATCTGAGCTTGTTCCGAAGATACAGCACTGATCAGCTAATCGTCCAGGTAGGGGTAGACGTGGATCCCTTCCCTCCTTAGAGTTGCAGCCACTACCGACATTAGCTTGGTGAAGACCCTCGGGCGGAGGTCAGCCCAAATGGCAGAACTCGAAATTGATAATGAGAGCCGCCAATTGCGAACCTCAGGTATTTCCTGTGTTTGAGATGGATTGGCACATGGAAATAAGCATCCTGGAGGTCCAGAGATACCAGCCAGTCCTGGAGCTGGAGGGCCTGAAGGATCCGAGAGAGAGTTACCATCTTGAACTTGTCCTTCCTGAGGAACTTGTTTAATTCTCGCAAGTCCAAGATAGGTCTCAGTCCTCCATCTTTCATCGGAATGAGAAAGTAGGGGGAGTACTAGCCCTTGTACTTTCTGCTACAGGTACCGGTTCTATGGCACCTTTCTCTAGCAGGTCTACAATTTCCTGAGGAGCGGATCTGGAACTCTCAGAGAGCTGTTCCCCGGTGGATGACTCTAGGGATGCGTAGAAAAGGCAGGCAGTAATCTTGGGCAACTGTCTCCAATGCCCAAGCATCTGACGTAATAGCCTGCCATTCCATCAGATGTTGAGTTAACCTGCCCCCTACTGGTGTTTTGTGAAGAGAGTCCTCAGAGCGGTTTGGAGGCAGCTGATGCAGATGCCGAGGGTAAAGCGGCACCTTCTGCTGCTGCGGCTTTTGTATTTTTACCCCGTCCACCTCGGGTGAATTTCTTCTGACCCCTTTGAACCGGCTGTCCTCTGCCCTTTCCGAAATGCAGAATAGAAGCGAAAGGACTTACCTCTCCAAGAGGTTCCTGAGGGGCGATATGGTGTCTGACGGATTGCAGCTCCTAAGGATTTTGCTGCTGCCTTTGATGTTTGTAGTTTTTCTAAACTGTCGTCCGCCTTCTTACCAAACAAAGAAGAGCCATCAAAGGGCATATTCAAGAGTCTGCTTTGCACATCTGGAGCAAAACCAGACTTTCACAACCAAGCAAATCTCCTGGTGGTTGTACTTGCCGCCATGGCCCTGCTGATACTGTCAGCAGAATCGATGCCAGTCTGAAGGGATTCGCACATTGCGTCCTTACCATCCTTAATGATGTTGAGAAACGCTTCCCTTTCGTCTCCCTCCGGGAGGCAGTCAGCCGCTGATGAAGCACACTCCCAAAGTGTGTGGCTGAACCTTGCGAGCGTACAAGTAGCATTGATGGATTTCAACGCCATGCTACATGCGGAAAATACTTTTTTGACCATAGAGTCATATCTCTTATCATCCCTGTCCTGTGGAACAGTAGGGTAAGCCGAATTACTACCTGCTGAAATAGCTGCCTGAACAACCAGACTCTCCGGAGTTGGGTGTTTGGATAAATATTCAGGGTCAGCAGAAGACACCCAATATTTAGCTGATAGTTTTTTGTTAACTGCTGGGATAACCTCAGGTGTTTCCCAGTTTGCCAATATTTTCCTTTGTAATGCCGCATGAAATGGCACTACAGGATCCTCCTGTGGACCTTTGACCAAGATGTCTGTGAGGTCGTCTTGCTGAAAAGCAGGTGAGGGTGTGGACCATCCCATAAACTCTATTATCCTTGCCATCAAGGTTCTATAAGGGGTTTCAGCATGTTCCCCTGGGTCTGGTGTGGCAAACTCCACTTCTGGGGAAGTGTCCAACCCACTTGCTTCCTGTAGGGTTTCATGGAGGTCTTTCAACCTACCTTCCTCAGAGGTAAATTCCTCTGGTGCAGGAGTTGCAGATCGCTGCAACTCAAAAGGCCTTTCCTGATCTGACTCCTCCCCTTCTTCATAAATAGAAGATAAGACCCTGGAGTGGTCAGGTCTTGAAAATGGTATAAATCCCATTTCCAGGGCAGAAGGAGCCAGATTTGTCATGATTGGCTGAGAAAACGTCGATGACGCAGACGTTAAAGGCTTCGCAGCCATCGAAAAAGGTGTGGAGAAAAGTGGTAGAGGCCTCGATGAACTCGAGAGTATCGGGATTCTACTCGAGGTTGTCGATGACATTCTCGTGCTCAAGGCTCTGGGTATGGCCACTGGTTGTGAGGTGGCCGTGGGTTTGTCCTTTCTCGGCGTCGAAGACTGCGTCATCTCGACTGACCTGTGTGTCGAAGAACCCTTCGATAACGGCGTTGACGCCGCCGATCTATGTGTCGAAGGGATCCTCGACGACAGCATCGAAGATGCAACTTTGGCTTTACTCGAAGGTTTGTGACACCCTCGAGTGGCTTCTTTCGCCGGGTACTGCGACTCGGAGCTTTTTGATTTTTTGGGTCTTTCACCCAGGGTATCACCCTCAGAAGTCTTCGAGGGGGTCGAGGCTGCTTTCTCGAAGACGCTTAGCATCTTTTTCCTGAATTCCTCCCACTCTTTGACGTCTCTTTTTTGAATGCTTAGATCTCAAAGAGTGATGGGAACTGCTTCGAGATCTAGAACGAGAATGTCTTTTATCATGGCGAGGAGACGAATGTCTCGACTCCGCCGCGGAAACTTTCGAAGAAGTTTTAACTGCCTTACCTCTCTCGAGCTTCCCCTTACGCTCCTTCAAGGCTTTCGCCGTCATGGACATGCAGTCCTCGCACTCCGAACAATGGTGCTCGATTCCCAGGCACCACAAACAGATCCTGTGAGGATCCGTCAACGACATTTTCTTTCCACAGTCTCGACATTTTTTGAAGCCGGACCGTGGAGTCGTCGGTTCGGGTGAGGAAGCCATCGAGTACGAGTCGGTATTCACAAGGAATATATCGATATATATGACTGAAGAACTGAGCAACGATATTCCGAGGCGCCACGAAGCGTGGAAAAATGGAACTGAGCAATGGAAGGTACGCGAGTCTATTTATACATGTGGTGATGTCGGCGCCGATGCGGAGGCCGTCGAGGGACATCGGCTCGAGGGACGTCGACGCGCAGCGCCCTCTACTGAATTTTTTTTTTCGAGGCCAGCAAGCTGGAGATGATCTATCAAAGATAAGGAATACGTCGGAGGACACAATCCCTTCGAAGGTGGTTTTGGAGGGCCGACCAGTCTCCAGTACAGCATGCGGACCTACTATACAAGTTGATTTATGACCTTTCAGCCTACACTTGTTGTTGTCATTAAGTGCACAGCCCAAACATTAACAACACTGATTGAAGCATTGTTAGGCATTCACCATAAGATGTGTTCTATTTACCACCACCAGGCCAATGGGGTTGCTAAAAGCATAAATGCACTCATCAAGGGGAAATGATCCATATTGAGTGTGACCCTCAAAAAGAACTAGGTCCACTGTTTGCCACTGGCCTTCTTCAGCTCGACTACGCAACCCTGCAAAGACTGTCACCTCTCGCCATACAAAACTGTGCCGGGGAGGAGAATGCACACACCACTTCCATCTACACACAGTGCATTTGATGCTCACAGGTCTGCAAGTGTTTTGGGGGAGGAGTTTACAGGGTATTTGCGTCAGCTAACCAGAAGCATAAAAGTTCTCTCTTGACAGATTCCACCAAAAAGATATAATCCGGAGACTGGTGTGACGCTCAACAAAGCAACCTTACCACCACTACAGCTGATGCCAGGAGACATCTACATCTGCAATTTCCTGCAGCGTTGGAGTCAACCAAGGTTCAACGGTCCTTTTGCAGTGGCCTATACCACTCTGTTCGCCATCAAGGTAAAAGAGTTTCGGTATTGGATCCACCTTTCCGATGTCTGGAAGGCACCTCATACAACTCCACCTTCGCCAGACTCGTAGACACTTATAGATTAAATATATGTGGGGAGAAAACATCTCTCTAGTTTTATCTCTAACTCGTTTGTTGAAAGTAATCAATGAAGAACTCTTGTGAATAGAGAGCGCTTAGCAGCTTATCCTCTTGACCTGCATACACAGATGTTTGTACCGGTCAAGCATAGTCTTATTATAAGCATAGACTCAGAAGGAGTTTGTTTCAGAACTGTTCCAACGCTGCACATTTAAGAAACCAGTGTTGAATGACGTCGAGTCTTGTAAAGTTTGGTCGCTAATATTGGTTTTAATCAGGTTATCCAAGGTCTTTTTTTGTCCCTTGAATTTGCACAGTAGCTATTCTGCACATAGTACTAAAGGAGAGTCTGATCTATGTATTCTAACATTATTACTTCTGGAAATTCTAAGTATTTTAGCACCATTAACTGTGGAAATGAATCTTAAAATCAATTGTTATAGTTTCGTCTAATGACATCATGATTTCATTTTAGAAATGTGTAAAGGTTTTTGTACAAACCACAGGCAAATAAATTTAAAAAAAAAAAAAACATAATTGTGTAGGTGCTATTTCCACGTATTGATGCTTCTGTAGGGAACATTGTCAGTATACAATGTGTTTTCCTCTCAGGGCTGTGATCGCCCAGTGATATAACACATTTGTTAAGCATGCACAAAACCTTGACTACTGCATGGTTGTCTCGTTCTTTTTGCCCCCTGCAGGTGACCCATCAAAAGGCTTGTGTAATAACGTCTATATTGTACATATGCTTAGGTTTTATTCTAGGAGTTTGTGTATATTATTTGTGCCAGCTTTTATGGAGGGGGCATCTAAAGGGTGGATGGGGTGCATATCGTGTTTAGAGCATGATATAGAATATATTTTTCAAATTGGTGTGGATAGCATGAAGAGTAATATAATAGATACCAATACGTGGGCCAGAAAACAACGCACTAGACAAGTTATTGAAGAAGAGAAAGAGTAGAACCAATACAGAGGAATGGTGTTTGATACAATGTATAGCTCCCAACTCACACGCTTTTGGTGAGTGTCACCCGCCTTGTAAACAGCTAACTCACCCACTAAGCCTCCTGCACGGCCATTCATTTTAATGGGCCTCTCACCCGCCAAAATTCAAATCAGGTGTTTTCACCCACCTTTGCCACACAAATGGTTGAGAGCTATGACAATGACTGACGTGCACGATCCATAACTCAGTAATATATGGTAGTCACATACGCTCAGTGGGGAAGGAGAGGTCAAATGGGAGCAGTTATGTTTGCTCTCTCATCCCTGATATGTCAAGGGCACCCAAATGTTAATACCCCTAGAAAAGCCCCCTCTCTGAGCCCAATGTCTGGTCCGTTTGGCACTGTCGGGTACGACGCATGTTCCAAGAGCATGGAGTGCAAGTTGTACTGATGGACAGAGACGACGAAGAGCCTGAAAAGAAGGAGAAAGACCCATGTTGCAAGACGCACCCATTGCTAAAGATGGAAGGAGTACTGTTCATTGCCAACAAATGCGAGGCGGCAGTAGTAAACTGTGTAGCAGGGGGTTTGGCGGGGTTTGATTAACAAGTGATACAGAACGTGAACAAGAACTGTCTTGCTATATGGGGCACATACGTGTCGAAGTTAACATGGATTAGAGGAAAAGACTCCAGTGAAACTGCAAGAAGAAGCAGAATATGAGTCGCTGCAGGGACTAACAGCAAGTGCAACTAGACATTATTCATCCAGAATCTCAGTAAAGGAACGGCTCCTCTTATGAACATTTTCTGGGTGTGTAGGCAACAAGCATACATGCATCTCCTGCCATCATGGAGAGGCACTTGCACATTAACTACCCTGCATTCAGCCATCTTAATGGTTCCTGATGCACACCTGTCTCTAACACACTGAGAGCAGAGCCACCCCAAACCATGCGAGTAAAAATAAATGAACGTTTAAACAGAAGAAAGCTCCAGAAATGGTGAAACTGCCTGTCCGAAGACTCTTCTAGACTGTTGAAAGCAATCCCAAATAAATACAGCCTCGATACAAATACAGAGGTGTTCTTTGCTTCCCTTTTACTGCCCGGTATTCAGGCTGCAGCAAATGTCAAGAGGTTGCAGATTATGCGTTGGAAAATGATCCAGTTGGTGAACGATACAGATCAAGGATTAAATTCGATAAAAAGTGAGCTGCGAACTATTCGGCCGATGACCCTACAAAATAGATACATCTTGGACTTGTTGGCAGCCATCAAAGGAGGCATGTCCAAGAAAAGAGGGTTGTCATGTTGTAAGTATATACACACAAATGATGCAGACAAGGGGTCCCTGTACCATATAATAAGGGTCCTACACAAGTTAAAAACTGCCATGGAAACCGAAGCAGGGGTGGGATCTAAGGGCTGGTTCAACATCATGTTCTCCTGGGTGCCAACTTGGCTAACGATTGTGGTGTAGATACTGGTTCATATTGTGGTATTTCTGCAGTTAATATTCTGCATGTGCCAGATCATTCTCAGATGTTGCACCAAGACTCTCCTAAACAGTGTTATGATGATGGTTTCTTATAGGGCAGGTGGTGGTGCTCCTAGTGCTTAACAAAAGGTGCGATGGCTGGAAGGTTTAGAATTAATCTTAACCTCTGGAATTGCTCTGGGTAACCCTCCAGACCATCGTTCTTCAACTGCCAAGCCATTACAAAAGGGGAAAGACTATATGCAAATCACACTTGGTGCCACGCCCAAAGGGGCAGTCCAGCCCAAACCGCTTGGTCACATCCCTTCTGCACAAGACCACAAGAATTCCCAAACATGTTTCGGCCTTGTTGGATCTCATCAGTGAGGAGTAGCATGGGTCTCTAGGCCCAGCAGGCACAGGACCCACGGCAAAACACCAGTATACACAAACAAATGATCCAAATAAACCATGCATGAGCGTTGATGATCCCATAGATCCCCCCCAGGAACATTAACTTCACGCCCACCAGACCCAGAAAACTATGGAGCGCACTGGGTCGACTTAGCTGGGGATATGGATTACATTTACCTCATCTGTACCCCAGAAAAATATGCCCAAGATGGGGAAAGTTTACATCATGTTTGTAGAGTATGGGTGCCCAAAAAGGATGATTATAGAAGAAGGTAAGCAGCTGGGTTAGTTAATGGAGAATTAACTAAATGGGGGAATGCTGGGATACACGTACAGCTCTCATGCTCCCCTAAACGAATCAGGCGTAGGAAAATCTATTAGCGCACAAGAAAGTGAAGGCGCGCTGCTGCAGGGTGGGGGTGAGGGGGGAAGTGGAGAGCTCAAATGGGACCAACAAATGCACCCATTTTATAGTAGTCATGGAAGCGTAGGTAGGCCCATGTATAGGGAACGGTGATATTGTGTAGCAATAGCGAAATAGAACGTGTAACGATGATGTGAACACATGGCCAGGCTGCAGGAGATGCTGACATACCACCGTATTGGAAGTAAGGCCTAGTATCTCCTATTTCTTGTAGAAGGTGTAGCAGCGTGGCTTAACGAAGATTTCTAATAATTTTCTCTTTCCCAAGCCCCAGTAATGAATGTATGACAAACCCATGGGAGTAAGGTCTGAAGTCTCGATCTGCCAACATGCTCGGACTAGATTTAGGGCACCAGTGCCCCGCCAGAACAATGCTCATCCCATTTTAACGGCCTGACAACTAGAAAATAGAGTACCTAATCCATCAGAATTAGGCCAATTAATGTGGTCCTCAAAAGAGCAAGGAGGTGTACCGTGGGTGGGCGATTGATAAGGGAGGAGCGAGCAGCAGAACATCCCGTGATTTATGATACGAGGAGCAAGAGGTGATGCAAACAATTCTAGTCCAGAGCTGGGGAGGTATGGTGTGGTGCGCCCGCGTATCTTGTATCAAGAGAAGTGAACTATTCTTTCAAGGAGCCAATTTGACCTGCGAGCTATCCACTGAGCTCATGTTAACGACCAGATGCACACCATGTCACTAGGCCGATGGGGCGAGGAACATTACGGGTGACTCGCCAATCGAGTAGATGGACCCAAGGTGATGGAATAGGGGGACCACGTGTTAAAGGGTAAGGGTAGATTTAGATGTTGCCAGTCATTAAAGGGACTATATGGGACTGATAGCATGTATATACGTGGTAGCCGATGAGGGTGGGGGATGAACACTGTATATTGTTTACATGACGAATGACGATTTCTTACCTTAACACCTTGTACTTACTTTGAACTAACAGAGAGCTCTGTGTCAGTTTGGTTCTACAGGACGTTCTGTCCCTTTTTTCCTTTTTGGATACAAAATAAATCTCGTTTTCCTTGCAAAATGGTGCACCAAGCCCTTTTTCCTTAGACAAGCGTTTTTGTTGTCTGGAGATCTTGCCTTAGACGAGCTACATAGCTTTTGTGGAATACGCCATGGCCTTCGATAATGTAAATCGAAACCTATTCTTGCAAAAATGATTGCGCTTGCCCTCTTTAACTGATTGATATGATAAAACCTGTCAACTCAACTTAGATACGACAATCAGGATAAGACTAAATTAGCAAGGACTTTTAACTGCCCCAATAGAAACAGAAACAGGATTAAAGCAGGGATGCATCTTGACCCGTATATAATTTAATCTATTCAACTCACATATCGGGGAGGAGCTTTCAAAGACACAATCATTTCTGCCTCAACTTTGTCACAACAGAGTCAGTTGGCTTCTCTTTGCCCAAGATTTGGTGCTATTGGACCAAACTCTGATCGTCTTACAGAGACAGCCAATGGCACTTGAGTAGTATGTCAATAAGAACGACGTAACACTGAACATAAAGAAAACTTAAATCCTCATATTGAGCTCTTTGAGAGAAAAAAACCTTATGCTAACTTTAAATGGCCGCTACATATATCTGAGCTTGATGTTGTATGTTCTTTTACATATTCAGGCTTTACCCTGAGCGGGGGTGGTAATATTAGGAAGTTGCTTAATACACAAACATATGATAAAACTAGCCAGTATAATTAATGCTAACTATGATCGCATTTCCATGCTCCTAGTGCAAAAAATATTTAAAGGGAAGGTGCTGCCAATTCTCCCCTATGGAGCAGAGACCGTTTTATCAAATGAGGGAATTCAATGGTCTCAACGAGAGTCTATTTTTTTGAAACATGTTCTACATTTACCTTCAGGATTCCCTATTCGAATAATTTTATTTTTATTTTTTTTACAAGCACATATCTATTCCAATAATTTTATACAAACTAGGTTTACCTTCGCTAGAAGCCATCACAAAATGGAAAATGCTATCTTTAAGAAAATCATACTGGCTCAAGAATATACTCTGTGGTGGATGCTAGCGCTCTTAATTATTAACAAAAGTGATGAAGCACTGAACAAATGGGTTGAAATCTGTCAACTCACTCTGAACTCGGAAGAGGCAACCCGAGAGATGTTGAAATCAAATCCTGATAATCTAAAATTAAAGCTCCGTGAAGATGATTGGCTAATTACAATTCGAGAATGTACAAAATATAAACTATTCTTTTATGTGACAAAGAGAAACCAATACATTAAATTCCAGAATACCGTATAAAATGTCCAGATGCTCGATTGAAGTTGTGATTATATCTGACAAATGAAATTTTAGGCGCTATGAACAATACTGAGAGACATCTATGAACATGTCGGTTATGTAATGTTCCAAACAATATTAAAACACTGCACCATTTATTAGTCAAATGTCTTGCATTACAAAACCTTAGTCTTCATCTCTTCAGGTTACTACTAATTGAGTTCAGACACATTTTCCCACAGGACGTGGCTCAAATTGCTCGAGTCCATACATTTCATGGAAGTTAGATGCCCTTGGATTTTTTAAATTAGTGTTTCCTAAATAATCTATAATAATCCAGCCAATCAAAGGGCCGCATCATTGATGCGGCCCTGGAGATAGTCCATCGGATATCCCCCTGCCTGCATGAAACAGCTGTTGTGCTCTGCACTCATTTCGGTATGGACCGGGACCTGCAGCACTCCTGCCTCGCATCCAGCCTCGCATCCAGCACCATCATCTCGAAAGTAAGACCCAACACATGGGCAGAAAATCACCACGCTACGCTCCCGGACTCCCAGAAATGCTTTAAAAAGAATTGTTGGTAAAATTTTACAGTGTGCATGCCGCGCACTATCTAAGAGTGGACTTTGAGCTGAAGGGGCTATATCAATCTCCCCTACCTCATGATGCATCAGGGCTGCAGCAACAATTCAATTTAATCAAACTTTTGCCTTAACTTTTGAAATAGCTGTTTTTTGATATTGTGGTTTGGCCCTTCCAAAATGGTTGCCCGCAAATAGGGTCTAGAGTCACCATCTTGTCTTGAGGATTGTCCCCCGCCCCCCTGATTGGCTGCCTACTTCAAATTTAACCAATTGCCTGAACCAGGAGGCGGGAGCAGGGCCAGCCAATCAAAGGCCTGCATCTAAGGCCCAGTCTGTTCCCTGTCCATTGCCTGGCCATGTCAGATGTCCCCTCTGGCACCCCCTCATCAAACATGAACATATGGAGGCTGAGCAGCAGAACCATGCCTTCTGGGTCCACTGAATACCAGGTGAATATCAGGTGACAATCTTCTGTTTACATAAAAGGTCAGCCAACACAACCATCATCATCATGGCAGCTTTCCTCTGCTGTTCCGGCAAGTGTTCCAATATAGGAGCAAGACTAACATATCTCTGAATCTTATTGAGAAACTATTGCCAGGGCATTCGATGCTTTAACCGTTTTTGCCCCAATGGTGAGAACCTTTTTTCCAAAGGCATCCATTTTCCGGTTTTCATTGTCTGGCGGAATGGCGCACTTATTTTGCGTTCGAGCCTTACGGCTTGCTACCGCTGAAACGACTGACTCTGGAGCAGGTTGCGAGTGAGGCATTTTGGTATTGTGTATGGAGCCTTAAACTTCTTCTGCAGCCTACCTTAAACCACTGGCTCTGTAAAAGGATGCTTCAGTCTCGTCTATGTTGTCATCGATGGTGCGGTCGTCGGAGTGGACTTTGATGACGATTTGGCCGTCGACAGGTGTCTCGATGATAACTCATGGCCGGAGGACGATCTTTGAGATTCTGACGCCGAGTAGCATTTCTTTTTCAATGACGACGCAGAGAAGGTTTTCGTAGCTGATTTGGCTCTGTGCTGGTCTGATGACAGATCTCCTGGACGGGTCTGTGGATTTTGACGATGGGTGTGAGACTTTCTCCCTCCGTTTCTCTGATGGTTCTTTTGTCAATGGCCCATTAGTAAAGTGTTTAGACCCGGTATGGGACCCTTCACCACTAGCTGGTGGTTTCTTGGAAGGGATAGAGTGTTTGGCATTATCGTGCCCCAAGGATGATTTTGACTCACCTGTCTTTTGTTTTTTTGCCATCGGCTCCACAGAACTGGACCTCTGCATTGACGGTGACCGCTTGCCAGAGGGAGTGGTTGCTCTCCCACTCCGTGACAAGCCAACCTCGGACGCTGGATAGGCCTTCATTGAGCCAGGAGATTAGGCGACGGTTCCTGTCCTTAAGGGTTTTTTGTCAGAAACCCTGGTAGGTGTCACAGCTGTCAGCGGAATGGTTTGGGTAGAGGCAGTAAAGACATTCCGTGTGTCTGTCCCCCTAATATAAATTGCTTAGGCCGCAAGTGTCGTACCACCTAAATAAGGACTTCTTAGGTCCTGAAGATTCCATGGTTGAAACTGGAACTGTGTGTATGTAGACGTTGGTTGCTCCTGATGGAGGAATTTTAAGAAAAGTTAATTCTCTAAGAACTGTAATTTTCTCTCAGGAGAGAAACACAACGATTCCCAACAGCTCGGAAGATGGTTGAAATCTGAGGGGAAGCTGCTGGGGTGGAGCTATACACTCAACGTCTCATTGGCGGGGACCAAAAGCACCCACAACAAAGTCGATGTGACACTCAAGGTGTCAAGTTTTTGCATAGGAAAATGACTAAGTCAAAGTAACCAGGGATTCCCAGCTTGACGACAGGAAATATTCACAGCATGTGAATCCATGAAAGATCCAATGCTGGAGAAGCTGGCTATCTCTCAGCTTACCCTCCACACTGAATCTGCTGGTTTCTTCCACGACCATCAGTCTGGCTATAGAAACCGCTCTTCTCAACACCCGTGAAGACCTGCTCTCAAATCACGACACTAACACTCCCTCTGTCCTCATTCTTCTTGACCTCTCATCTGCCTTTGACATAATAAACCACAACATCCTGATCGCACGTCTCCGTGACACCCCGAGAATCACAGGTCAGGCTCTGGCGTTGTTATCCTCCTACCTTTCTGACCTCCCATCCCAGGTGGAACTTGGGTCCTTTCTCTCCACTATCACTCTTTCAACCTGTGGCATTCCCCAAGGCTCTAGCCTATCCCCCTGGTTCTTGAATGTCTACATGGCTGCCCTGACACGTAATTGCCACTTTCATCTCTAACCTCCAGTGTTACGCGGATGACAGGCAACTCTCTTTCAGGCTACCCTCAGCCACCTCCTCTACCTCACTCATATCCAACTGTCTGTCCGTAATTCAGTCATAGTGTGCAGCAAACAACCTCTGCCTCAGCCAGTACGACCGAGATTGTTCGCAATGGGACTCCTGCTCCCGCTTTCCAACTCTCAATCAGACATCTCTAAAAAGTCCTGGCAAAAAACCTTGGGGTAATGTTCGACTCAACTCTCTCCTTCTCCACTCATATCTCGGACATCTCGAAAAAGTCCAACTACCAGCTGAAAAGGTACTCTTCCTTTTCTCACCTTCCCCCAGTGCCTTACTGTCTCCAGAGCACTGGAGAGCACTTCAGAGCACTGGTTCTCTCAAGGCTGGACTACTACAACAACCTCTTTCTCAACCTCCCTGCCTCTGTTCTGCGCTCTCTGCAACTCATCCAGAACAGAACCGCAAGACTTATCCTTGGCCTCAAGCCCACGGAACACATCTCTCGGGCGCTGAAATCCCTCCACGGTCTCCCCGCAAGAATCAAGTTCAAGACCCTCTGCATTGTCCACAAGGCTTTGTAGGGCCTAGGACGTACCGATCTGCAACAATGCCTACCTAAATACCGTCTTTCCCAAGCCCTCTGCTCATCTACCTCCAACCTTCTGCGAGTGAGCCGGTTCTCCAAGCACAGATTCTGAGGGAGAAATGTATCCTCTGCAGGGGCCTCCCTCTGGAATAGCCTCCCTGCCGCCCTCCATCTTGAGCCGGATCTCCTTAAGTTCCAGAAACTACTTAAGACATTCCTCTTCTCCTCTTACTTCTCTCTCCTTCTACCCTGCTAACCTCTCTCTCCGCTCTATCCCTCTCTCCCTCCTGCTGACTGCCCCCGTGGTGTACCTCAGTCTCACAGGTCCCTGGCACCCTCACCAGTCCTCTTGCACTTGCCTCATCGTTACAGCACTTGGTCAATAAGAGTGCCATCTCTCAGCATGTACCCCAACTCTGACTGACTGGGCTCACTTGGTCCCCCCTTGCACTTGTCCCCCTCCTGCTCCTGTCTGCGCACTTGCACAATCTGAATGTATCATGCCTTGAAGATCGTCTAGCTGTTTTTCCCTTGTCTCCACCTCCTTTCATGGCCTCAATGCACTTAGAAAACCTGCAGTATCGTCATCAGACCTATTTGCGGTTATCTACACTGTTGAATGTACTATATGCACTTGTGCCATGCATTTACTCTGCCTAGTTCAGACTTGTATCATTCAGAAATTCAAGGGATCTGAATGACTGTTGTTTTTTTCCCCTTTGTTCCCTCCCTCCTTGAGCGCTTTGAAACAGTTGCTTTGTGTATAGGCGCTTTACAAATAAACAATACCAAGGAGCTTAAACGCTCTGTAAACATCTAAGATATGTGTGAGGATTCAGGAATGAAACTCAGACACAAGTGAGTCATGTTTTTGGTCAAAGACTTATTGAAATAAAAAGGGTTGGGGAAAATGCCTCTCCGACCCTGCTCTAAGAGGAGTTTCCCTACCTAAAACAAAAACGAAGGACTTGTAATCACAGACTTGTAACTGTCCGTTATATTCTCCTTCCAGGGCTTCTTATAATCACACACTTGTAACATACTCTCCTGCCAGGGCATCACGTACGTTTACTTTGTTTGAGAATGTATTTGATAGATATATTATCCTGTCTGGATTCTCACTGGCATCAGTGAGTGCCATGTTAGTGCCTTACTGCCTGTCTTGATCTGCTACACTTGTAAGGCTGTATGAGTGATTGGAACTTGGCTTGAACATTTCCGCTGTTGCCGCAAAATCAACACTATTCTTGGAGTGATTGCTCACTCCACCACTGCTTTGGGCTCCAGAGCTGCTCTGTGCTCCACGCAGCTGCCTACCTAAACACTCATAAGGCACCCGATGCGCATCAGCACGCGCCACGAGATTGCCTTTCCTGCCTTAAGGCTTTGTGGTGGAGTGAAGGGTGGCCATCGCAGTGAGTATGCCTTACTCTTCATTATTAATATCGCTATGAAATCTGCGAAGTCCCAGCCCAGCGCTCCCAGAAGTAATCTGCATGCTTAGGCAAACGTTCACTCAGCCCGCCTGTTACTAGCTGCCAGCAACACAGGCCGCCGTCCTCCCAGAAGGACAAACCCGACTGTACCCAGGAGGTCCAGTCGAAAATCCTGGGGTTCCTTGGTAGCGCTAATCCAGCTCCTGTCCCAGAAGATGCACCTTTGCCTGGTTGCTCATCGTCGCCTCCTTAAGGCCACATCGTTACTTGTATTAATTTCTCAAGCTCATCTCTGTAAATTGATAATTCCCTTTTGAACATGTGTCTTGGGCTCCATAGAAACTACGGGTGGAGTCGAAGGGGCAATTAATTCTTCGGCCCATTTCGACAGCATTATAGGCACAAATCTTTTGGCAACCCCTGATTTGGAAGAAATTGCTTCACCACTGGTCACGTCGGACAGTGACAGCGACGATGGCTCCTCGTTTTCTTCTGGTGCTTCCTATCATGAGACATCCTTGCCCCACTGTGTTGGGGGTCAAGAGCCGCGGTCTGGTACAATGGAACCAGAAACTCACGTTTCCTACCCAGCCACCACTGCATACTGACCTTGATCTACTTTGCTCTTTGGCCCAGTCGGGTACCTTGCCCTTTTGAGAACAAATTATATCATGGTTGGATTACCTAATCTGTGAGCTGACAACGAATGAACCCCTATCGCAGTTGAGGTGGACATTGCAGATTCTCTACTTTCTCAACCATCAGTGGTGGTGGGAAGATGAAATCATACAAATGCCCTTTAGGCCATTGGATCTTATAGCACGTGGGAAACTGCAGCGTTCAAACAGATTGCTACTGGCACATGGGAACTTCAAGGCATTTTGCAAAACAGTTACTTTCACAAAAGGTACAAAATCCACCAGGAAAGTGCCAGTGTGCCACGAAAAACTAATCTTTAAGGCTGGGAAACTCCATCTTTACCCGGGCCCCTTTTGAAAGTACTACGCGGCAGGTGTCGCTGCATGGTCCTACGGACAAATGGGTCACTGGGCGGAAAGCCCCAATTTCTACACTGTCTGCAATGGGCCTGATACCCGGTATCATAATTGAAAATCCACGGCAACCAAGTTTGGCAAATGGGTCAGGCCCCATTGGTGGGCAACCTACTGTTACAACGGCTATGAGTCCACTTATTGACAGTTGCAGAGCCAGTACCTGAGGAAGTACAAATGAATAACCGAGTGGTGCAGGCTCCTATTCATTTATCACCAGCGGCCCCTCTTTTTGTGAACAATTTTCCGGGCCCTGCTCACTGGCATTATTATGGCCCAACGACTGATAATTTGCCTGCACACATGGGCCCAAGGTCCCTGAACCAGCCAGTCATTTTGTTGTAATACTGATACATCTGCCTCATTTAGACCTACCCAGAAGACACAGGCTGTTGCTGAATTGAACCCTAAGTGGTAGGCAAATGGGCCAAGATCGAAGGAATGTGCAACAAGCCCTTTCTTAATTCGAATTTATCTCATGGAATATTACCTCGCCTCAGAGCCATTAGCTCGGATAGCATTTTGCATATATCGAGCTCACAGAGGCCGACAGCGAGCAAAACTGGGTGGTCATTACATTTGTTTTGCCCATTGTGGTTGTCCTCCTGCGATCTAGCCATATTGATTTGATGTTGCTGGGCTTCCAACTAACTATGTGCTGCAAGCAGCTTGTGGAAAGATTAACTATCTGTTACACATCGGATTCTTGCTGCTGAATTGGAGGGACGTCTGCCCTCGCAAGCACATTGTAGCGAAAGAGACAGTTTGTTTTCCACCTTAAAGCAGGAATATCCTGGCCCTTGGCAAGGTGTTATTGATTGTTGGATCCCTGACTATCTGGGGGATCAGCCATAATTGAAGGTTGGCGACCAGGAAAGAAATCCATTGGCTTTCCTGGAACACCAGAGGATATAGCTCCTTCTGGTCAAATACATTGGGGTGTTCTTATTTGTTATCCAGCAACATTATTTTGCTACAGTAAACACGGGTGACTGGTAGCTTTATGATGAACAAGTTACTCTCTTACCTGGTAACGTTCTTTCGATGGGATGGTCCGACGACGTATTCCATATCTATGACAGTAATCACCACAGCTGTGCTGCTTCGGGAAATTTTCAGCATTTGCGTCCTGCGTCGTTGACGTCGATACGCTGTCCTCGAGGGCCTCCGTCGAGCCGACTTCACGGGATGCTATAAGTAGGACGCACGATGCCCGTAGCCTCAGTTGTAGTTTTTTCCCCAGAATGTGTGGCACCAACTACTGCCAGTATGACCACAGAAAGCCTTGCGGAACCGTAAGCTGCAATCACATAAATTCTGTAGCGGGGTAGGTAGGGAGGGAGCGATATGGAATACGTAGTCGGACCATCCCATTGAAAGAACGTTACCAGGTAAGAGAGTAACTTGTTGTTCGAGGGGATTGGGTTCGCCGACGTATTCCATATCTATGACAGACTCCCAAAGCAGTACCAACGTAAGGAGGTGGGAAAAGAATTTAGAATACAGAAATTTAGAATGCCCAATCAAATTGCAGAGTAAAGGACCGCCTTGCCAAAGGCCAGATCCTGCCCATGGATAGAATCTAGGGAGTAGTGTCGTACAAAAGTATAGACCGAAGCCCATGTGGCAGCTTCACAGATGTTACGAATAGGAACACCCCTCTGAAGGGCAGTAGAGGCAGCCATACCCCTAGTAGAATGGGCCCGTATGCCTACCGGAGGGTCCTTACCTGCCAAGCGGTAACATTCAGAAATTGCCAACATAATCCATCTAGACAAAGTCTGCTTAGTAACAGCTTGTCCCAAACACCTTGCAGCGTAACCAAGAAAGAGCTGATCGTCCGCTCTGACCCAGGACATGCGTGAAATATAGAAACTTAAAGCTCTCCTAGGATCTAACCTATGGAGCCTCTCCTCTTCCTTACCAGGATGTGGAGGAGGGTAAACCGCCGGAAGAATAACCTTCTGGCTTAAATGAAATTCCGACACCACCGTCGGAAGAAAGGAAGGACGAACCCTAAGGACAACCCTGTCCTTATGAAACACAGTGAAGGGTGGCTTAACTGAAAGTGCCTGCAACTCACTCACTCTGCGAGCGAAAACTAAAAATACAGTTTTAAGTGTTAACAGTCTCAAAGGACAAGAATGTAAAGGCTCAAATGCAGCACCCATTAGGAATTTCAGTTCAAATCCCAACCAGGCACCTGGGAAGGTGACAGCGGGAACACGTTAGTGAGCCCTCTGAGAAACTGAGAAATTAAAGGAATGTTGAAATAAGAACACGCTTCAAACGAGCGCTTAAAGATGGACAGCGCCGCCAAGTAACCTTTAATGGTACCCACTTGCAAGCCCTTGTGGGCTAACGAAAGCAAAAAAGAGAGAACCAGAGGAATGTCACATGAAAAAGGATCCACATTCTTAACCCTGCACTAGTTGCAGAACTTTCTCCAACAGCAACGGTACAGGGAATTTGTTGCCGGCCGTCTGGCCGAAAGCAACACCTCCATCACGTCTTCAGGGAGGTCCCAATCCTTATACCTCAACCTTTCAGAAGCCAAGCGTGAAGGTTGAGGGATCTGACCTCTGGATGGAGAACCTGACCCCCCTCCCATGAGAGCAGATCGTCTCAATAGGGAAGACGACGTGGAGGGCAGATGGACAAGTCAAGAAGGTCCGGGTACCACGTCCTCCCAGCCCATGCCGGAGCAATGAGGATCATCCGGGAACCGAATCTCCGTAACCACCTTTCGCACTTCAGGTTGACCATGGAGGCGAAGAGGTCCACCTGAGGGGTCCCCCAAAGGGCGAAGATCTCCAGGATAATCTCCTGAGCCAGCTCCCACTCGTGAGAGATCACGCTCTGCCTGCTCAGAGCGTCTGCCGTCTCGTTTTCGTCTCCGGCCAGATGAACTGCTGAGATCGAAATTTCACGCTGGATGGCCCAGAACCAGAGCTGCATCGCCTCCCTGCACATGGGAAGTGACCCTGCCCCCCCCCTTTTTGTTGAGGTAGTGCATGGCCACTGTGTTGTCTGTCAGAATCAGGACATTCTTTCCTCGCACAGTCGGCAGAAAAGCCATCAGGGCAAGCCTGACGGCCCTCAGCTCCAACAGATTGATGTGGAGTCTGGACTACGACAGAGACCAACGACCACGGACTGTCAACTCGTTGGCATGAGCTCCCCATCCCGTGAGGGATGCGTCCGTCACGATCGTCACCTCCGGCCAGGGTAGCCAAAATGGAGCCCCCCTCATCAGATTGCCTTTGACGGCCCACCACAGAAGGTCCTGGGCGACCGAGGGCGGCACCTGAACGGGCCCGAAATCCTGCCGGAGGACTGTGACCACTGCATCTTGAGAGCCCATTGCAGAGATCTCATCCGCAACCTGACCTCTGGCACCAGAAGAATGCAGGATGCCATGAGGCCGAGCAACCTCAAGAACTCGAACGCCGGGAGAGTCTGGGCATGTTGAAACTTGTGCACCATCTGCTGAATATGATGAGCCCTCACCTGGGGAGAAAAACACTGCCCCAGGGACGTGTCGAGCACTGCTCCGATGTACTGGAGCTGCTGAGTTGGTGTCAAGTGGGACTGCTTTAAGTTGAGGGAGAAGCCCAGCTTGTGAAGGGAGTGGCAGGTGACGGACAGGTGATCCAGGACATGCTCGGGAGAGCGCGCCCTGCTCAACATCGTACAGGTAGGGGTAGACGTGAATCCCCCCTTTCCTGAGATATGCTGCCACCACCACCATGAGCTTGGTGAAGACCCTTGGGGCGGAGGTCAATCCGAACGGCAGGACCCGAAACTGAAAGTGCGAGTCACCAACCGCAAACCTCAGGTACTTCTTGTGCTTGGGATGAATCGGCACATGAAAGTAAGGACTTCAGAAAGAGTAACCATCTTGAACTTGTCCTTCCTGAGGAGCTTGTTCAAACCGCGCAAGTCCATGATGGGTCTCAATCCCCGTCTTTCTTCGAAATCAAAATATAAGGGGAATACCATCCCTTGTTCCTCTCCGCAACAGGCATCAGTTCTATGGCGCCTTTCTCCAGCAGGGATTGAATTTCCTGCGCAAGGAGCAGATCCGGACTCTTCAAAGAGTGATTCCCTGGTGGATTGTCGTGAGGCCTCTGCCGGAAAGGAAGACGGTATCCGTGGGCTATGATCTCCAGAACCCACACATCTGAAGTAATGGCACGCCACTCTACAAGATGCTGCGCAAGCCTTCCCTCAACCGGCGAACCATGGCCTCATGACTGAGCTGAAGCGGCTGCGGCAGTGCCTGAGGGCAAAGAGGCATCTGCCCAAGCGGCCTCGGCACCTTGAGTACCCTGTTTTCCACCTCTGGCCCTCCTACGGTGGCCCCCCTGACTTGCAGCTCCTCTCGATTTAATAAAGGATGAATAATATCTAAAGGAACCTCCCCTCCATTGCTGTCCCCTAGGACGAAAAGGCGGAGGTTGGCGAACTGCAGCGCTCAACGACTTTGCTGCAGCTTTGGAGGTCTGCAACCTCTCAAGGCTCTCGTCAGCCTTGCTGCCAAAAAGATGTTCACTGTCAAAGGGCAAACCCCGACTTCCACAACCACGCAAACCTGCGCATTACGGTGCTCGCCGCCATGGACCGGTTGACGCAATCTACCATGTCCAGACCCGACCGAACGGAATCGCACATAGCATCCTTGCCATCCTGCACGATAGCAAGAAAACCATCCCGTTCCTCCCCTTCGGGAATATGTTCAGCCGCTAAGGAAATACAGTTCCACAGAGTGTGCGTGAAACGTGAAAAGGCACATACGGAGTTTGCTGCCTGAAGAAAACACCTTCTTCGCCCAGCCGTCAAAACGTTTGTCGTCCCTATCAGGAGGGATGGTAGGGTACGACGCCTGCTTTGCGGGGGCCGTAGCCGCCTGCACCACCAAACTCTCCAGAGTCGGGTGGGTGACCAAGTAGCAGGGGTCGCCACTGGCTGGGCGATATTTCTTCGGCAAGGACTTGCTCACTGCCGGGAGACTAGCCGGAGAAGTCCAAGCCGCAGCCACCCTTCTCTGCAAGGCCATATGGAATGGCAGCACCGGGGTCAGTTGGTGGACCTTGGCCGAGGATATCAGTCAGGTCATCCTGCTGAAAATCCCAAGGGGGCGGGGGGGAGACCACCCCAGGTAATCCGTGACCCTCGACATCAGGTGCCGATATGAGGACTCGGCATGCGTGCCAGGCTCAGGCCTACCAAACTCCACCTACCGGAGAGGTGTCTAGACCACTGGCGTTGTGCAACGACTGACGCGGGTCCTCAAGTTGGCTATCACCAGAAAGGAGGTCATCAGGAACCTCTGCAGGAACCTCACCTTCCTCAGACCCCTCATCCACCTCAGAAATATAATCCAGAGGCCGGAAGGAGGGTACAGAAAAAGGAACAAAGACATGTTTATCAAAAACCAAAGAGGGGGGGGAGGTCACATGGATAAGTACTATAATTATTTAGGTACTCATATCATAGAATGGATGTGGAGAAAAAGAAAGAAGGTTCAGTCAGATAATCAATTGTAACTTCATATTTTAATATTCATCAAAAACATTATAAAAACACATAATACATTTGTATAATATCAACCTTACAAATCATTTGATTAAACAATAGTCCAGCAAATTTATATCACTGAATTTCATTAAGTGATGAAACTGCTATTGCAAAAAGTACTGCAGGCAATAAAAGTGCTAAGTGCCAAAGTGCTATATGCCAACTGTAAATACAAAATAGTATAGAATCGTCAACATTACAGTTTCATTGATAAGAAAAGTCAAGCCGGGCTATTCTTTTGACAGGGAAACCTAAAATAAAGGAAACAAAAACACAAGCAACAACTGTGTAAATATAAAAATTTGAAAATTTGAATAAAGGCAACAACCTGCCACAGAAAGCATTATCAGCAGCTCCATATTCGACCTACACAACTGCGGACGAAATTTCTATTACCCAGGACTCTGCATCCAATCTGCATAGAAGCTACTGAGAAGGCAGGTGCCTAACAGGAACAATAAGCAGACAAATGCCAGTAGTTGGAATGACTTCCTTGGAGGCGGAGCCTCGAGAGAGTCCGTCGACGATCTTGGCGCTGCAGGCGTCAATGTCTTCTTCGAAGACTTCACAGGTTCTCGCTGTGTCGAGGGCGTCGAGGACCGGGACCTGGAACGGGCATGTCTAGAGCGACCATCCTTGTCCGACCGGGACCTCGAAGGCGCCCGGTGGTCACGACGACCGCTCGAGCCCGAAGGCATACGAGCAGCGTCTCTAGAACGGTCACGGCCAGCATCTTTCGACGACGCGGGCGGACCAGAGCCCTGCGATTGGAAAATCACCAACATCTCCTTTCGGAAGGAATACCATTCCTCAGGAGTGGAATGCTTGTTGGGACAAGCAACCCGCGGACCGGCGGAGTCCTCGGATGAGGAAGGCGACCTGTGATGGCGCTTCCTGGAGTGCTTCGAAGAGGCAGAGTAATGGCGGGATCGACTCCAGACTGAGAACCCCTGGACTCATGACGACGATCCGGAGAGTCACCCCTCGAATAATCCGTCGAAAGACCAGTGGAATGCGACTTCCGGGGCTTGGCCACCTTACCGACCGACAGCTTCTTCTTACGTTCCCGCAAGGCCTTCGATGTGAGCGATTGGCAGTCGACACAGTCATCTGTATCATGGTCCTCCCCGAGGCACCAGAGGCAAGTGTTGTGCGTATCCGTCAGCGACATCTTGGACCCGCATGTTAGGTAGAATTCTCATTTATGGCTAATTTCCCTCACCTAGTGAGTCCCCCAGCAGCTTTGCTGGCCTTCTGGAGTTTATTTTCTTCCACTTGGTAAGAGAGAGCTTTTCCCCCCACTCTGACCTATGTTTTGCCGTGTGCATTTCTCTGATTGTGGACTCTGAAGTACACCACTTCAGTAGCCCCCTTCTTTTTGTGTGTCACACAGCACCTTCTGTGCCCTGGCACAGGGCTGTCTGAGACTTCCCCCGACTCCATTTCTGAGGTTGACTACAGTCCCCCAGAAAAGGGTAAAGTTGCCATTAACTTTACTTAGTAAATCTACCACAGATCCAGTACACTCCATCTTCCATGGAGTACTGGAAAGGGTTAATTTGTATCCCTTTTTATCTGTACCTCCTAGAGCATTGTTTCGCTCTTTTAACATTTAGACTTGGCTGGTGGCAGTGGCCTCTACCCTAACTTTTCTACCGCGATTGTATTAGATGTACGTGGTATTGTTCTTGGCTATTATATTAGCCTGGAACATAAACCCGCTTGACCAAATCGTCTTTCTTTTGGCTCCAGTTGGGTTTATTCGCCATTTCTTTTTGTTAAAGTCCTCCTTGTGTTTTACTTTGCGCAGCAAACTAGGTTCGCCTTCTTTGTTCACTGTCTTTTGGCGGGCTTTCTGCTCAGAAGCCCTCCACCAGGCGCCTGGGTGTCTAGGTGGGCTGAATGTGAGGGAGGGGTGTAGTCACCCCCTGCACAGGGTATCTTAGGAAACCCAAGTCGCACTTTGTCATTATTGGCTGAGGTCCAGGCTGGACAAGCCCCTGCTGGGTGATTGACAGCCAGGCTGTGTGAATGGGGGTTTTGCGCATTAAAAGGCATGTCTCTTGGGCTACAAGTCAGAGAGTCGCCACTGGAACTACAAGGAACCGAAGAGAAGCAGACATAACGACAGCTGCTGCAACTACCCCGTCCCGGTGAAGCCCTGCTGCAGTCCTGAGCCATCTACCCTTCAACGACTAAGAGGAGATCCAGTCCGATGTCTGCTTCCCTTGAGCCTGGTGGGGATAACCAGCTCATCTTCTACAGCCAGAGGACCCTCTTCCTTGGTCGAAATCGCTGCACACTGCTGTAGTGGTCCGGATAGCCCCCTGAAGAGCCTCTCCTGTTTTTAAGGAGCGCACATTTTATTCCTCGTCGCTGCTGCCGGCTTCAGCCCTGTGTGGTGCAGACCCCCTTCTGATGTCGTCCTTCACACGAAGCTCCAGGAACCGTGGGTCTGCGGGAAACCAACAGGAACAACTGCCAGGGCACCAGCTGCACCATTGGAATAAGGTACTGCGTTCTGCTCGAGGAAACTGGGTTAACCCCCTTTTTCTTCATCTACAAGGCTTGCCCTTGTCTTCCCTCCTTAACTTTTGCTTCCGAACATTGACAATATCTAAGTTCTTTTGGCTACGTTGAATCGCGAACTGTCTTACTGTGTGATCTTCGGCAACAGGCCCCCGGTGTCACTTGACCCTGGCTCCGGCCCTTTGACTTTTGAACGCCTGTCTGAGTGTTTCTCGATTCTGTCTGCTTAACCAAAATATTGCCTGTGATTTTTGCCTCCAACTCCCTCTGGGTATCTCAGGTGCCAAGTGTGTTTTTGCCCCGGTAGCATTTCATGTCACGGATACACTTTTATTTAAAAGACCGAACTGCCAAAAAGTGATCGCAAAAGTGTTTGCGTTAACGTGTTTTGTTCGTAACACCGGTTCATTCAAACACAGGGTACTTACCTTGAGACATACTGTACAAAGTGAATTGGTTACTTGTAGTATATTTAACGTGTGGTTTTTGTTCAAGTTTAATAGAAGTGTTGTGTTTATAACGAATGGTTTAAAAATAAATGTACTTATATTTTTCTACCTGAAACCTTGAGTAAGTGTTTGCTTGAGTCACAGTAATTGTGGTCCCTTTGTGTAATCTCTGCTTCTGCTCATATACTCTTGAGATAAGCCTGGCTGCTCCGCCACTGCTACCACTCTGACATAGCGGTACAGGCTTGTACCAAAGGTAAAACTTGTATTGCCACCTGTGGTCTTAATTGTGTGTAGTGGTCCTTAAGGGCACTGCACAGGATTCTGCCTAACACCGCACACCCGACACTTCTTAAAAGTGGACCGCGGGGTGGAAGAAGTCGAAGACATCATAAGAAACGGGTTCGAAGAACCGAAAAAACAGGATTCAGTAGAAACGAGGCGCGCCGAGATCTCCGAAGCGAACACGTTCGCGGAAAAAACGGAACTGAGATTACGGGCGTCGTGCGCCCTACTTATAACATCCGGTGACGTCGGCTCGACGGAGGCACTCGAGGACAGCGTATCGACGTCATCGACGCAGAAAATCTTCCGAAGCAGCACGGCTGTGGTGATTACTCTCACAGATATGGAATACGTCGAAGGACCCAATCCCCTCGAATGATAGATACAGTGTACTTTGCGGAGGCGCTCTCTAAAGACAAGGGTCACCTGATGGGGGGGCTGGCTATTGGGGCTAGTTCAGAATTTTCTTTAAAGGAATACATGTTGGGCCCCACTTCCCCTCAGGTTCTGTCTGCTGTACTTGAACACCCCTCCTTCCCTGGAAACAAGTGTCTATCAACTTTTACAACCTGCCGGGAGGGTAATTCAGTGGGCATTCACAGCACGTGACTGAAAAGTTATTGCAGCATTGGTCACACCTATGGCTGGGAAAAAAGGTTCTTAATCACTGGAGATTTTAACACTAATTCTTATTCCCTCCCTGGTACTGTCAAACGTGACTGCCCATTCTCTTCTATCAGTCTTAACACAGAACCACTGAGTAATGGGAAGTTCATGGGTGGTCTTCGTTACCGGAAGTGTATGATTTTAAATGTCTAAATGAGAAGGGGCATGGTGCCACTGATTTGGCTAAGACTTGGACAAAAAGAACGTTTTTTTTCCTTTCTTTCATGGTTGTTTAAAATGTTTATTGAAGTAGAACTATTTGATTTGAATTGAAATGGACTGTATTGTTCGTCTTGCTTTTGTAAAGCTTCTTGGAAACCATAAACAAATAAAAAATAAATAAAAATAAAATAGGTTGCTACTTGTATAGAGTATGTCTTTGTCGATGCCACACAGAGAGAATGGTACAGTCCTTTACACATTGCTTTTACAAAGGTCATTGACCATGCTGTGCTAATTTGGTCCCAGCTCCTGCCAGAACCTTGTGGGCGCTCTAGTTCATGCATTATCTAGAAGTGAATGCCAAGGGTAATCAGATTATTTAGTCTACTCTAAATAGTCAAAAGATCACCTTGCATACTTGTGAGAGGGATTTTGATCCGACCGCCCTGTTGGCTTCTCACCAATGGGATCTATGCTCATCATGGCCGCCTTTGCAAATAAGCTAAACCTTTATCAAAGTCTAATCTGGGAACATTTGACTTGGTCATTCATTTGTAAAAGAAGGATTGTCGAAAAGGCTGTTGCTGATGTGAAAACCTGCCACCTGCTGACTTGTGAGGGTAGGAAGACTAAATTGGCTATGCTCTCAATAAGGTGTAAAAACTGGATTAAGTAACTTAAGGGTGAACTAAGCAATGCTAACTGGATGCTCATGTGCTCCCTCCTTCGGGGGAACGACAGTAAAAGATTCTGGGTGGGCTATAGGCGGTTCTCGGTGTGGTCTACTTCCCTTGAATGTAACTTATTCCTGAACCAGTTAGGCTGGCACATATTTTGGAGCTTTACTTTGACCAAGCTATTGAAAGATCCTGCAGCTCAAATTCACAAATATCTGGTATAATAATGGATGGATTTGAGTTAGAAGACATTTTGGATGTTATCACCAAATTAAAGGCCTCACGTGCCCCGATATGATCGCCAATGTTCTGATCAAAGCCAACCCTCTATACTGGCCTGCCCTGTTGAAGGTACTGTTTGACAAGATTCTACTACTGGGAGCTATTCTTAACAGTTGGAGTGAATCCATCCTGCACCTGGTTTTTAAAAAGGTAGACAGGATGGACCCCTCTGATTATCGCCCATTGGCGATGTTGGACTATAGTGCAAAATGTTATCCTGTCTCCTATTAAGTATATTGAAAAGATGGGTAGAGGAGAAAAAGATCCTAAAGAAATACCAAGCAGGATTCATGTGTGGCCATTGCACAGCTCATAAATTATGTTACATACAGTGTATTGCGGAGGAAACCTATTGACGGCCTGACTGTAAACTATACCTATGTTTCATTGATTATTCCAAAGCTTTCGACTGTGTTTCTAGGTCTATCTTGTGGGGCAAGTTGGAAGGAAGGGAGGGAGGGGGCTTGGACCTACGATTGTTACACGTTCTCAAGTTGCTCCACCCAGAGACGACAATCACAGCTAGGATGCGTCAGGCTGGCGATATTATCCACCCGATCCAGACAAATCAAGGTGTGTGTATTGGCACCCCTGCGATTTAACATCTATGTGTCTGATATGCGTAAGTAATTACACAAAAGTCGTAACAATCCTACACTTGGCAGAGCCCTGCATATGGTTGGCATTTGCAGATGATTCAGTGCTCCTTGACCGTACCCCAATCAGGTTTCAACATTGACCGTACCCCCTTCGGGTTTCAACATTCGATGAATGCCCTTAATGACTTTGTCACTGCTAATAATAAGAAAATCAACACGGCTAAGTAAAAGATCTTTATATTGGGGGCAGGGTGAAGGAGTAAGCCCTCTTTTTTGGAAACTGGCAAATGAGACACTGGATATTGTAGATAGCTATATCTACACCTTGGCTATCCAATTACATCTCGTCTGTCTTGCCAATATTATGGCGAGTACATCATGTCACGTGGAACGGGAATGTCATCAAAAAATGTACTGCGAGTAAGGGAGGTTTCAATATTGAAGGGGTTATTACCATTTACAGTAAAAGCATAATACCCGGCATACTTTATGGTCGTGAGGCAAAGCCCTCGACTCATTCACCCTTGTTGGAAGCTGTAGAAGGTAAATTGTTGCACTCCATATTGGTTTCCCCAATGCTGTACCTGTGGCCGCATTACGATTAGAGCTGGAAGTACAATCTATCAAATCCCTATGGTTTTCCCATCATACCAAATTTGATCTTAAGCTTCTCTGGTCAGGCACTACGGGAGACTCCCTAATGGGCCTGACGGCGCTGCACCTTGTTGAGGATAAACCAAATCGGTTTGTTTGTAACCTGCAATAGTGGCACTTGCACACCTACATGAGATAGGCCTAACCTCGGAAAGTACTCTTAGCCTTCCCAATATGCACACCACTTTGACAAACAAAGCAAGGGAGTGGGATTGTTGTGCAAGTCTGGATGCCCTCCAAAGCAAAAAACAGTATGCAGAATACCAAAATCAGGGCTTTAAGGGGTGGATCCCTTTTTCCTACTTGATGAAAATGTGCCCCCCAAGTTACAGAGATATATTACCTATCTCTGTTTTAATATTCTTCCCACCTATGAAAATCTAGGGATCTGGAATGATATCACATCTGAAAAAAGATCATGCAGATTATGTCAACAGGACATTATAATTGTTCTTTTATTACGCGCTCAGTACCAGCGAGTGGTTTCTAAGTGCGAGATCAATTTCGAACCGTTGTTGCACTGCATTGTCTTGCTTCCAAGACAAATGCGTTTATCCTGAGCTATCCGATCATTTACTGACACATTGCCCAGAGTTGTATCCTAAATATCTGAAGGGTTACATGCAATTTGTAGCTAGCGAGGAAGGCATCCAGTCTGATCAATTTTGGAGCACCATATTTGGGTAAAGACCCCTGGTGATTGTAGCTGCAGCTTACTTTGTATGGAGGGAAGCTTTAGTACACCTTAAAGTTGGAACTTAGCACATTTCGATATTGAAATGGATATTTAAGTGGACTGGTTCATCAATTAGGTATAGTTTTATAGTATATACCTTATAAGCAATGTGCATAATCTTGTTTCATATGCTTTATTTTATGTTGATATGGATTTTGCTTTTATTGTATTCATTTATGTTTCCATGTGATTGTTTCTGTTGTACAGTGTAAACTTTTTTTTTTACCAAATGCGCTTAATAAAAAAAAAGTATACACTGACAAACTTGAAAGGTTTTCACTCGCAGTTATTTTCCCCTTTTGACAATAAGCTCTCTCGCTCTTTCTCTGCTTCTTTATTTACAATTACTTGCATTTGGTATGGCTGCTGATATGCCCTGCTTCCCCAGATGTCTGTGGGTGGACTCACCGGTTCTTGTTGGCATTCCTGGTTTTTTCCGGCAGGGAGCTGGTGATGGTCTTTCAGTACTTTCTTTCTCACGACCGCTTACTCTCAGATTTCCTGTCTCTTGTGGCTTCTATGCTGCTCGTCTGTTTCATTCCAGGCTCCGGTGACTTAGATGCTGCCTTTCAACAACTGCGAATGCCCAGGAGTCTATTGTCGGCTCCTGCCGTTTCTGCTGCGTGTCCTCTTCCCATGGCAGCTTCTTTCATTTTTGGCTCTCGAGCCAGTCGGCTCCACTGCACTGGTCTTAGCTCTCACCCGACAGCAGCACACATCCACTCTCTGCTTCTGCCCTTTAGATTTCCTGCTGTATTATGTTTCTCTTCCTCGTTCCAGTACTTTGGAAGTTATGGGAATGGAAGTCCATTCTTGACAATTTGCACGATAAACCTGGGTAAGTATTCTTAATGGTTTTCAAGGACAAGTCAGTCCTGAATGATTTGTATGTGGAACCTGAGAAGGCGCTCCATGGGTTTTCACAGGGCAGATCAGAGTTTGAAGGTTGGCCTATGGGTTTTGGGAAAAGATTTAAAAAACCCTTCATAGGTGTATGAGGAGACCTATGACAATATGCCATGAGGGTATCCGGTATGACAGAGTTATCCTCAAGGGAAAATGGGGGATACCATGTCTCGTCAGATGATACTGTGACATCCCCCAGAAGTTGTCTCCCCCCGTGTGATCCTCCCTCATATAGCCGCCTCCAGGGTCAGGATAAGGTAGCGGCTGCCGTCCCCTACCCACATGGGAGGAGGTTACCACTGATAAAGGAGTGATGACACCATCGGATTCATCACATACTTTAAGGAACCCGTGGTGGCAACAGTCAAGTGATCACAGTTAAAGGGTGTTTATTAAACTGTAAATGCAGGGTGGAAAAAACGCCTAACCTAAACCTAAATCTAAGATGGGAGCAAATGTCGACCATCAAATGAAAAATAAGGCAGTCCTTGTTGTGTCTTGTCAAAATAAAAGGCATATATTAAAAAAGAAGAAAATATTGCCAAACCCTTACAACTCACTACAGAAACAGTGATGATAGGGCTTCAACAAAGAAAGAAATGTTTGAAGGCGTGGCTTGAGGCGCCAGCAGTCGCCTCTTTAATAGCCTCCGTGGGATGCCCGAGATCCTGCCGATATGCGTCTACAATAAACAGCAGAAAAAACAACAGACACAGTCTGCCAGTGGTAGAACTGCTTGGGAGTTGTTTGCCAAGACGAGGAGGGTAATCGGATCCCAGCAGCCCTAGATCCCTGCAGCAAGGGAAGTGCCGGTCACCCCCCACCAAGACCCAAAATGGCGCCATCCAGGGCGCACTAAGAGAAAAAGTGGAGGACTCGGCCGCACCATCGCCGGGGTGCCCTCCCAACCCCCCAGCGCCTATCAGCCGAGGACAGCAGCGACCCATAGGAGCCCCCACAATAACGCCCTGACATCCTAGCCATGGGGGGCTGGGAATCAGACTGACCGGTGTAGCCTGGACCAGCGAGAGGCAAGCAGAAGCAGCTCGGGAGTGAGATTCAGAACCGGACCGAAGGAGCAGCTGGTCCCGAATACCGAAGCTGCAACAGGTACTGCCACGCAACTGAGGGCAAAGGCAAGAGCTCCTACATAACTCAGGCGAGCCCCATCCCCGGCACAGGAGTCGCTGGGTCTTCATGCCCGGCCCTAGCAACCAGCTAGCAGCAAGCAGATCCTCTGCAAGACACCTGAAGCTCTGCAGAGGGGGAGGGCCTGCGGCCCGCCCAGGCTGTCTAACGCGGAAGGAGAGGCTGGGCGGCCTTGTGCGGGCAAGCAGGCTGACACCTCCACCTATTCAGGAGGACCAGAAGGTGGGACCCCTCACATCCCCGAGGGAGAGGGGGGCCCACTCCATCCTAGCGCGCTGCAAAGGCCGGCCCTGCCAATATCCTCTGCAAGGCCACACCGCTGGCCTCAAGACTGACCGCACTGGTGGCCGGGCTGTACCACGAGCCCACATAGGAGAAGCGCCTCTCTTAAGGCAGGCAGAAAACTGGCTGGGGAGCAGGGCCACACGCCACAGCCTCACTACCACCCACACAGCCCTGCCTCGCTAAAAAATGAAACGCAGGCAGGAGGACTTGGCAAAAAGGGCTTGCAGGAATAACATTCGAATCAGAGGGGTTCCAGCTTCAATCTCGGATCAGACCCTGCCGGCATACGTCAACCTCTTCCAAATCCCCCTCCCCGACTGCGACAAGTCCCTACTCCTACTGGACCGCACCCACAGGTTACAGGGTCGAAGGGGCTCCCCAGCAGCGGCTTCGCCAGAAGTGATTATGCAGATCCATTTCTTTTCCACAAAGAAAGAAATTATGACCGCAAGTCGCTCTCAGGGGAAATTAAAATATTAAAGGGCCTCACTGCAAATCTTTCAGGACCTAGCGGCCACAACAGACCAAAAACGCAGAGCCCTCAGGCCCCTGGCAACCTTCCTCCAAGACCAGAAAATCAAATATCGCGTACTCCTCCCGGCTTTGCCCCACTTCGCAATTCAAAGGACAATCACGCATAATCCACTCCCTAGAGGAGGCGGGAGGTATTCTGGGGGGGATCCCGCAACCCCGGATGAAGACTTAATGAGCCCGTCCCCTGAGAGGGAATGGGGAGCGACCCCAAAAGCGCAACAAAACGTCTGGACGAGGATACCCAAAGGAGGAAAGACACCAAACCAGTCAAAGCAGGCTTAAGCCCCCTCCAAGACGAGGAAATTAGCTATAAGTAATCTGTTCCCCAAGCCAGAACTCATCCTCAGAGCTCGGGTGTCCCACGATATGCCCCCACCGAGTGTATGGATACACACTCTGGCCCAAAGCCCTATGGGCCCGGTTTGATTTTGTTTTGTTCCTGTTCGCTGTTGGTTTTTTGTTGTCCTTGGGTCACGTTCCGGACCCGACTGGAAAAGTTAAAATCCTGGTTGCTGCAGAACAGATCACAAAATACAATACTGGAAGACAGAAAGCTTAAGACAACCCACCCCCTTCCCGTCTCCCTCAATAGTTGAAGTGAGGCTTCAGGAGGCCCCCCACCACACCTGAAACTGCGATATGTCTCACTAAGCATCAGGGGCCTAAACTCTCCAGAGAAACGCAAATCCACCCTCTGGCCCCTAAGGGACCTACAGAGCTCGGTGGTCTTCCTCCAAGAAACACACCTACTTTCATCAGACTTCCCACGACTGCAAGGAAGAGCATTCCCGAAACAATATTTTTTTTTTTGTTTGAAAATTTTATTGAATATTTAAACCAACAATACAAACCAAACTTGCAGTGTATACGAGAACTGTTCAATTGTACATTTTCCAAATTGCGCTCACTACATCCCTTATCCCACCCCCCGTTACAAGCCTACTTCTGCTACTGTTCTGTTTCTGCATCTTGTGATGGGGTATTACTACCCGTGGGATCCGATGGGTCTAGTACTGACCCAAATAATTCTGATATCAGGAGCCTCCAAGCCATCAGGGTGTCGGTCTCTTCCTCCCCCCCAACGCTGCTAGTTTCTTGCCATACTACAGTTTCCGCCTCTGCCCATTTTTGCAAATCCATACACCACACTTCCAATCGCGGTTTGTGGCATGTCTTCCACCCCATAGCAATTCTTCTCTTCGCAAGCGCATATGCCAGGTCTTTCAGTTTGCTGAAATGCCCAAGCTTCTGCGGCTAGGGAACCCCCCCCCAAACAGGCAGGCCCACACAGTATCCACCTCGATCTTGATACCCTTTTCTGCCACTTTGTGTGTAACCTCACCCCAGAAGCGCCCTATGACCGGGCATGACCAGAACATATGCACCATGCCCGCATTTTCCTCCTCACATTTATGGCATGCCTGCCTTCCCACATTTCTGAACTTGGATATTCTATGAGGTGTCAGATACGCCCTTTGTGTAACATACAATTGCAACTGTTTAAGCCTTGCGTTCCTTGACACATTCTTGTGATACCCTTGGACTCGCTCCCACATCCCGTCCTCCATCGGGGCTCCTACTTCCTCTTCCCATTCCAATCTCAATTGCACTATCTCCTTCCCTACTTTGGCCATCGTCATTTCATAAATTCTGGATATCTCGTGTCCCCCTTCTGCTATATCATATATTGTGTCTATAATTGCATCTGGTTCTTCATCAAGCACCGGTTCAGGCCACAATCTCTTGCTCTTCCACACCAGTCTATGGTAAGTGATATATTGGCCAGTGTGTAGCCCAGTTTCCGCCCCCAACTCCTCAAAGGTTTTTATGGTCCCATCTTGTCAAATATCCCCCATGGTCACTATGCCAACCGACTCCCAATGGTTCCTGATTATCATCCTTAACTGCTCTTCCCCACCCGTCAGTGAAACCAGTGGTACCTGAGGGGAGCACGGGCCTGGGTTCCCCATCAGTTGACAGGCTCTACGCCACATCTTCCATCCCAGTACCATCATCTTTGGACGCCTATCTATCTCTGTTTGGGACAACCATATGGTCTCGCTTAAACAACCGGGTTTCAGTGGTTTCATCCTCTGAAAGCCATTTTGCCATGTATTGCAGCTGACTTGCAACATAATAGACTTCATAGTTGGGCAATTTTATACCTCCTTTCTCGTAGAAGTTCTGTAGCTTCCAGAGGGCTACTCTATTCCATGTGCCATGCCACAGGAAGTCCCTACACATGCTGGCCAATCTGCTAAAAAACTTCTTTGGTATCATATACAGGATATTCCCGAAATAGTGCAGGAGCCTGGGGAGGACCACCATGTTCAGCATTGCACTACGTCCCATCATCGCTAGGGGCAGCTTTACCCAGAACCGCATGCAATTCTCGATTTTCTTGATGGCTACTTCCATATTGCGCCTATGCTCTTCCTCCACTGCGTGGTATATATCTATTCCCAGGTAGCGGAATGTACTAATCGCCCAAGGTACCTGCAACATCGGTAGCTGGCTCGGAGGGGTCCCTTTGTACTCGCCCAATGGAAACATGTTAGACTTCTGAGGATTCACCGCTATACCAGACAGTTCCGCGTATTTCCCCATCACTTCCAAAACATATTGGAGGTTTTGCCTCCGGGTATCGCAAGTACAATAATATGTCGTCTGCATATAATGAAATCAAGTGTCGTTCGCCCCCCACTGAGATGCCCATCATGTCATAATGCTGCCTTAGGTAAATCCCTAAGGGTTCCAGGTCTAATATGTACAGCATGGGGGACCACGGACAACCCTGCCTAGTTCCCCTACCCAGTTTCCACCTCTCCGATATCACTGTTCCTGTTTTCACCCTGGCCAGCAGTTCACTGTATAGCATCTTGGCCCACTGTAAATATCCCGGACCCATCCCATAGCCAGCCAGGGACGCTAACAACCATGGCCATTTAACTGAGTCAAAGGCCTGGATTGCATCCAGTGACACAACCGCCAGTTCGTCTTCGCTTTCGTTTCCATGTTCAATAACCCTGTGGAGCCTCCTGAGATTATGGGATATGTTCCTGTCAGGGACATAGCCTGTCTGGTCCGGGTGTATCAATTTACCTATAACCTTCCATAATCTATTAGCCAAAACGGCAGTCAGAATTTTACTATCTTGCTTCAACATCGACAGAGGTCTATAAGAACTGCAGCTATGCCCTGGCTTGTTAGGTTTGGGAAGTGGTATTATGGTCGCTTCTCTCGGTGACTCTGGCAGTCTGCCTAGCTCATACGCATCGTTCAGCATATCTAACAACGGTGGGAGCACCTCGTCTTTAAATGTCTTAGAAAATGTACTCGTTGGCAGCTGTCTCTCTACCTCCCCCAGCTCCTCCAAGGTAATCAGCGCATCCAGCTCTTCTCTTTCATCAGCACTGATTTGTGGAAATCCTATGTCCTCTAGGGTTTCCTCTATCATCTCGCGGTTCTCTTCCCCATCGTCACCATATAGTTGCCTGTAATAGTTTGCGAACTCCAGATTTACACCCTCTTATTATTTATTTTTATATATATATTTGTATAGTGCTGCAGCCCGCAGGCATCAGAGCGCTTCACAAAAAGACAGACTAGAGTATAGAAACGGGACGGGCCAAAGGCCACATGTAACAGACATATGGAACAGAGTTGGGCTAGCTGGCTAACGGAAGTAGGGATTTTATTTAAAGAGAAGTGTCTTGAGTTGCTTCCTGAAGAGTAGATGGTTAGTTTCCAATCTCAGCACAGGAGGGAGTTTATTCCATATGAGGACTGCCTTGGTCGTGAATGCCCTACCTAATCCTTTAGCTTTTTTAGTGGGAAAACTTGCAGGAGGCCAGATTTGTTAGACCTCAAGTTGAAATGTGATTCGTACCACACAAATTGCTTTTTTAGGTAAATCGGTGCTTTTCCATATAAGCATCGGTGTACTAGGCTAATGGCTTTAAATGTAATGCAATCCTCGATCGCCAGCCAATGTAAGTCCTTTCTGTCTTTTGTGATGTGTTCTCTCTTGGGTTTATTGGTGATTGTTCTAACTGCGTTATTTTGCACCACTTGGCATTGTTTTAAACATTTACTGCTTGCGCCTAGGAGTAAGGAATTTCCGTAATCCAACCGGGAGAGAATTGTGGCTCTTGCTATTGTAGTACTGTTTTGTGGGCTCAGCAGGGGTCTAATTTTTTTCAATAGTTTCTGATAATATTGACAATTCCTTTTGAGGTAGGCAGTGTGGGCTTCTGCTCCCAAGGATGCCTGAAGATAGACGCCTAGTGTTTTAACTTTTTCTGCTATAGCCGTCTGTGTCTCTTTGATCTTGAATTGGGTGTATTGTGGACTAAGTTTTTTCCTAGCATAAGGAGAACCGAAGAACATAAGTTCCGTCTTGGAGGCATTTAAGCACATCCAATTGTCCTTCATTCAACTCTCGATGATATTATAGATTCTCGAGAGTTTTTCGCTGTCCTGTTCGTAGTTACCATTAAGTTCGAACACTAATTGGGTGTCGTCGGCAAAGTTGGTGAAAAATATACCGAGTTGGGACAGAAGTGAGTATAGGCATCGCATGTATAAATTAAACAGTAGAGGGGAGAAGCTTGCGCCCTGTGGGACTCCACAATTAACTGGCTTTGGTTTAGAAGAGTGTTTGCCCCAGACGATCTTAGATTGCCTATCCTGCAGAAATGATGACACCCAGTCTATGGCCTCATCAGAGCAGTTTCCTGATTGATCTAGGGCCTCTCGGAGCCTCCGGTGATCCAACAGATCGAAGACTGCCGAGAGGTCCAGTAGGATCAGCAAACCAGATTTACCTTGGTCGAGGATGCTTAGCATTTCTGTCTGCAGATCTAAAAGCGCAGATTCTGTGCTGTGGGCTGTCCTAAAGCCGATTGTTGTAGATGGAGTAGGTTGTTGTCATCCACAAATTCCTGGAGTTGTTCGGTGGCAATCCTGTCAAGTATTTTTAGTAAAAAGTTGCAGTTGGTAATTGGCCTTAGATTTGCGGGGTCTTGTTGGTTAAGTTCAGGTTTTTTTGGTAGTGGTGTTACCGTGACCGTTTTGATAGCGGCTGGAACGTTACCATCTCTAAATGACGCATTTACCATTCTTTTCAGAAATGGTGCAAAAATAGCAGCGTTGTCAAGGATTAGTTTTGGGTGCAGTACATTTTCAGTGCATTTGATACTTGAGAGAGTTTTATTCATACCTTCCAGTGATATGGGTTTGAAATGGAATTTTGGGCTGTGTGAGTCGATCTTATCTGTCCCTGTGTTGTCTGGAATAGGGATATTAGTTACCTTACAATTGGAGATTGTTTCTCTTGCCTTGATGATTTTATTGTGCAACACAGTTTGAACTGCTTCACAGTCTTTTTGAGTGGGTTGAAAAGGGGGAGATAGTGCTGCAGGTTTTTCAATATTTTTAAGTATCTGGAAAAGTTTCCCAGTTGAATTATATGCAGTAGCAATTTGTTCATTATAGTGATTTTTCTTTAAATTAGTTATTTTAGTCCTGTATGTTATGTCAGCGTTTTGCCAGTTTTTTTTGTTGTTTTCTGTAGGGTCTTTTAGCCATATTCTTTCTAGTTTCCGCTTTTCCTTTTTGAGGTTCAAAGCTTCAGAATTAAACCATTCCTGGTGGTTAATATTAGGTCGGACTTGCTTGTTTTTTAGGGGAGCATGTTTGTTTAATATGTCATTCATGTGTTTGTTATACGCGGAGATAATATCCTCGCATGAATCTGCGTCCTTAGTATCAAGCATGATTTGCGTAATGCCTTCCGAAAGGATGCTTGGTGTGATTTTTTTTAGATTTCTATCTAATACCATTTTTGGAGAATTGTTAGGTTTAGCTGCTTTTGGTTTGAGCACTAACTTAGATTCAATTCTATAGTGGTCTGACCATATGCAGGGATATGTACCTAGCATCGTCATGTCTGTGTTATTAGTAACTATCCAGTCTAGCTGGTTACCTGTGACGGCTGTGGGATCTTTATTTATTATGGTGTAGGAGCAGTTCGATAGATCTTCCTCTAGGCTTATGGCATCAGGATCTTTGGTATTACCCCTCCATCGATTTAAGTCTCCTAACAGTATTGTCCCTGAATTAGATGTTTTCAGATTGTTCAATAGTTGGGTTAATTCATCATTGAAATCTGATGCAAGGGAAGGGGGTCTGTAAATGACTATCAGGTTGATACAATCATTTGGAGTGTGTGTCAGTTTGAGGTGCAGGATCTCGCAACCTGTACATTGTATAGGAGCAGGGAAGAAATTAAGGTCTTGTTTGGCGATTATGGCTACTCCACCGCCTTTTCCTGTCGCTCTATTATTGGTATAGATGGTATAATTCCTGGGCACGGCGATGTCAACCGTGGGCCCCATTGGTTCCTGAAGCCAAGTCTCAGTGAGACACAGGACATCAATGTCATCTTCCAGGATATAATCATGAATATCCTGTGCATGTTTGTTTAGGGATCTGGTATTCAACAGGGCTATTTTGATGACACGAGTTGCGGTTTCAATTGAGATGAGTTCTTTCTTGTCGGAATTTTTATGTGGGACTTCAGTGTGGCTGATACAGGTCCTTTTCGGGGCGTGGATAGATTCTAATCTAGTGTTTACAAATGTTTGCACTAGGTTTTGGTTCCTTAATATAGTAGATTTGGCTAGTAAGTCGCATAGGTCTGGGTAGCCCATACCTGCTTAACCGGATCAGATCTTTTCCTGGAGGAATTTGAGCAGAGTTTAGGGCCGTGTGCCGTTGGACGCTGTGGACCGGCGTAGACCGGCTTCGTTGCATAAGCATCGGCGCTGAAGCGCCTGACGTTTCTTGAAATGGACGTGAAGGCACGCTGGGAACTGTAGTTCCTGACTGTGTAAGTTTGCGTGCCTGCGGCGGCAAGGGACGCCTGAAAAGCACTACTGGTACAAAGGTGAGTTATGGGACTCAGAGTGCTGTTACAGAAAAAAACAGCTGTTCAGTCAGTCTATTCCCAAGTAACAAATGCAGTCTCCGTTTTTCAAAATAAAATGCTAATGTGCATTTAACTTTCAAAGGTTGCCTTAAGTCAGTGCTTCCCGTTTTGCAATCAATATAAAAGTACTTAGGATAAATTTGCTTCAGTCTTTAGGAGGCTGAGCTTCTATTCCAGCATACAATTACAGACAGCAATACGAGATAGTAGAGTGACTAATAAAGTTTTAGTTACTTCAAGATGGTGCTTTATGCGCTGCGCACTGCCTCCTCAAGCCTCCTGGGGCAGTCGAATCCTAAATTAGGGCAAGGATGAGAGGATACAAGTAAGGGTCCGCCGGGACCGGCGTAGACCGGCTTCGTTGCAGAGTATCCACCACATTTCCATCTTCTCTTATTAATGATCTAATCGGGGATCTAGGGGTTTCACTCTTATATAGCCAGGCCAGGATCCTTCCCGGTTTATCTCCACCCGCATGCTGTCTCAGTATGTACTTTCTAAAGTTAAGGTTACATAGTCTTTCCCAGTGACCTGCACACTTTTGCTGCAGTCTTAGTATCAAATCAGTATCTAGGTTGGTACTGTTTCCTCCCCGAAGTGCCCTTTCCAGTTCTTCTTCGGTTTCTTGCAAATCCGCCAGGATCCCCCCTGCAGTCCCTTAGATTTTGCAATGGCCACTCCCCTAATCACAACTTTGAAGGCCTCCCACAACGTGCCCGCTGAGTCCACACTGCCCGTGTTCGTCTCAAAGTAACAAACAATCTCCTCCCTCATGTCCTCCCTAAAGTGGGGGTCTCTGAGCGCCTCCGCTCTGAGGCACCATGTCGGAATTCTTTCTCTTAGGGGGCAACATTGCCATCCAAAGATCAGGGGCGAGTGGTCCGAGAGGACTCTTGCTTTATATTCAACCTGCGTGATTTCTGTCAGTATCTCTGGAGTGGCAAAGACGTAGTCTAGCCTTGTATGTAGTTGCTGCGGGGCAGAATAATGCGAGTATTGTCTCTCATGAGGGTGGCACGGCCTCCATACATCTTTGAACCCAAAGTCGTTCAGCAGCATCTGTAACGTTTTGGCCGCCGGGGTAGGCTTATCCACTTTTCCATCTGACCTGTCCACCCTGGGATCCAACACGCAATTAAAGTCCCCTCCCCAAATCACTGCACTCCCCACACAACCACAGCGTTTTTTAAATATGCAGCCGTATTTTGATTTGGGGCATACGTATTTACAATGCTTATTTCCCTATTTTCCACTAATCCCCTCACCATGACCATCCTTCTATCCGTCTGCACCCGCGTGTGCAACAGTTGGAACGGGACGTGTGGGGCCACCCAGACGATCACTCCCCTGCCACCATAGTTCCCTTCCATTTCTTCCCAATCACCTCCATCTTGTCTCGCGTCGGGTGCGTTTCTTGCAACAACGCAATATCTATCTTCTGCCTTCGCAGATATAGCATAACCTTGTTCCTCTTCAAGTAACTATTGAACCCCCTGACGTTCCAAGTGACTATTTTAAGCTCCCCCATAGCGTGTCAGATTCCTACCACCTCCCCCACCCATGCAGTCCCTTTCCTGTTGCTTAACTTGTCTATGTAGGCCCGTACCCAAACTTAAACTCCCTCTAACTATAAATACAACAAACCCCTCTGCCTCCCTCCCGCCCTCTTCACCCCCCCCACACAACTCCCACCCCAACAGTTGCCCAACTCCATCCCTGGATCTCAGGCAAAACCGCATCTAGCCCGGTCCAGCAAAAGCATGTGCTTGCGGCTCAGCAGGGTAAAGGCGCCCTAGCGGTCACCTTACTACTAACTTTGGGGGGGGGGTAAAAATAGATCTCTATTCTGTTGCTCCTGGTTGTCCTAAATTTGCTACGCATAGCAGTACCCAGCTCACTCATGCAATTAGTGTACTATATTCCAGTCCAACTGGGCAGTGGAGTCCAGAAGCTACATATTGTCGAGCAAATGTTCCCAAGCTTCGTACTAGGACTCCCCTCTCCCGCTTATCCCCACAATGGTCCTGATGCATTCTCATCACTTATCGTGCTTCTGGCGGTCTTGCTCTTCGTCTTGCTCCGGGCAGCCCAGCGAGTCCAGCCAAGACGTCACTTCCTCTGGGGTTTCGAAAAAAAACGCTCTGCTTTTATGCAAGACCTTTAGCCTCGCGGGGTACAAAAGCATGTACTTGATGCCAGCTGCACGCAGTCTTCTTTTAATTGAGACGTAGCTGTACCACTGTCTCTGCACCAGCATAGTGTAGTCAGGGTATGCAATGATGTTAGTGGATGCCCTTTCTATCGTTCCACCTTTGCGAAAGTACTCCAGGATCTTCTCCCTATCCTTATAGTTCAGAATTTTCGCAATTATCGGCCGTGGTGGGGCCCCAGGCCGTGGTTTCCTCATCAGAGCCCGATGTGCACGTTCAACTGCAAACCCCTGCGAGAGCTTATCCGCCCCTATCTCTTGCAGGATCATGTTCTCCACATAGTTTGTAGGGTCCTGGCCCTCTTCTCCCTCCGGCAGGCCAACCACTCAGATGTTGTTCTGCCTTGCCCGTCCTTCCGCCTCTTCCACTCGGTTTTCAAGATTAGCCACCTGCTCTTTAAGTACGTGGACCTCTTTTGCGTTATTCGTGCTGACCGCTGTGTTAGTCTTCACCGCGCTCTCTAGGCCACTCGTCCTTTCCGTCAGCGCTCTAAAATCTTGTCGCAGCAGGGGGACTTCGATCCCTACTGCGTCAATTTTGTTCTCAAGGGCCGTACGTAGGTCCGCCATTGCTGTGCCCCATTTAGTGCTCAGTTCTGTTATGGCCGCTAGGACCTGATGGTTTGCTCCTTCTGGGGCTCTGTCCGCAGAAGCCACCACTGCACTTTGTGTCAGGGGTCAAAGGGGTTTGCTGTGTTTTCGCAAAGGTCTCCATCGTTGATTGTTTGCTTTTGGTCCTCAGCCCCTTCACTGACATCTTACAGTCTTCTTTGCGTATCTGGCCTCAACTCTGCAATGTGACTTTGAAGTCTCCAGTTCGGTCAGGTACCGGGGTATCCGTCCCAACTGGCTGCGCTATGTGGCGGCTTGGAAGCTGCGTTTCGAGTAGGGCTGTGTCCTCCCACGTTTCTTCGTTAACCTCTATAACACGTTTCCTGAGCGCCAGTCAAAGTTTAGTCCGGCCACAGTCATCGTGTCTCAGTTATGGCCACGTGCCTTTCTAAGTGTGCTCAGACCAGTTCTTCCATTCACCCTGCGCAAACCGACTTGCTGTGCCGTTTTTCTAGTGGGCGCTTTGTCCCTTGTCCACTATCTTTTAACCCGCCACAGCTAATATGCGTCTGATCAGGTGTTGAGCCTTGCAGTGTCTTCACGGGCTTCTGAGCCTAATCCAAACCTTAAGCCCGTTTACAGCTCCTCGCACACCTCTGACAACCTGCGCGCATTCTCAGGACTATTTTCCTTGATGCGCTTTTGCTTACATGATATAATCTTATGTGTTTGCCTAGCTGTTCAGAAGGCAAATAACCAGGCCAGATGCTCTTTGTTGTCACTTGCTGCCGTATGTCATGCGTGTAGCATCTTCCTCAGCCACAATGTTTGCTTGCAGTAACCCCTCCTCACCACGACAACGGGACTTACGGAAACAGGCAGTATCCAATGTGCCCAGTGCTCGCCATGCGTTATTTCGGTTCAGCTTGCAGGCTTTTGTTTCAGGCACCACCATGCCCTTTTGTTTCATCCAGCCTGCCCTATTCTTGTCCTGCTTCAGTGGGCGCTCGCTGATCTTGGCAGCTCTTCTGTGATCTCCAGGGCAAAAAGTATTTTTGTAATTTAGCGTTTCATTTCCAACGTGCTACCAGGTATATGTGTATTTGTACACTCGTGATATTGCTGTTCACTACATTCGCCATTCATTCGGCTTGCTGCATTTAGCTTGCAGACACAAGCCGTCCGTCTTCACCGACCTATTCCGCAGGTGTCCTTGCACATGGGCCCGGGTCTGCTCTGATCACGCCACGGTCTGCTATCCATGCATACCCGCCCTCACAGTGCCGCTTCTCTCGATGTTGCAGAGCCCCGCTCCCTTCGCTTCACAGGGAGCCAGGTTCGCTCTGGTCTTACCGCAGACTGCGGTTCATGCACTCACGCCCTCGCAGCGCCGCCTCTCATATTGTGTACGGGCCCCGCTCACTTCACCTTGCAGGGGGCTCGGTCTGCTCCATTCTTGCCGCGGACTGCGGTCATAGAACATCCTCCATTACTTCTGAGCTCCGCTCACTTCACCTCAATGGGGGCCGGGTCTGCTCTGATCTGACAGCGGACCGCGGTTCGTGTTCACATGCCCTCACAGCCCTGCACCATTCGCCTCAGTCTTCCTTCGTTGCCGGGCCCTGCTCACGTCACTTTTATTCCTTCGCGAGTCGGGCAGAGCGCAGTGTAGTCACCGCATCTGCTCTCATTGTGGTGGCTGTGTCCTGCCTCCCTTGCAGCTCATTTTGTGTGCGCTCGAAGTTTCTTCAACAGACCCTTTGTTCTTGTAGAGCCGCCATCTTGTTATTTTGTTGCCGCAGTCGGTCCGTGCAACAAAGAGTCACAACACACGTTCTCCTGGGCCGATTCAGGCACAGGTGAACGCTATCTCTTCCCTTTCCCACAGCCGTAGTGTTGTTTTCATATATCAGCTTGCAGTGTGGTAGCTCTAGCATCCCAGGATCGATCGTCGGATCACGGAGCACAGTAGAAACCCAGCCTACTCCATGGCTGCCAAGCCACACCCCTTTCCCGAAACAATACTTGGCATCCGGAGACAACAAGAGGGGTGGCACAGCGATCCAGCTAGCAAAAGGCACACCGTTCAGGGTAACGGGGGGGTCCTCCGGAACACAGAGGGAAGATACATTGCAGTGAAAGGGGAGCTTTCTGGCCAATTGCACACCTTAATCTCAGCCTATGCCCCAAACGAGGACCAGGAAACTTTCTTCACAGAGCTGGAATCGGGAACCCTCCCCTTTCTCGAAGGCCAGGTGGTCATAGGAGGTGATTACAATGGGGTCCCAAACCCCATAGCAGATGAGTTAAATCCCCCCTCGCCCTCAGCCTCTGCCAACTGTCCAGGTCTCTGAGGGTTGTAGAAAAATGGAGGATCCTTCACCCTGAAGATACAGACTTCTTGTTCTTCTCCCATGTCCACCGCACCTCCTCGCAGATTGACTCGCTACTGGCTAGTCCGCCTCTACTCTCCTTCACTGATGAGGTGGAAATAGGCACAAAGGTCCTCTCTGACCACGCTCCAATAATTCTGACGGCCAGATTCTTCTATCACGACCCCCCACAAGACCTAAATAGTCTCTCTAAGATCCAATGCTACACGACATGGCAGTACGAGACTGCATAACCAAAGTTATTCACAACTATTTTAAGGAGAACCCTCCGGATCTCACCTCCACAGCGACTAGATGGAAGGCCATGAAAGCGATTGTTAGAGGGGAACTGATCGCCCAAGCCTGGATCAATCACACAAACACCCAAGAGTGGACACGCATCGAACAAGCCAGGAGCCACCCCCCACCTCCGCGGGGTTCCATGTTACACATATCTAGTGCAACGTGCCATCACTGGCCAACACTGTTAACCTCTACTAGAACCACCCTGAACTCTTGGGCCTGGGCACAATGAAAGAAAAAGCTC